>NC_057849.1:68942296-69245326 GCF_015237465.2 Chelonia mydas
TAGTAAGAATTGTGAACTCCACTGCTCATCAAGCATGTAGATTGAAAGCCCCCATCCCCATTTAAAGCAGCCACAAATTTTTGAAATACCTTTTCCTGGTTATCCAGCTTGATGAGCACACCTCTATCTGTTCTCCTTTGTTGTGCTCAATGCCCAGCTGATCATGCCAAATACATTCCTTCAGATGTACTCTGGCCTGGAGTACACAGGAGATATTGGATCTGCTGGGCCTGTGGGAAGAAGAGGCACAGCTCCAAACCTACAATAGAAATATCAACATCTATGTGCAGGCTGCTTGGAGGTGCAGAAGGAAGTATATGACAGGGAGCAGCCTCAATTCATTGTTACAAGGAGGAGGGAGAAGAATTGTTCTTCTTAACCTCTGAGGATAGGACAAGAAAACAATGGACTTAAATTGTAGCAAGGGAGGTTTAGGTTGGACATTAGGAAAAAATCCTAACTGTCAGGGTGGTTAAGCACTAGAATAAATTGTCTAGGGAAGTTGTAGAATCTCGATCATTGGAGATTTTTAAGAGGTTAGACAAACACCTGTCAGGAATGGTCTAGCTAATACTTAGTCCTGCCATGAGTGCAGGAGACTGGACTAGATGACCTCTCAAAGTCCCTTCTACTCCTATGATTCTCTGATTCTATGAAAGACAAGGAACTGTGGCAGGCATACCAGCAGGTCAGGGAAGCCAACACTCAATCTGGTTCCAAACTGCATACTGGCTGCTTTTTCAAAGAGGTGCATGTCATATGTGGTAGAGACTCCACCACCACCCTACTCACCACCATGGATAACTGCAAGGAGCCGGAGTCACAGGACCCTGCTGTGAACAGTAAGGAGGAGGAGGTGCATAAGGAAGAGAAGAAGCAGTATAGTGACAGGCAACCGGGAAAGGGTCCAGCTGAGCCACAAGCCAGGAACTGTTTTTATCTCCACCGCAGTCCAGCCAGTATTTGTTGCCAAGCCTGGGCGAGCCCAAAACAGGGGAAGAAACCTTGGGTAAGTGTGTAAATAAATTACAATGATGGCACCCCCAACTAAGCAGGACACAGTGATTGACTTTTCATTAATTTACTTGTACTACAAAAGGTAGTGGTACAACAAAGAAAGAGTTGCTATCTGCTTTTCATTCCTGTCTACAATTAGGCAGAGGGGGGCATGCAGAGCAATTTGTTTACGTACAGAGAGATGTCCCTTGAATCCTCCTGGGAGATTTCAATGAAACGTCTATGCAATCTTCTCCCAAATGTTTCCAGAGATGGCAGCCTTATTTCTTCCTCTGTGGTAGGACACTTTCCCACACCATTCGACAATACATTTGATAGGCACCATTGCCTTAAACAGGTTAGTGGCATACAGGCCTGGGCAGCTTCAGGACACCTGCAGCTGCTGTGTTCTCTCTGCTTTGTTACCCTTGGGAGAACTTTTGGAAGCTAAAGGCCGTATTTCTGGATCTGTTTGCCAAGCTTGCCACAGCCATCCAATGCAGGGACACCAAACTAAGAGGTGCAGTAGAGAAGCAAGTGGTAATCATGCTGTGGAAACGTGCACTACCAGATTGCTACCAGGCAGTGAGAAATCATTCTGGAGTAGGAAAATTCACTGTGGGGGCTGTTGTCATGCAAGTGCACAGGGTCATTAATCATCTCCTGTCATGCAGGACAGTGACTCTCAGCATTGTGCAGGACGTAGTGGATGGCTTTGCAGCTGTGGGGTTCCTGAACTGCAGTGGAGCAGTAGATGTCACACACATCACTATTTTGTCCTCGGAGTGCCTTGCCATAGAGTACATAAACAGAAAGGGCTAATTTGCCATGATTGTGCAAGCTCTGGTGGATCACCAGGGATGCTTTACTGACATCATCATTAGCTGGTTTGGGAAGGTGCATGATGCATCTTTAACAACACAAGACTGTTCAGAAAGCTACAAGAAGGGACCTTCTTTCCTGACCAGTGGATTACTATAGGTGATACTGAAATGCCTGAACCTGGGTAACCAGCCTAGCCCTTACTCCCCTGGCTCATGAAGCCGTACAGTGGCCACCTTGACTCAACTACAGACTCAGCAAGGGCAGACTGACAGTTGAATGTTCTTTTGGTAGATTGGCAGGGCACTGGCATTGTTTACTCACCAGATTGGATCTCAGCGGAAAAAATCTCAGTGGTTATAGGTTCCTGTTGGGTCCTGAATAATATTTGTGAAGCAAATGAGGAAAACTTGCTGCAGAGAAAGAGGCAGAGCAGCTGTCTACTGAGTTTGAACAGTCAGACAAACAGGAGCTATCAAACAAGCTGAATGAGGAGCTATGGGGCTTAGGGAGACTTTGAAAGAGCAATTTAACAGCAAGCCACAGTAATGTTTTGAGGTGTATTGTGCTCAGCCTGGCGCTGCAGTTTGGGGTCCTCTGAGGAATTGTGTGGTGCTAGCTGCACATCTGTGCAAGTATCACTGACAGTGAAGCCAATAGTGTTCAGGTGCTTGCTGTACGTTATTGATGACTACCCTGTTTGTCACTAATCCTATGGTTGTGAGTGTACAAGACCATACTTTTGTTGCCAGCAGGCATTATACACCATATGTTCTAAACTAATAAAGATGAATAATTTTCAAAACAAAAGAGTTTTATTCACTTACAAAAACAGTTCCAAACAAAAACTATGAAGAACTTTAAAGTAAATACATTTTAACTTAAAAAAAATAGGAACCTTAATAAATATGCAAGAGGAAGGAACATGGATGTCCTAGTGTAGCTATACATACATCAGCCATGGCTGTCACAGGTCAGTGTATCCATACTTTTTTCTGGTGTGAAGTGC
Source organism: Chelonia mydas (assembly GCF_015237465.2). Taxonomy (NCBI): domain Eukaryota; kingdom Metazoa; phylum Chordata; order Testudines; family Cheloniidae; genus Chelonia; species Chelonia mydas. Next base: position 68,945,124 of record NC_057849.1, read on the forward strand.
TAGGGGTAGGCATGTGGGCCCTGAGGCCTTGTGGAATGCTAAAGGGGTGTGTAGGGAGGTGCTTTGCCGCAGTTCTCAACATACTGCAATGGCAGTCAAGCCTGGGATTGTTGAACCTGGACGTCCACAGGAGTCTGCAGCATCTGAGTTTGCTGAGGGAGAAGCTCCATTATATCCTGGTCCTTTTCTTGGGCCTCTCTCCTGTTTGCACTTACAAAAGGTCTGCAGTTACTGCTTGTTATCCCAAACCTTCATTACTATGCAATCCCACAAATCAGTTCTTGTTTGTCAGGCTCAAAAGTGGTGATCCACTGTCTGCAGCTTCTTCATGAATGCCAGCAACAATTGGTTTTCCCTATGTTCCAGAGCAAATTGGCCACCTTGAAATCATCATATTCCCCACAGGTTTTCTTGCAGGTCTGCAAATACCAGAGGATCATGCATCCTTTGCTTGCAACACTCAGGACAATAGTGCAGAGCTGTGTAGGCTTCATGCTCTGTCAGAGAGGTAGACAGCAACAAGTCCCAAATGGGTTCATGGGAAATTGAAAATATGTGCAAAAATTATGGGATAGAGATGATATTATGGGATGGAGAATACTGAGTTATGGGAAGTTGACCGCTTGCTCCCAGTCACCCCATGCAACTCAATTCTGCCCCACCATGCATTGCCAAAACTATCCAAAAGACAATGCCCTGAATGGTGGCAGGAGGTACACTGGGGTACCTACCCAAGGTGCACTGCACTGTGCATTGACACAAGCACCTCTGGTGAATATGAGCAGTGCTGACATAAGCAGCCAAATATGCACATGCACAAATGATATATTATCTGCAGCAGCTGTATGCTACTGTAACTTGAGTTGGCAAAACTTTGTAATGTAGCCATGGCCTCTGAAATGTAATATGTTTGTTAGTAAATATTTTAGCAACAAGCTCAAAGTGACTTCACAATTTTATTGTCTCTTTCAAGTCACCTACAAAATTTTCATAATGAACTTGAATTTGTTTGGGTTCTTTTTTACCTTCTAGAACCTCTTTTGAAACCACACCTTTGTCTCTTCTTCTCACAACAGTCTCCTCTACTGAGCAGTATCATATCCCCAGAGCATTTAATAAACTGAAATCCCAGTGTGACGCTGTAAAAAAAGAAAGATGACAGTGTTTACACTAATGTATCACCACTGTTTCACAGTTGAGACAGAGCTTATACAAAGTATGCCTTGTTAGATATCATTGAAAAAGTTATCTGCTAAGAATTATTATCCTGTTTAGATGTGTGTACCATCTTTGTGTATGGAGATATGAAACTTTGATGTATGCTTGTTACTAAACACTGTGTTTGTGGGTAACACCCACAAGATAGATTTACATCAAGACTAGCCAGCCATGTGTTGACAGGCCATTAAGGAGAATCAACGCTTCCAATGGGTCTCTCTGGAGGACGCCTCAGACACCATATGGACAATGGAGGCCCAGTGACACAGCAGCACGTAGATCCCTGACTTCAGGTTTGAGACAGTAATTTCCCATACATATGGACTGGGGGTATACACTGGAGACTGTAACACCACATCCTTGCCTCTTTCCTGCTCCACATCTCTAGACTGTGATTTCTAACAAAGGGAGCTTTGAACAATGGATTGAGGGCCCCATTATTTGGGATGAACCAGAGAGGCAGATTTAACATCACTGCTATTATCCTGATCTACAGACTCTGAAATCAACGGTAATGTATATGTTTCACTTTAACATGCATCCGATGAAGTGAGCTGTAGCTCACGAAAGCTTATGCTCAAATAAATGTGTTAGTCTCTAAGGTACCACAAGTACTTCTTTTATTTTTGCAGATACAGACGAACACGGCTGCTACTCTTTAACCTCTTAATAACTCTTCTTTTTTATATTAATAAAACTTTAGTTTACTGAAGGATTGGCATAATGTCTGGGTGAGAGCCTGAAGTGTATTTTGACCTGGGGTGAGCGTCTGGCTCTTTGAAACTGGAAGAACCCAATATATGTGATTTCTGGTTTTAATAATCATTTTACGCAAAAGTCTGGTTTGTCCAGATGGTGCATGAGGGGCTAGTGGGCCTGAAGGGGACTGTCTCTGATTTCATAATGTAACCCTTCTGCCAGGTGGAGCTGGTAGCAACAAGGGCTGGGTTCAGTATCTAGGGTTCCTTTTCAACAATACAACATGAAACTGGCTCGAGCCCCCACCCAGTGACCTGGGACAATTACACACAACCCCCTGGGTGCTACTAAGAGGCAATAGTTCCCCCCTCACAAGAACAGGGTCTGAGTGTAGCAAAACCTTTTAATAAAAGGAGGAAAGTAACTCAGGATTAATTTGGGAAAACACGGCATCTAGGGTTCATAAACATAAACCATGAGCAAAAGACCCATCCCCAAGTAAGGCAGTGTCCTTTCCCCCTCAGGTTCTTAAGTCCAGCAACACAAAAGTCCTTTTAATATGCCCGTACCCTTCTCTGTTCCACAGAGTAGCCCCAGAGTAGCCAGTGCAGCCCCAGAGTGCAGAGGTTCATCCACAGAGTTCACCTCCCACACTGGCTGGAGGGGGGGAGGTCAGGAGGTACCTTTCACTCTCCGCTGCTTGGGCACTCACTCGTTGCCCCAATGGCCGATTGCTGTGCCTCTCTGTGGGCCTCTGCTCTGGCTCACTCCACCAGTTGCCCAGCTGGCCACTTGCCAAAATGTCTTTAGGGTCCCCCGACTTAACACAGCTCTCAGTGATTTCAGCTGTTAGTGTGGGAGCCTCACTGTTGGTGCACTCTGGGCAGTCTCTTGCAATAAAGATACCGTCCCAAAGTAGGTCTAATACTTAGATCTAGATATTAGTGATTTCAGCTCTGCAGCATGTAACAAGACTCTCAATTGAGTCTAAATTAGCTCTTTTATTATACTGTGGAGAGAGGAAGGGTCAAATTGTGTCTGTGATCCTTAAACAAGGCCCACACCACCAGATACAAATACTTGTCCTCACCTTCTCTCAACTCATTGGGCTTTGGATCCCATGTCTCCTGCCTAGCAACTGCAATTGAGTTGAGGGTGAGTCCTTCCATCAAGGTATGCCAGGTACATTTCTCCTTCCCTCGGTTCACACAACAAGGTGACTGGGGATCCAACTCCAGCCACAAATGATCATTTGGCCAAGCAATCCCATCATGCTGATTACCTAGGCAGGGTGGGTTTGTCCATGCAAATGAGATCAGCTCCTGAAGTCCTTTTCCACAGCTCACCACTAGGTGTCAGGGGAGAGCTCATTCAGACTCTGCTTACAATAATAACTAGTATAGTATTTTGGAAACTCACTTCTGTTACTGGCTTGGTGAAGTCATATGATAGAGCACACTACTAGTCTGGGGTATATTCCCTGTATTCTGGCAGTCTGACCTGAGATCAACGCTCTTACCTGTGTCCCAAACTAGGCAGTGTGACACCAGTGAAAGGGGAAAAAAATCAGCAAGATGAAGTCTCGGCATAATCTAAGGGGTTGTCCACACAAATAATTAGTTTTCAGCAGGCTGTGCTATGCTGCAGATCTATCCCACACGAAACTGCCTTACATCAACCGTCCATGTGAAACCTGCTGACATGTGTTAACAGTTTGTTAGTGCACTTTGATCTAATGTTCTTTGAAACAGGACTTGCTCAAAATGCTCTAATGAACTGTCAACACATGTCAGCATTGTCCACACAAACAATTAGTATGTGGCACACCAGGGAAGGGTAGATTTAAACCCCAGCTTGCCATGAACTAATTGTTCATGTAGACAAGCCCATTGTGTACATTTGTTTACCCAAACACCTGTCCTTGAATAGGGATGGGTAAACAACATGTAGGCCAATCCCTTCTTTCGGTATTCTCAGCACAACACCAACATTCCAAGGGAGCAACTCAGCCTCAAGAATTGAGTCTAATCACAGACCAACACAGAAAGCAAATTTTCCTGTAGTTCACCTGGCTCCCACTCCAGTCATCACTGCCTCCATGCAGAACCTTGCATAATTAAAAACTAACAACAACACAGCATGTTTTCTCAAGACTGAACATTTGTTCCTACACTAAGAACTTGGAAGAGTATGCTCACTCACAGCCCCAGTAACACCTGCCATATCAATACATTCTATATCATGAAATGGGAAGGAAACAGCCAGGTTGCATTTGGGGACAAATCTGCAAATTCAAGAGAGTCACTTGTGAATGTAAAACTGCACATGTAATTGCCTGCCTATCTCTGCATGATGGATTATGGGTGCAAGTCACTTATTGGCAGCCTAAGTAACCATCCTGGAATGTTCTAAGGTAGTTTCAAAATGTTGTCTTTCAAGTTCTCTACTTTTTTTTTTTTACTTACACCTATATGCAGTCTAAGTTTTGTGTACTGAAAGTCAATATTAAATATAATTTTTGGGTCATAACACTCAAACGAAAGTTATATTGGCATGTACTCTTGAAACTAATGCTATAACCATGCTTGGTCTAATGTCAGCAGCAAGGTATACAATATTTTATATTGGATGTTAATCTGTGTTTGACTCAGTATTTGTTTTAAGCTGGTATCTAGTTGAAAACCCTCCATTTCTGGAGGTAAGCCTTATTATAGCCCCACATGCTAGAGACCTCCTAGGGAGATACATATGTGAAGAATGTGGCAAAAGTAACATACCTTGTTTCTCTCCCTTCCTCTACTGCTTCCAAGTTTCAAAAGAAATCTGCTAAAAAGTAAATAAAGTCACATTATTTTTTCAGTCTCCCCAGCAGATCATAGAATCATAGAATCATAGAATATCAGGGTTGGAAGGGACCTCAGGAGGTCATCTAGTCCAACCCCCTGCTCAAAGCAGGACCAATCCCCAATTAAATCATCCCAGCCAGGGCTTTGTCAAGCCTGACCTTAAAAACTTCTAAGGAAGGAGATTCTACCACCTCCCTAGGTAACACATTCCAGTGTTTCACCACCCTCTTGGTGAAAAAGTTTTTCCTAATATCCAACCTAAACCTCCCCCACTGCAACTTGAGACCATTACTCCTTGTCCTGTCCTCTTCTACCACTGAGAATAGTCTAGAACCATCCTCTCTGGAACCACCTCTCAGGCAGTTGAAAGCAGCTATCAAATCCCCCCTCATTCTTCTCTTCTGCAGACTAAACAATCCCAGTTCCCTCAGCCTCTCCTCATAAGTCATGTGTTCCAGACCCCTAATCATTTTTGTTGCCCTTCGCTGGACTCTCTCCAATTTATCCACATCCTTCTTAGTGTAGTGTGGGGCCCAAAACTGGACACAGTACTCCAGATGAGGCCTCACCAGTGTCGAATAGAGGGGAACGATCACGTCCCTCGATCTGCTCGCTATGCCCCTACTTATACAGCCCAAAATGCCATTGGCCTTCTTGGCAACAAGGGCACACTGCTGACTCATATCCAGCTTCTCGTCCACTGTAACCCCTAGGTCCTTTTCCGCAGAACTGCTGCCTAGCCATTCGGTCCCTAGTCTGTAGCGGTGCATGGGATTCTTCCGTCCTAAGTGCAGGACCCTGCACTTATCCTTATTGAACCCCATCAGATTTCTTTTGGCCCAATCCTCCAATTTGTCTAGGTCCCTCTGTATCCTATCCCTGCCCTCCAGCGTATCTACCACTCCTCCTAGTTTAGTATCATCCACAAATTTGCTGAGGGTGCTATCCACATCATCCTCCAGATCATTTATGAAGATATTGAACAAAACCGGCCCCAGGACCGACCCCTGGAGCACTCCACTTGACACCGGCTGCCAACTAGACATGGAGCCATTGATCACTACCCATTGACCCCGACAATCTAGCCAACTTTCTACCCACCTTATAGTGCATTCATCCAGCCCATACTTCTTTAACTTGCTGACAAGAGTACTGTGGGAGACCGTGTCAAAAGCTTTGCTAAAGTCAAGAAACAATACATCCACTGCTTTCCCTTCATCCACAGAACCAGTAATCTCATCATAGAAGGCGATTAGATTAGTCAGGCATGACCTTCCCTTGGTGAATCCATGCTGACTGTTCCTGATCACTTTCCTCTCATGTAAGTGCTTCAGGATTGATTCCTTGAGGACCTGCTCCATGATTTTTCCATGGACTGAGGTGAGGCTGACTGGCCTGTAGTTCCCAGGATCCTCCTTCTTCCCTTTTTTAAAGATTGGAACTACATTAGCCTTTTTCCAGTCATCCGGGACTTCCCCCGTTCGCCACGAGTTTTCAAAGATAATGGCCAATGGCTCTGCAATCACAGCTGCCAATTCCTTTAGCACTCTCGGATGCAACTCGTCCGGCCCCATGGACTTGTGCACGTCCAGCTTTTCTAAATAGTCCCTAACCACCTCTTTCTCTACTGAGGGCTGGCCATCTACTCCCCATGCTGTGATGCCCACCGCAGTAGATCTCCCAGTTGTGTTCTTGTGCCAGCCCCCAGTCTAGGAAACCTTGCTGGTATGGCTCCACTCCTTGGAGTGCAGGGAATAGGGTCAAGATGCCATTGTGGAGGAATCCCCCTTTTGTTCTTCTAGGGGGAAACAACATATATTCATAGATGCCAAGGCCAGAAGGGACCATTGTGATCATCTTGTCTAACCTTCTGTATAACACACTCCATAGAACTTCCGCCAAGTAATTCCCAGAGCAGATCTTTCAGAAAACTATACATTTTTTTTATTTCACAACATCCCTGGCAATAAGTTCCATAGATTGACTGTGTGTTGTGTGAAAAAGTACTTCCTTTTGTTTATTTTAAACCTGCTGCCTATTAATTTCATTGGGTGACCACTGGTTCTTGTGTTATGTGAAGGAGTAAATAATACTTCCTTATTCACTTTCTTGGTCCATATTTGTAACCCAGCGTCATCCAAAATTGATCACATGGGCAACACAGCTCTGTCTTTTGGAACCTGACACAGAGTAGGTGTGTTAATGTAAATACAGTCTAGTCCTGAAGCCATTCACCCCCCCCAAACACACACGCACCTCATCACTAGCTGTCAAGGGAGAGCTCATTCAGACCTTGCTTACATATGTGTGTGAGAAATATGTTCTTTACTATAGTTTCAACAAATTTGTGTGGCACTAGCCTGTAATTGCCAGGATTGCCTCTGAATCCTTTCAAAAAAATTGTCATCACGTTAGCTATCCTCCAGTCATCTAGTACAGAAGCTGATTTACATGGTAGGTTGCATACTACAATTAGCAGTTCTGCAATTTCATGTTTGAGTTCCTTCAGAAGTCTTGGGTGAATACCATCTGGTCTTGGTGATTTAGTACTATTTAATTTATCAATATGTTCCAAAACCTCCTCTACAGACATCTCAATTTGGGACAGTTCCTCAGATTTGTCACCTAAAAAGAATGGCTGAGGTGTGGGAATCTCTCCCACATTCTCTGCCCTGGAGATCAATGCAAAGAACTAATTTAGCTTTTCCACAATGTCCTTCTCTTCCTTGTGTGCTGCTTTAGCATCTTGATCATCCAATAGCCCCACTGATTTTTTGGCAGACTTTCCGTCTCTTGACGTATTTAATTTTTTTTCTGTCACTGTATGGGTCTTTCACTAGTTGCTCTTCAATTTTTTTTTGGCGGGGGGGGACTGCTTAAATTATACCTTTATACTTGACTTGCCAGAGTTTATTCTCCTCATTAGGGTTTGACTTCCAATTGTTAAAGTATGGCTTTTTGTCTCTTTTGCTCTGTTGTTAAGCCATGTTGACTTTTTTTGTCCTCTTATTATTTTTTTCCAGATTGTATATTTAATTTGAGACTCTATTATGGTTTTCTTTTTAAAGTTTCCATACAGTTTGCAGGAATTTCACTCTCATGACTGTTCCTTTTAATTTTCATTAAACTAGCTTTCTCATGTTTGTGTAGATCCCCTTTCTAAATTTAAATGCTATTGTGGTGAGCTTCTTTAGTATTTTCACCCACAAGAATGTTAAATTTATTTATATTATGGTTGTTATTACTGAGCGGTTCAACTATATTCACCTCTTGGACCAGATCCTGTGTTCCACTTATGACTAAATCAAGAATTGCCTCACCCCTTGTGAACTGGCTGCTCCAGGAAGCAGTCATTAATGGTGTGTAGAAATTTTACCTCAGCATCCTGTCCTGAGGTGACATGTACCCAGTCAATCAGGGTTGACAATCAGTTGAAATCCCCCATTATTATTGAGTTTTCTATTATTATTGAGTTTTCTATTTTTATAGCCTCTAATAGGGATTGGCCACTAATAGTTGCGATCGGATGAACCTGCAGGCGCTGCAGATAAACAAACCGTCCTGGTCTGCCTGCAGCTTTCCCTGATGGGCCGTGTGCCAAAGGTTTCTGATCCCTGCTCTACAATTTCCATGAGCATTTCACAGTCACCATCACCATCCTGTTCAGGTGGTTGGTAGTATATTATTAAAGCATGATATATTCTATCTATTGAGATTCTATGGTACAGCTTGATTAATTTAATATTTTTATTATATTTGAGTATGCTTTCTTTCACTTATAGTGCCACTTCACCACCAGCATGACCTACTCTGTCATTCCTATATATTTTGTACCCTGGTTTTAGTGTGTCCCGTTGACTGTCATCATCCCACCAAGTTTCTGTGATGTCTGTTATATCAGTATTCTCATTTCATACCAGACACTCAAGTTCACCCATAGTTGGACTTCTAGCATTTGTATAGAAGCACTTATAAAATTTGTCACTTTTTAAGCAGTCTGTTTTCATTGAACGGGGCTCTTTTTCATTTGACTGTTTCTCTTCAGTCACTACCTGTACTTTGTCAACTTCTATTCTCTCCTCTTTAGTAGGATATAGAGAATACCTGTACGTAAATCCTCCCATATGGAACGTCTCTGTCCAACCTATGTGTCCCTCTGTACCCCCAGCCCTTAGTTTAAAAACTCTGTGACCTTTTTAATTTTACATGCCAGCAATCTGCTTCTGTTTTCGGCTTAGGAGAAGCCCATCCTTCCTGTATGGGCTCCTCCTTTCCCAAAAGGTTCCCTAGTTTCTAATAAGTCTAAAACCCTTCTCCATACATCATCATCTCATCCAACATTGAAGCCCTGCCATTCTGCGTGTTTAACTGGCCCTTCATGTGGAACTGCCCTGGATACCTACATGTACCCCAGCCATAAGAGACTCCCCAGCAGTGCCCATAAGTCTATGTAGAGGTCTCAAGAGCTCTGCAACCTTTGTATTTGGCTAGCAATTCACCATCTGATTCTCCTGATCATCATTTTGAAGCACTTGGAGGAGAGGAAGGTGATCAGAAACAGTCAACGTGGATTCACCAAGGTAAAGTCATGCCTGACCAACCTGATTGCCTTCTATGATGAGATAACTGGTTCTGTGGATATGGGGAAAGCAGTGGATGTGATATATCTTGACTTTAGCAAAGCTTTTGATACGGTCTCCCACAGTATTCTTGCCAGCTAGTTAAAGTATGGATTGGATGAATGGATTATAAGGGGGATAGAAAGCTGGCTAGATTGTCGGGCTCAACAGGTAGTGATCAATGGCTTAATATCTAGTTGGCAACTGGTATCAAGCAGAGTGCCCCGGGGTTGGTCCTGGGGCTCGTTTTGTACATCTGGATGATGGGATGGATTGCACCCTCAGCAAGTTCATAGATGACACTAAGCTGGGGGGAGAGGTAGATACACTGGAAGGTAGGGATAGGGTCCAGAGTGACCCAGACAAATTGGAGGATTGGGCCAAAAGAAATCTGATGAGGTTCAACAAGGACAAGTGCAGAGTCCTGCACTTAGGACTGAAGAATCCCATGCACCGCTACAGGCAAGGACCAACTGGGTAAGCAGCAGTTCTGCAGAAAAGGACCTGGGGATTACAATGGATGAGACGCTGAATATGAGTCAGCAGTGTACCCTTCTTGCCAGGAAGGCTAACGGCATATTGGACTGCATTAGTAGGAGCATTGCCAGCAGATCGATGGAAGTGATTATCCCCCTCTATTCGGCACTGGTGAGGCCACATCTGGAGTATTGCATCCAGTTTTGGGGCCTCCCCCCACTTCAGAAAGGATGTGGACAAATTGGAGAGAGTCCAGCGGAGGGCAACGAAAATGATCAGGGGCTGGGGCACATGAGTTAAGAGGAGAGACTGAGGAAACTGGGCTTGTTTAGTCTGCAGAAGAGAAGAGTGAGGGGGGATTTGATAGCAGCCTTCAACTACCTGAAGCAGGGTTCCAAAGAGGATGGAGCTTGGCTTTTCTCAGTGGTGACAGATGGCAGAACAAGAAGCAATGGTCTCAAGCTGCAGTGGGGGAGGTCTAGATTGTATATCAGGAAACACTATTTCACTAGGAGGGTGGTGAAGCACTGGAATGGGTTACCTAGGGAGGTGGTGGAATCTCCATCCTGAGAGATTTTTAAGGCCCAGCTTGACAAAGCCCTGGCTGGGATGATTTAGTTGGCATTGGTCCTGCCTTGAGCAGGGGGTTGGACTCGATGACCTCCTGAGGTCTCTTCCAACCCTAATCTTCTATGATTCTATGGTTCCTTAGAGCACTGTTTCCCAAACTTGGGACGCCGTTTATTCAGGGAAAGCTCCTGGCGGGCCCGGCTGGTTTGTTTACCTGCCGCTTCTGCAGGTTTGGCTGATCGCAGCTCCCATTGGCCACGGTTTGTTGTGTCTGGCCAATGGGAGCTGCGGGAAGCGGTGGCCAGTATGTCCCTCGGCCCGCACCACTTCCCGCAGCTCCCATTGGCCGGGCACAGTGAACCGCCGCCAGTGGGAGCCGCGATTGGCTGAACCTGTGGACGCGGCAGGTAAACAAACCGGCCGGACCTGCCAGGGGCTTTCCCTTCACAAGCGGCGTCCCAAGTTTGGGAAACACTGCCTTAGAGCCTCCAGTTCAGCCACTCTGGTCTCAAGAGCCTCTCTTCAGTCTTTAAGGGCCATGAGTTACTTGCACTGAATGTACACTTACACCACCTCTCCGTAAAGTAGATAATCATACATACTGCGTTCAGTGTAATAAACTGGATAGCCACCCATTCTACTGCTAGACTTCTGCCTGCAATCGTTTTACTCCTGCAGCTAGTTCGTTTATTTTTGGGGGGTGGGGATGAGAGGACATATATTGGCCTAAATTTACCGAATCTGAGGTATATCTGGCTCTCATGCTCCTTCTTTTTGAAAACTCTTTTTAGAAAACTGGCTTTCAGCACCCTCACTGTAAAAAGTGTTCCAGCGCCACTACAGCACCCCTCCCCCCCGCACTCCTAGTTACCATGCCTATGGTCACCTGTTCTCTTCATTATTTACCACTTCTACAATTTTTGTGTAATCTTTCAACCCCTCTCCAGCCTTCTCCCCCTTCTTCCTTGAATATATGATCTGCAGGAAGCTTTGTGGGGGAAATCTCAGCACTTTGTCCTCCTAGGACTCCTCCTTCCTATGGGAGAGGTTGATTACCTCCACTCCCTCTCCACATATATTTATTCGGTTAGGAACATCCGTCTACTTATTCCAATTTTCTGCCACAAAGAGACGTCACTTTGCTGCTCAACCAGCTTCTACCCTTCGCAAAGTAATTCAATAGATTATAAACAAGTCCTTTGCTCTTGTCGGGAATTGCAGCAGGTGCTTGCATGGATTAAGGGAGTGATCCATTTGTCAATACTCTTAGGCCTGGTCTACAGTATGCGGTTATTTCGGAATTTGCTGAGTTACTTCAAAATAAAACTGATTCCGTCCACACGACCAAACCAGTTTTTTCAATTTAAAAGTCTCTTTAATCTGATTTCTGTACTCCACCTCAGCAAGTGGAGTAGCGCTAAAATCGAGATTGCAGTTCCGGGTTACAGGTACTGTGGACGCAATTCGACGATATTGGCCTCCGGGAGCTATCCCAGAATGCTCCCTTGTAACCGCTCTGGACAACACTCTGAACTCCGATGCACTAGCCAGGTAGGCAGTAAAAGCCCCAGGAACTTTCGAATTTCCTGTTTGGTCACCATCAGCACAGGTGACCATCAGCACAGTCCACCATTACAGGCGACCATGCAGGGTCCAATGGGCGTTGGGGACTGCGGGAACTGTGAGATAGCTCCCCACAGTGCACCTCTCTAACATTTGATGCTAGCCTTGGTACTGTGGACGCACTCCGCCGAATTCACACGCTTTACTGGGGACACAGAAGACCGAATGTATAAAATAACTTCCAAAAATTCAAGTAGAATAATTTTGAAATAATTTCATACTGTAGACATACCCTTAGGCTTCATTCTATACTTTAATCTTTTCCCTTTTCCTGTAGCTGCTCTTGAGAACTGGGCTGCACCTAAAGCTATTTGAAAAGGGAAATATCCCCTTTAACACTCTCCATGTTCTTTTTTGGTCTTCTGTATGGGCTTGATCCTGTGAGGTATGGAGCACAGCACCCTAAACTCCCACTGAAGTCAGTCAGAGGTAAAGGCACTCAGCACCTTGTAAGAAATGTACAGCCTTTTGAACACACAAAATATCCAAGATTTAAGTGCTCTCTTACTCATCTTTAGAATATTTTTCTCAGCTGCACTTTCCCCTGACATTCAATGTATTTCATACTTTATTTACTTAATCATTTTTATCAGCAATTATTAAAACTCATTCTCTCTTGCATCTTATCAGATTTTTTTGGGGGGAGGGGTGTCTCCAGAGCTGAGTGTGTTAACAGATCAAACAGGAGGTTGCTCCTTTTATAAGATCGTACAATATCAGGGTTGGAAGGGAACTCAGGAGCTCATCTAGTCCAACCCCCTACTCAAAGCAGGACAAATCCCCAATTTTTACCCCAGATACCTAAATGGCCCCCCTCAAGGATTGAGCTGACAACGCTGGGTTTAACAGGCCAATGCTCAAACCACTGAGCTATCCCTTCCTCTTGATATGGATATCTACACAGTGTTTACCTCTTTATTCTAACACAATATTTTATCAGGTGGATTATGAAATCTTTTTATTTTTTGTTTGCTAGAAACAGTTTGCTTCAGAGAGCTTGTAAGGTAATTCAATAGTAATCTCCTGTCATCAACCTTAAAAAAAGGAAGCTGTTTCCATTGTTCATTTCCAAATGCTTATCTCTAAGTCTTTATATTATCAATTTTACAAAGATTTTGTCTGCAGAACATTGAGGTAAACATGCCAAGTTGTTTATGCCTGAAATAATTCTTTCTGATAACTAACTTGTAGAGATGGACAGTATCTAATCCTAAATCATTGGGGATTTTTCTGCAATCCTCATCTAGGATGAACAATTGAAGTCAATGGGAGTTTTAACTAAACTATGAACTGTAGGACAGGGTCCAATGTGCCTATATTGCAAAATGCAGGAACTGACATTAAACTTTGACACTATGATCAGGGAAAATATATGAACTGCAATGTATGTTACCTACTCTTGGAAGTCCCCTTAGTGCAGAATTTTAGCCACACTTACTGGTGATACATTATTTATTTGTATATTTATCTGGTATCTATTAAAATAGTAGCTGAACAACCATACATTTATTGAAGAGAGCACTATTTTATCCAGATATCTACTTTTTTTTTTTAAATGGAAATTTTGTCTGAGCCTTAACTGTGGCCAAACAGTGTACGGCACAATTGAGGAAGTAGACATAAAACCATCTTTACATGCCTCTGGTCCTGGGACCACTCTGTGCTTACCTGGTCTCCTGAAATAAGTAAATTAGAGAAGCCTGAGGGCTACTCCAGCTTGTACCTGCTGCCAGTGATTTCAAAGGACTGATATTTCAATGAGTTTTGCATCATCAGGGCTCGAGTAGGCTCTGTCCACCCATGCCCCATTTTCACAGGAACATTTTAGTTAAAAATACAGCATATGTCCTGTCAAGGTTCCTTCCCCATTCTGAAATCTAGGGTACAGATGTGGGGACCTGCATGAAAACCCCCTAAGCTTATTTTTACCAGCTTAGGTTAAAACTTCCCCAAGGTACAAACTATTTTCCTTTTTCCCTTGGACTTTATTGCTGCCACCACCAAGCGTCTAACAGATATATAACCGGGAAAGAGCCCGCTTGGAAATGTCTTTCCCCCAAAAATCCTCCCCAAACCCTACACCCCCTTTCCTGGGGAAAGCTTGATAAAAATCCTCACCAATTTGCATAGGTGGACACAGACACAAACCCTTGGATCTTAAGAACAATGAAAAAGCAATCAGGTTCTTAAAAGAAGAATTTTAATAGAAGAAAAAATAAAACAATCTCCTCTGTAAAATCAGGATGGTAAATACCTTACGGGGTAATCAGATTCAAAACATAGAGAATCCCTCTAGGCAAAACTTAAGTTACAAAAAGACACAAAAACAGGAATATCCATTTCATTCAGCACAGCTTATTTTCTCAGCCATTTAAACAAAACAGAATCTAACGCATTTTTAGCTAGACTACTTACTAAGTTCTAAGACTCCATTCCTTTTCTGTTCCCGGCAAAAGCATCACACAGACAGAGAGAACCTTTGTTTCTCCGCCCTCCCCCCTGTCCAGCTTTGAAAGTATCTTGTCTCCTCATTGGTCATTTTGGTCAGGTGCCAGCGAGGTTATCTTAACTTTTTAACCCTTTACAGGTGAAACAGTTTTTCCTCTGGCCAGGAGGGATTTTAAAGGTGTTTACCCTTCCCTTTATATTTATGACATGTCCTGAAGCCACTTTTTAAAATGAAGCAACTCTGTATTGTTTCAAAATCCCCAAGTGTGTATTATGAATTTAAAAGGCTGCCAATTCCAATTTAAAAATCAAAACTTTTCTCAAATGACTGAGGAGAGATTGGGGGAGGCGGGGGAGGAGGAGGAGACTGGAAGTCCTGACAGCTAGTTACTGTTTTTTAATACTCTTCTAATTATTATGCCCAATTAAATTATATAATTTGGAATTAGTGTTTTCTTTACCTTTTTTAAAAAAATTGTACTTGGATTTTTAAAAAATATAATTCTCCTGCTCATTTGCTGCTTATCACCCCAATTCAAGACAATATTCTTATACAAAGAAGCACTTAAGCACATAGTTAACTTGAAGCATATACCCAAGGGCTGTACTGAATTGTATATACTTCTGGTGTGATCCCAGACCGTGTATCACTTTCTGATATATTTGCTCATCTTTTGCAGGCTTTGCTAAAGGATTGTTTTGTCTATTCCTAACCAAGCTTCCTCTACTAATAATACTCCTGATGAATATTATTTCCCAATATTTTTCAGCTCCTTTCTCTTATCTTTTTAGATATGTTGTAGTTAAAAATGGTCAAGCTTTTTTCAACAAAATATTTTTATGTCAGAAAATGCTGATTCAAGGAAACCGAAACTTTTTTGTGGGAGAGTTGATTATGACACATTTTTCAACTTGAAAAAAAAATATTTGAAAAAGTTTAAAAATTGTCAAAACATTTTTTTGACATTTTCAAACAAAAAATAACTAACAATCTTTGTCCTCTTAATATTTTGTATTTAAGTTTTGTCTATTACTATTGGTCTGTCTCATCTATTTAGATCGTTAGACAAGGTAGGTGAGATAATATCTTTTATTGGACCGAGTTAAGATAAGATAATAACATATTGCCTCACCCACCTTGTCTCGCTAGTATCCTGGGACTGACACGGCTACAACTACACTCCATATTAAGATTGTTAGCTGTTTGGTGCAAGGGTAGTGTTCATCACCTAGCACAATGGAGCCCCAATTCTCATTAAGGCCTCTAGGTGCTGCGAGGATACAAAATGTAGTAACTGTTCTTTAGACCTGTAAAGGGGTTCACTCACTGCAGGATCACCTTCTTAAAGCCAAGCATGGCATGGCATCTGTCTTCCCATATGGGGCCCCTTGCTGACGGTCTCTCCATTGCTGTAGTGCTCTCTCTTCCCACAACTTGGCTCTTCAGCAAGGTCACACATTAGTCCACCCCTTTCAGGGTAACAGAGTCCAACTGAAGTAGAGTCCAATGACCTTACAGCAAGTCTTTTGTCTGTCTCTGGGTTCTGTGGTCCTTACACCCCTTACCTCAGGGAGTTTCACCCCACCTTCCTCAAGGGCGGGTAGGGGAACCCAAGATCTCCCTCTACTCTGGGTTCCAGCCAAGGGACCCTGTATCTAGCAGCCACAGTCTACTTCCTCAGACTTCCTGGACTGCTTTCTACCTTTTTCTGTCCCCCTGAAAGCATCTGCAGAATCTCTCCCCAGAGCACCTTTCCACTGTAAACTTTCTGCAGAATCTCTCCTTACAGCTTTTTTCTGCTATAAACTTTCCAGCTTTATCATCACCATGCAGCCCCTCCACAGCTGGGCTTCATTATCAATTGAGCCTGGATTTTAATCTCTCACAGGTGCTGCCAGATATGTTAATTGGCTTCCTCAACTCACATTAACCCCTTCAGAGGTGGAGTATACATCCCATGAGAGGACCCATAATGGTTGCATTCCTTTTAAGTATTCTCTGCACTGGTGATGTTTGTCGTTATCTAAACATGACTGTGTACCCTTTTTTCTCCCTTGTCTTACTTAGCTGCAGTTACAGAATCTCTGTTGTAGGTAGAAGCATCAGCAAACAGCTATACTGAAAAAAGAGAGTATAGTGCAAATCTGGTGATAAACTGATGGGGGCGTTGTAGGAGCAGTGGAGCCAGGTGCCCTAAGACTGAGCATGCCATTGCTGTGACTCTGTGCTAGCTGATTCATGGAGCAACATTAAAGGTTATGGCAGCCAGTAAATAACCTGTCAAACTCCTACTGCTTCTCCTACCTGATTCAAAGGATTCATCAATCTCTCCATTCACTTGTACTGCACATCTGGATTGCTTATTGATGATCTGGATCATGTTCATCAGTTTCTTGCTCATTTAATGCCTCTGTAATCACCTCAACCCTGTGTAAACCTTTTCAGAACCACTGAGTTGTAAAATATCTTCTTTTTGTTGTTCAGAGTTCTGCTCTGTGCTTTCTATCTGTTTGACAGTACTATATGCTATTACAATCCCTCCTCCTCTGCCCTTGCACCAGCACCTTTACTCTGAAGTAATAAATGTTTCCAACTAAAGAGACAAAACAATATAAACTCAAAATGAAGACATACAAACTTTTCCATCAACCTTTTTTTTTAATGTAAAGGAGACATTAGCAATAAGGTCTAGCTTTGTTGAACACTCCGGACTTTGTAACCTTTTTTATCTGGACCGTGTGAATAAATTGAACAACTGTCTTGTCAAACTTAAATGAAATAGAAGTATTGCAACTGTTAAGCCTCAGACTTCCATATACTTCAAAATGCAAGCCTTGCTAAAACAAAGCTTAAGCTTGTGGCTTGTGGTTAGGACGTGCTGCAACCAGATAACAATTTATGCTGACTCCTATGTACTTATCAACCCCAAATTAACCACATTCAAGATCTAATTGGCTACAGAAAATAAACAGGCCTAAATTATACTAACAACTAACAATTGGACATAAAAATTAAATATGCATCAATTATACAACTAGGGCAACCGCATGAACAATGTGGCCCACCATGATTGGTTGGTCTGTTCTAAAACGCAGCCGTCAGACCAGATAAAAAGAATGAAGGCACGGGACTGTGTGTGTGTGTTTTCGGTACCCACACACCCTGAACCGAAGGGACGTGTACTTCTCAACTGTCTGTATCTGGCCAGTGTGGAAAGCGGCCAACTGAAGGGTAATGTATTTTCGGACGAATGCAGGATAAATCTATGGAGTAAAGAAGTCTGGTCGCTCGAGCCGAATTGATCATAGTTGTATCGATACTGTAGCATAACATCAATAGTAGCTGGCTGATGAATAATAGCTTTGCATGTATTGTGCTTGTCTTTCAAGTAGCCCAAGCGGATGCATGTAGTGCTGTCATTCATTAGCTCCTTATACGTATAATTGTGTTGCCTTTGAAATAGTTTGTCACCAGAAATATAAAACTGGTGAATAAGAGCTTTACTTATGATTGTCTTCAGGGCTTTTATTATGACCTGCCAGGACCAGCATATGGAGAGTCACTGTTCAGAAACTCGCAAATGGTCCACAGTATTACATGTACTTGCGCTTGTCTTCAGTATAATCTGCCTTTTGTATTAATTCTTATTCAGCGCTGGTCTTTGGTTTTCCTTTTCCTGTTTTGTTTATGCTGTTATTATAGTTGAAAATCATTAAAAGCTTTCTTGAGGAATAATTAGTAGTTCTTACAGTAGTTCTTACTCTTTGTTTTGATACAGACACCACTTAACCGCATTACATCTGTGTTGGATGGTGGGAAGTAGCGAACACCCCGGGGTGAAATAAGGCCCCAAGGCGTGCCTCCTTCTACCTTTATCTCCGCAGATAGGGAAAGTGAGGCTGCTCATTTTTTCTTTCTGTCAACTTTTAACCAGAAAACTAGCAACATTTACTACATTCATCAATTTTGGGGGCTTGCTGACTCTGACACTAAAACTTCCCTCAAAGGCCCAACTTCTGGGGAAGTTTAGAGTATTCTCTCAGGCTTAATTTACTCCAACATTAAGCTTGTTAAAAAAAAAGTATATTTTTTTCTAGTTTTGATTGTGAAAGAGGAAGTCATAGCATGTGTGTAGTAGTGGAGAGCATACAATGGGGAATGTGGGAATTCTGTATGTTCATTATCACTGAATGGAGAGCTGAAGTAAATAAGCAAAGGTAAACAACAGCTAACACTGAAACTTACAGCAATTTAAGCCTTAACTAACGCCCATGAAGATCAACAGAAAGACAGATTGGCTTTGGGGAACATTGGGTCAGGCCTTTTATGAAGGTTATATATAGACTCGTGGCTAAAATCAGAGGGATACATTTTTTACATAATGTAAAGATGATTTAATCACACAGCTTCCAAAGCATTAATGAGAACTGAGGAGTTCAATCTTCATTTGTCACCTCTGAATATCTAGCCTCAGGCCACAAGATTACTCATGTCAGTAAAGTTATCTGTACTATATTTTTAAGTATTTTCAGAACTGGACTCTTACTTTATGAAAACTAAAACAAAGTCAGGCTTTTTAGAAGTCCAAACATAACTAAGGACCACAGAGGTTTTTATTTATTTTTTTTTACTTTTAAACATTTGTAAAAATTATATATATAATAATAAAAATAAAAAATATATATATATAAAGACATTGAGGATTTTGTTTTAGATTTACCTTTTTATATATGGTAAATATGGGGGAGACTAATGGATCAGCTACATCCCAGCTACATTCAAGACTACATCTCCATTACAAAACCATTATGGTTCTCTTGGACAATGCAGATCACAAATCCCTGAACTAATCATATGAAAGTTGGGGACAAAGCATTCTCAGTTGAGATCCTGCTGTGGAATGAAGGAGGAGATTAGATTAATCCAGAGTTGGATCACCTTTAGATGCCCTGCAAAACATTTCCATTCGAAAAAGCTTCCCCACCCTAAAAAGAATGGCATTCTCCTTTTTCTCCCCCACAGAAGATCCCACCTCAAGCAGAGCTTTTTATAAACCAGAAAGACAGACGAGCCAGAAATACCATCTTAAATACGGCAGTGATGGGTCCTGGTACAAACCCCTCAGATATATAGCTAGACTGGCTAAGCGGGGTGATCTTGATCCCTTATAATGCTTCTTTTCCTTTATGTATCCTGTGTGAGATTAGCTTTCTTAGGGCTGGTATACGCTACACCAGTGATTCCGAAACTTGTTCCTCCGCTTGTGCAGGGAAAGCCCCTGGCAGGCCTGGCCGGTTTGTTTACCTGCTGCGTCTGCAGGTTTGGCCGATTGCAGCTCCGAGTGGCCGTGGTTCACTGCTCCAGGCCAATGGGGGCTGCGGGAAGCTGTGCAGGCTGAGGGATGTGCTGGCGACCGCTTCCCACAGCCCCCATTGGCCTGGAGCAGCGAACCGCAGCCATTGGGAGCCGCAATCGGCCGAACCTGCGGACGCGGCAGGTAAACAAACCGGCCCAGCCCGCCAGGGGCTTTCCCTGCACAAGCGGCGGAACAAGTTTCGGAACCACTGACTTAGACAGTAGGGTAGACATGAGGCAGTTTATGTCGACCTAATTATGTCAGTGTCTACACTACAACATTCCTTCTGCCAATGTGAGTGCTTTACTACACCGACATAATAACTTCACCTCCACAAGAGGTGTAAGGCTTATGTCGGTGTAGTTAGGGTGATGCAGTGTCTGTGTAGGGTAGATGGACCCTGCTCCCAGGTGTGAGCTGGGGTGAGAAGCCCCGGGCGGCTTCCCCTGCTTCCAGCAGGGAACGAGGGGTGGGGGGGGCCCCAGGCAGATTCCCTCCACTCCTACGGGGGACCAGGGAGCAGAGGTGGGACAGCCCGCTGTGAGCCTGAGGGACAGCCAGGCTCCTAGTAGGGAGCTGCCAGCAGAGCTGAGAAACCATGCTCTCAGCTCCTCACATTGCCCCTCTTCGATCAGTGAAAACTCTCCTGGTCAGGACGCACACCACCAACCCAAGGAAGGTAGAGTGGATATGCACCACTGGAGAAATTACTGCTGTGGCTGTAAATTAACCTCATACAGATTGACTTAGGTTTGTAGTGCAGACATATTAGTAAAGTCGTTGGAGGAAGGGAAATTAAACAAATGGACTGTCTTCTTTTGTGGTTCTGGTCTTCCTGGTTAGCATTAAAGACGCAATTGTAGCTATTTTAACATGTGATTTTTTTTTTAATTTAAAGAAATCCCCCCCCACAGATCTCCATGTTCTAGACACAGATATTTACTATAAATTAATTTAAAAAATAAGGATGTAGCTGCTCAATAACCTACTGAACCTCACATGAATAGTGAATACTGAACCTCAGATGAATAGTGAATACTGCATCTATGTCTTTATTATTAAATTTCAACTCAGAATAAAAATCTATAAAAATTCAGTCTTTAGTATATGCTGATAAAAAATACAAGCCTTCAGCATATATTTATTGTGGCTATTCCTTTTTCATCCAAAATCTTACCAAAATATAAGGATCATCTTCATGTGGCTGGGAATTATACATATTTATTCACTAGAATTAAATCAAAATTGCATTTTTGGTTGTCTTTAATTTGAAGAATACATTTTCAGAAATGAATCTTGATATTACCATACAGATGGAACTGAAGAGTATGTCAATATTGATTGACGAAGCTGATATATTGCTTGTTGCTTTATTTTAGATTAGTTCTAAATTTTCTGGTGGAGAATATAAAAATGTAAAACAGTATTTCAATGTTCCATTCCATTTAAACTGTGAAGAAAGTAATAATTTAGAGAAAACTAATAAAAGACTCTGCTGTTAAAATGTGATTGACATATGGTTAAAATATGTTTTGCTTGTAAAGACAGTCAGGTACCAATAAAACAGTGTTGACCCAGTTGCTACCTTCAGGCTTCTTTGGCTCACATATAATTGATTTTAAAGCAACAGCTGAAAGAGAAAAAGAATACTGTGTTATGTCTATATGGATTTCCACTGATAAGTTGCCATTGTTTTCATTAGAAATACATGTGAAATTATGGGAAAATGTAACCTAGAGCAAGTCTAACTAATTGTTTTATTTGTTTAGCATTTTGTAAAATGAAAGGCAAACTTTGGAGCTCCATTGTAAAGATAAAATTCTCTCTTTATTTTTTGGTACATGGAAATATACATGCCTATATAACATAGAATGAGAGTTAAAATGAGTGATTCTGTACATGAATGTGAATCAACCTTAAAAAAGGTATGTGTTGTTAAAGGAAACAGAAATTTTAAATACTCTTTGTTTTAGGGTCTCAATGAGGCAAAATTTAATTTATATGAGTAGTCATAGAATCATAGAATAATAGAATATCAGGGTTGGAAGGGACCTCAGGAGGTCATCTAGTCCAACCCCCTGCTCAAAGCAGGACCAATCCCCAACTAAATCATCCCAGCCAGGGCTTTGTCAAGCCAGACCTTAAAAACTTCTAAGGACGGAGATTCCACCACGTCCCTAGGTAATGCATTTCAGTGTTTCACCACCTTCCTAGTGAAAAAGTTTTTCCTAATATCCAACCTAAACCTCCCCCACTGCAACCTGAGACCATTACTCCTCATTCTGTCATCTGCTACTACTGAGAACAGTCTAGATCCATCCTCTTTGGAACCCCCTTTCAGGTAGTTGAAAGCAGCTATCAAATCCCCCCTCATTCTTCTCTTCCGCAGACTAAACAATCCCAGTTCCCTCAGCCTCTCCTCATAAGTCATGGGTTCCAGTCCCCTAATCGTTTTTGTTGCCTTCTGCCGGACGCTTTCCAATTTTTCCACATCCTTCTTGTAGTGTGGGGCCCAAAACTGGACACAGTACTCCAGATGAGGCCTCACCAATGTCGAATAGAGGAGAGCGATCACGTCCCTCGACCTGCTGGCAATGCCCCTACTTATACAGTCCAAAATGCCATTGGCCTTCTTGGCAACAAGGGCACACTGGTGACTCATATCCAGCTTCTCATCCACTGTAACCCCTAGGTCCCTTCCTGCAGAATTGCTCCCTAGCCATTCGGTCCCTAGTCTGTAGTGGTGCATGGGATTGTTCCGTCCTCAGTGCAGGACTCTGCACTTGTCCTTGTTGAACCTCATCAGATTTCTTTTGGCCCAATCCTCCAATTTGTCTAGGGCCCTCTGTATCCTATCCCTACCCTCCAGCGTATCTACCTCTCCTCCCAGTTTAGTGTCATCTGCAGACTTGCTGAGGGTGCAGTCCACACCATCCTCCAGATCATTAATGAAGATATTGAACAAAACCAGCCCCAGGACCGACCCTTGATACCGGCTGCCAACTAGACATGGAGCCATTGATCACTACTCATGGAGCCCGACAATCTAGCCAGCTTTCTATCCACCTTATCGTCCATTCATCCAGCCCATAACTCTTTAACTTGCGGGCAAAAATACTGTGGGAGACCGTGTCAAAAGCTTTGCTAAAGTCAAGGAACAATACGTCCACTGCTTTCCCCTCATCCACAGAGCCAGTTGTCTCGTCATAGAAGGCAGTTAGATTAGTCAGGCATGACTTGCCTTTGGTGAATCCATGCTGACTGTTCCTGATCACTTTTCTCTCCTCTAAGTGCTTCAGAATTGATTCCTTGAGGACCTGCTCCATGATTTTTCCATGGACTGAGGTGAGGCTGACTGGCCTGTAGTTCCCCAGATCCTCCTTCTTCCCTTTTTTAAAGATGGGCACTACATTAGCCTTTTTCCAGTTGTTGGGGACCTCCCCCGATTGCCATGAGTTTTCAAAGATAATGGCCAATGGCTCTGCAATCGCACCTGCCAACTCCTTTAGCACTCTCGGATGCAGTGCATCCGGCCCCATGAACTTGTGCTTGTCCAGCTTTTCTAAATAGTCCTGAACCACTTCTTTCTTCACAGAGGGCTGGGCACCTCCTCCCTATGCTGTGCTGCCCAGTGCAGCAGTCTGGGAGCTGACCTTGTTCGTGAAGACAGAGGCAAAAAAAGCATTGAGTACATTAGCTTTTTCCACATCCTCTGTCACTAGGTTGCCTCCCTCATTGAGTAAGGGGCCCACACAGTCCTTGACTTTCTTCTTGTTGCTAACATACCTGAAGAAACCCTTCTTGTTACTCTTAACATCTCTTGCTAGCTGCAACTCCGGGGGTGATTTGGCCTTCCTGATTTCACTCCTGCATGCCCGAGCAATATTTTTATACTCTTTTCTGGTCATTTGTCCAATCCACTTCTTGTAAGCTTCTTTTTTGTGTTTAAGATCAGCAAGGATTTCACTGTTAAGCCAAGCTGGTCGCCTGCCATATTTACTATTCTTTCTACACATCGGTATGTTTTGTCCCTGTATCCTCAATAAGGATTCTTTAAAATACAGCCAGTTCTCCTGGACTCCTTTCCCCCTCATGTTATTCTCCCAGGGGATCCTGCCCATCAGATCCCTGAGGTTGTCAAAGTCTGTTTTTCTGAAGTCCAGGGTCCATATTCTGCTGTTCTCCTTTCTTACCTATGTCAGGATCCTGAACTCGACCATCTCATGGTCCTTATCAAATGAGTAGTCCCATTGATTTTAATGTGTTTAATTGTGTGTTTAAGAACTGTTCATGAGTTAGAGTAGGCAGGATCAAGCCCGAGAAGAGTAAATATTTATTTATTTTGATTTGTACTATAGCTACCACAATATAGCACAGGTCTCAGGCTATGGACATCCTTGATAATCAATTTTTAGAAATATAAACTTAAATAGAATGGCATATTTTGTTTCTCCTATGCTAGGAGAAATCCTGGCCCCCTGAAATCAATGGCCAAACTACCATTGGCTTCAATTTGGCCAGGATTTCACCCCTTATGTCTAGTGAATGTTCGATATTTATCTTCCTGCCTTGTTGCTCTGATAGCAACCTGCATTGAACTTCGCTCAGTTTTAACCCAACAATGGGCACTCTTTTCCCTGGTACTATTATAAAATTGCGTATTTTCCAATTTGTAATTTATCCACACCTCTAGTTCCTATACTCCCTTAGAGGGCATAAACTCACCTTCTCAGACAGGTACTAGGTAAGGACCTGCAGAGACTCAGTAGCTGCACCATGGCACTGAATACGGGCAGCCCTGCTAGAGAAGCATGGGCGAAGGTGTCCAAAGGTTGGCCAGCTCCTTGGTGTCCCTATTTCAGCTAGCTGGAAAGGGGACCCCAGACAGAATCCTCTGCACTGTACTCCCCATCATGTGTTCCTCTGTAATGAGTGCATAATACAAACAATGGCACATTCTTAGTTGTTCTTCTTATCTCCTTATTATGTCACCACAACCATTCCCAGTGGCTATTGTTAACTCCAGGGGAAAAGTTAAGGTGCAAGGGTGGCATTGATATTTACTTTATATTTCCAGGTATTCAGAAGTATAATTTTGTATTACCTTGGGTCTTGTATTACTTTGTATTTCTTGGGTTTCTGAGGTTTGAGTGTAGTTGAACTCAATGCTCTGGAAGGACATGAAGCACTGCCGGGCAACCTTAACTCTGTGCAAATGAAATTTTGGGGCAGTTAATTTACAAGTGGGCACATTCTTGATTTACTTTCTTATTTCTCATTATCTTAATAAGACCCTGTTACTCCTGTTCAATCCACACTTGGCAGGAGAGTTAATCTATGTAAAATATGCATAGAATGAAACAAACCAAACCTTTAACAAATGTAAGCTTTTTTGTTTGCTTGTTTGGGAATGGTTCAGAAATGATTCACAATTTCTGTTAACGTATTCTATGGGCCAGCACAAGACCTGGGAGAAGGGGTACAAAAGTAGCTTTAAGCCACCATTGCAATCTAGAACCAATCTGTAGCAGGCTAGTTCCCAGCACAAGTCAGAATGGGCCTTAGGGTGTAGAGGGAGAACAGCAAAGGCATAATTCTTTCAGAAAGTGGCATCTGTTTCCATCTGTGCATAGCCATGTCCTTTCCTGGCCACTCAACAGCTGTACTAGCACTGCATGGTCCTTGGGCTCAGGGGTTTACTATTAGGACTATATTATGCCTGGCCACTATGGATGACTTCTTGCATACTTCCTTGCCTTCTGTGCCCATGCTGGCCTGGGAACAACCTTGATTAAAACATAATCACGTAGTTTGACTTCTTCTCATTCTTCCCCACTTTGCTTTCCACAGTTGTTGTAATACTAGAAAGGTTTGCAGGATCACCATTTAAGGAATCACAAGCCTCTTGCTTCTTTTTTACTTCCTGTTGCCACTGGGGCTGCTGCACACTGGTAACTCCTAGAAATACAGAACATTACAGAGATGTGATTGATGACAAAAGCTACATTGGTTGATGGATTTTGATCCCCAGCAGAAATCTGGCATCAATCATATGCCTGAAATTTTCAGTGTTGCTAGATGATTTAGTATCTGATGTCCCATGTTCTACAACTTCCATTTGGAGTGGAACAATTTCACTCTCATTTTAGGAGAGTAGCAATAATTTCCACTCTGTGTCAGATACCATAAAGTCAGCAAGCCACCACAACTAGGATACACTACCATAAATGCCATTTTACAACAATTAAGAAGAGAAAGAAACACATTAATTGTCCTGCTGCCTGTCCAGTGGTAGTTTTTGCTATTCACTGCAAAGTTCTGTATGTTCTCATTGATGTATTTTTGTTTAATACTCTCTCTCTCTCTCTCTCTCTCTCTCTCTCAAGATAGAATATATTAAAGAGGAATATGTAACTGTCTTGTGGTTAGAGAGCATGGCTCCTTTAAAACCTTGGCAGAGGAATTGCTGATGGTTCCAGTGAGACGAAGTGCTGGTTGTTTGAGAGGGGGATGGAGAGAGGGAGACTGACAGGGTGAGTGTGTCATTAGCTCTAGACAAGAAGGCTACAGCAAGAAGACCTTCACATGGTGAAGCAGCCGAGAACTAGCACAAAGCCTGGGAGGGACAGAACGGCTGAACGGGGACACCCCAGGACAGTAGCCAGGAGGAGCACTGTGACAGGGAGGAATCACCTGAGAAGGACAAACCAGAGCTGGACCCAGTGTCACTGTTGATCAGAGCTGTATGGGGCCATGAAGAGTGGTATTTGTGATTTTGCATTGGGAATAGGTAGGGTGGCTGTAGCTAGCTAAGTGGGGAGATTGTTGCTCTGTGTGGGTTTGCAGAGAGCGGCAGAAGAGGTCATTGGAGAGGTTTGTTGGAGAAGGTTAACTGGCACCAAAGATGACCAGAAGCACCCAAGACTCACCACTGGACTGGAACCTAGCTCAGGATTCCTGAACTCTGGATCCAGGCACAGGGTCCTTGTGTTGGATGTAACTCTGTTTTACCATTCCCCTTATCTTTTCCCCTGTTGTTTTTCTCCATTCATCCCTCTGTAAATAAATGAGGAAGGCTGCTCCGGAGGGAGGGGAAAGATAGTCCTGTGGTTCATGTATTAGCCTGGACTATAAATGACCTTGGTTATAAATGACCTACATTCAATTCCTTCTCTACTATAGACATGCTAAATGGGGATAATAGCACTTCCTCACAGAGGTGTTTGGAAGGATATAAAAAACATAAAGATTGTGAGGCATTCAGATACTATAGTAGCGGAAACTCTATAAGTACATATGATAGGTAGTGATGAATGAATGATTTGTCAGTGCATTGGTGTCTAAAAACCAGAATGAAAGTTATTGCTGAGCTACTAAAATGACAGTGGAATTATCCACCTCCAAACAGAAGTTGTAAAAGATGGGGCACAGGACAGTAAATCAGCTGGCAATACTGACAATTTCAGCATATGATTGATGCTAGATATATCCAAATGTTTATATATGTTCTGTTTTACAATCAAACTAATACATTGTGCAATATACCGGTTGCCAAGTAGTGTAGGTATTGTAATGGTACCTTAAATTAGCCAATAACTACATTTTGTCATACTATACCTGTATTTCAAGATACATTACTGAAAGGAAGTGAAGAGGGGCTAAATAGAAAACAAAGAAAATAGAAAGCACATACAAGTCTATCTTCTCTTATAGCCCCCATCATCCATTTTATTGCCCCACATTATTGAGTTTACCCTCAGTACACCCCTGTGAGACAATGGTCTATTTTGGGGAGAAGAAAACTGAGACATAGAGGTGAAATGACTTGGAAGAAGAGGCAGGAACTGAATTGAGCACTCCTGAGTCTCAGTTCAGTGACTTAACCATACAGCCATCCTTCTTCTTGCACAATGATGAGTCCACACAAGTAAACTACCCACTGACAATATTCAAGTACATCCAAATAAATATGACATGGTGAAAATTACAAAATGATTAATATTTAGTTTCCATCAGTAAAAGTTAGTTATACTCTGGATCCTGCATTCAATGCAGAATATTGAAAAAGCTTATGTATTAAACTCCTGCATTACACATAATTAATAAATGGGTTCCAGACTAAATGAAAGTTTGTTTGTTTCTTTTTTCTGTATAGGTAGCCTTTTTCCCATCAGAAGAACAGTTTGCAAATACAACTAGTCAATTTTTTTCAGAATGGTGAGGAAAAGTTTTTGTAAACATTTTTAAAAAAGATTTTCACTTTATTTTATTTATTTATTTATTTATTTACTTATTGTGGTCTTCAACCAGTTTGTAGACAAGTCAACGTTATCTGAAAAAATTAAACAAAAAAATCAAAAAATGTTTCGCCTTCCTCTGTAGCATGGGGCACGGGTCACTTGCTGGAGGATTCTCTGCTCCTTGAAGTCTTTAAACCACGATTTGAGGACTTCAATACCTCAGGTGAGGTATAGGTGAGGTTTTTCTCAGGAGTGGGTGGGTGAGATTCTGTGGCCTGCGTTGTGCAGGAGGTCAGACTAGATGCTCATAATGGTCCCTTCTGACCTTAGTATCTATGAATCTATTTGCTTATTCTTTATTCAGTCAAAGAGTATTTTGGGGAGTCTTAACAGTCTAGTGGTCTTAAGCTACAATAGCAAAAGTCTTGGAAAGCATGGGGGAAAGGATATAGGTGGGATTTTCAATAAAGCTCAGCTTTGGCCCATAGTTAAGTCATTGGTAAAACTTCCATTGAATTCAGTGGCATAAGAGTGCTTTTGAAAATCCCAGTTGTAATATTGCTGGGCAAACCACAGAAGACTCTGAGGTTTGGAAAACATCAAACAATTTGAATCTGAATATGCTCACACCCAATCCACTATGGTCTGGGAACTGGATTGAAAAATTTATGAGAATGAGCTATCGCAAGATACACTTTCAGGTACCAGTTGGGTTGGAATAACTTCAAGATTAGCCTCTCTGACAGTGTTTCTGATTCCAGAAATCAACAGTGGGGAGAGCATAGAAGTGGAGAGGCATGAAAGTCAAAGGGAGAAGGATTGGACCCTCGGTGATTATTTGAATAGTGTACCAGATTAAAATGGTCAGCAAATTAAACATTCCTTTCTGCATGATCAGTGGGATTAGGACTGGATTCAGAAGGCTTATTTTATGGTCCAGGACATTTTTTAAACGAATTCGTGGTTGATTTGCAACAAGCACTTAATGGTAGTGCAGAGTGAGGAACACCTACAGGGCTGGTCCAATAAATTGTCCATTACCAATCTATGTGCTATGAAGAAGCAGCTTACAGCCCCATTGAGAAATTCTACTTGTTTTATTCCTGAATTTTTCAACAACTATAGCTAGATGATATTTCTAACTGGTTGGTGTTCATGGATTGTAATTTATTATCTTGGGGCTTTAGAGTTTGAAGGAACTTTTTTTTTGAGCTGGTGGAAACTGTCTTTTTCTCTTTCAAAGACATTCTATGTCTTGTACTCATACTGTGAAAAGAATCACTTACTCTTAATAGTCATTCTTTTGAGTGGTCTGCAATGGAAAGTTCTCACTGACTTCAATAGCAGCAAGTTTGGACACACTTTGGACATATCTACACTGCATCAGGGAGTAAGACCCCCCAGTCCAGGCCCGCAGACTCATGCTAGTGGGGCTCATGCTAGTACTCTAAATATAGCTGTGTAGACATTGTGGCTTGGGCTGGAGCTTGGGCTCTGAAGACTGAGGGTGGGGACAGGGGGTTTGAGAGCCTAGGCTCCAGCCCAACTGCAACTTCAAAGCAAGGTCTACACACCTATTTTTAGAGCACTTGCTGGGAGACTTAGTCCAGATTCAGTGTGCACATGCCCAATGACTGTTTCAGTGGTCTGTAAGGTAGATTGTCAGCAAGTGATCAATACAATTCACCAGCCTTCTTGTATCACCTCATAGCCTTTCTTTAAAAGTAGGAAGCTATTTGTCCTTCTAGGTTTTTTTGATAATTGCTCTCATCTCCTTAGTATCACTACATTTACCACATCTTCTGCATAGCTGTCAAATGCCCTCCAAATTATTTTTGTAGCATACGCATTTTTACTTTATGTATAGTGTAATGCAGAAAAAAAATCCACATAAAGAGCAGCGATGATATAAGGAAATGATTTTTCTTCAAGAGCTGTCCAGCAAAACTCTGCACGCCTATGCACAAACACACAGACTTCACACTACGCACATATGACATACTTCCCTCGGCTCAAACATACAGACACTTCACCCTTTTCCCATTCACATCTACATGCAAACAGAAAACAATGTGATTTTGAAGCCTATTGAGCATGGCATTTCCTCAGGGTAGCATCATTATAAGAAACACCTGTTCTAAATAATTTGATGCTGTTTATCCACTGGGGAATTTCTCAGGCTGTTCAATTGCCCTTAAAATGTGTTATTTCATAGCTGAGATGGCATGGTCTTACAACAGGCTTCAAATTATGTCGTGTAGGGACTTTGGCAATTCAAACCTCTTGAAAGAGGATTTTGTTTCTACCTTTTGCAGAGTATGGGTGTTTCTTTGCTTATTTTGTCCGGGGAAGCAGCTAGTTCTCTGGAATGGAATATGCAGGTTGAAGCTCTTGGATCAGCAACAGTGGTGCAGTTTTGCTATAGCACTTGTTGAGAGGGGTGGGTGGAGGTTGATAATAAATAAGGCTATGATTTAATCATATAGGTAGGCCCATATACGTAGGCCCAAGACTAGTTGCTTGTCTCTGTGTACCACCACAACCTATTATTTTATCATTTTCCCTTTGTTTATGTCTCAGTGTACACTCTTCCAAAATTGGAATTGTTCTTCCACTATAGGTTTTCACAGATAATTTTGACTTGCCAAATTTTATGTGCTTCTTACATCTCTCTATTTCAGTTTCTGTTATTACATTTACTTGTTCCCCAGTGTCTATCTTGTATGTCAGACACTTACCATTTGTGCTCATTTTACTTAGCTAATCTTTTGAGTCTTCAGCCTCCTCAGTTACTGTGCTTAAGAACAACTCTTCCTCTTCAGCTGAGGATTCCATTTTTGCACTTGATATGTGTATTTGCTTGAATTCTCTGCACATTTTTGCATAATGGTTGGGCTTATTATAGTTTCTACATATTTGACTGAATGCGGAGCCTTTCCTATACTCATGCTGGTTGCTATATCACTGGCATTGGTTCCTGATTTCCATTTTTCTGGTCCTGGCCAACTTAATTTCTATGAACTTTTTCTGTGGTGGTTTAGCTGTGGTATTCAGAGGCAACACTCTGTGCCTTTCTCTAGGACTTTAATTTGTATTTCTGTTTGTTCTGCTGATTGGCATATAAATATTACTCTTTCTAGCATCAAATCCATCTCACTTAGTAACCATTCACATAGTTATTTATTGTTACATTCTGGGACAATCTGGTCTTTAATGATAAAGTATTTTAATATTTTATAATTGCAGGACTGGCTTTTTAGTTTTAAGTCTGTGACTAACTCCTCTGTTGTTTCCTGTTCATGCTGTATTCTGTGTTCTCCCATGGCCACACTGGGTCCGACCAATGGTCCATCTCGTCCCCTATTATGTCTTCCAACAGTGGCCGGTGCCAGATGCTTCAGAGGGAATGAACAGAACAGGGCAATTATCAAGTAATCTCCCTTGTCATCCAATCCCAGCTTCTGGCAGTTAGAGATTTAGGGACATTTAAAGCACGGGGTTGCATCCCTGACTATCTTGGCTAATAGCCATTGATGGACCAAATTTCCATGAATTTACTAATTCTTTTTTGAACCCAGTTATATTTTTGGCCTTCACAACCTCCTTTGGCAATGATTTCCAGAGGTTGACAATCTGTTGTATAAAAAAGTACTTCCTTTTGTTTGTATTATGTGAAGGGGTCAATAACAATTCCTTATTCACTTTCTCCACACCATTCACGCATTTATAGATCTCTATCATATCCCCCCTTAGTCATCTGTCAATATGGAACAGTTTCTCAGATTAGTCATCTAAAAGGAATGGCTCAGGCATGGGAGCATCCCTCAATTCCTCTGCAGTGAAGACCAATTAAAAAAAAAATCATTTAGCTTCTCTGCAACTGCCTTGTTTTCCTTGAGAGTTCCTTTAGCACTTAAATCATCCAGTGGCCCTGCTGGTTGTTTGGCAGGCTTCCTGCTTCTGAGGTACTTTAAAAATTGCTGTTGTTCTTCAAAAAAAAAATTCCTAGTTGCCCTTCAAATTCTTTTATGCCCTGCCTAATTATACTTTTACATTTGAGTTGTTAGAGTTTATGTTCCTTTCTATTTTCCTCAGAGGGATTTAACTTCCAATTTTTAAAAGATGTCTTTTTGTCTCTAACCACCTCTTTTATTTAATTGTTAGACATGATGGCATTTATTTGGTTCTCTTACTGTTTCTTTTTGGGGATGGGGATGTTATACATACAATCTGAGCCTTTGTTATAGTGTTTTGAAAATGTTTCCATGCAGCTTACCGGCATTTCACTCTTCCGACTGTTCTTTTTGTGTCCATTTAACCAGCCTCTTCATTTTTGTGTAGTTCCCCTTTTTGAAGTTAAATGATACTGTGGTGGGTGTTTCCCCCTCGACAAGGATGTTACATTTAATTATATTATGGTTGCTATTACTGAACCTTTCAGCTGTATTCACCTTTTGGACCAGAGCCTGTGTTCCGCTTAGGACTAAATCAAAAATTGCGTCTCCCATTGTGGGTGCCAGAACTAGCTGTTCCAAGAAGCAGTCACTAATGATATCTAGAAATTTTATTTCTGGATCCCATTCTGAGGTGACATGTTCCTGGTCACTATTGGGATAACTGAAATACCCCATTGTTATTGGGTTTTATGTTTTTGTAGCCTCTCTAATCTCTGGAAGCGTGATGACAGTGATTCTAAAAAGGTGTTTGATAATATATACCTAGTGCTATACTCTTATTATTCAAGCATGGAATTTCTGTTCACAGGATTGGATTGAAAATGCATGGTACTGTTTGCTTCATTTCAGATTGTTACTATATTTGGCACTATGATTTCTTTCACATATAGTACCACTCCCCCACCAGCATAACCTCTATCAGTCCTATGTATTTTGTTCCATGGTATAACTATGTTGATTATCATCATTTCACCAAGTTTCAGTGATGCCTACTGTACCAATACGCTCATTTAATACCAGGCATTGAAATTCACCCATCTTAGTGTTTAGACTTCTAGTATTTCTATACAAGAACGTATAAAATTTGTCAATATTTAGTTAGCTCCTCCCAGCACTGTATATATGTCTATCTAGATGTCTCAAGAGATCTGTAATCTTTGCACTCGGCAAGCAATGTACCATGAGGTTCTCCAGCCATCACAAACCCAGGTATTTATATTTCTAATAACTGTGTACCTCTCTCAGAGTAGCAGCCGTGTTAGTCTGTATTCGCAAAAAGAAAAGGAGTACTTGTGGCACCTTAGAGACGAACAAATTTATTTGAGCATAAGCTTTCGTGAGCTACAGCTCACTTCATCAGATGCATTCAGTGGAAAATACAGTGAGGAGATTTATATACACAGAGAACATGAAAAAATGGGTGTTATCATACACATTGTAGGGATAGTGATCACTTAAGATGAGCTATTACCAGCAGGAGAGCGGGGGGAAGAAAACCTTTTGTAGTGATAATCAAGGTGGGCCATTGCCAGCAGTTAACAGGAATGTCTGAGGAGCAGTGGGGGGGTGTGGGGGGGAATAAACACGGGGAAATAGTTTTACTTTGTGTAATGACACATCCACTCCCAGTCTCTATTCAAGCCTAAATTAATTGTATCCAGTTTGCAAATTAATTCCAATTCATCAGTCTCTCGTTGGAGTCTGATTTTTGAAATGGACACAAATCAGATGTCAAGAATTATAACATTCATAAACCAGTCGGAAAAACTTCAATCTCTCTGGTCACTCGATTACAGACCTAAAGGTCGCAATATTACAACAAAAAGACTTCAAAAACAGACTCCAACGAGAGACTGCTGAATTGGTATTAATTTGCAAACTGGATACAATTAACTTAGGCTTGAATAGAGACTGGGAGTGGATGGGTCATTACGCAAAGTAAAACTATTTCCCCATGTTTATTTCCCCCCGCACCCTCCACTGCTCCTCAGACATTCCTGTTAACTGCTGGCAATGACCCACCTTGATTATCACTACAAAAGGTTTTCTTCCCCCCGTCCCCCACTCTCCTGCTGGTAATAGCTCATTTTAAGTGATCACTCTCCTTACAATGTGTATGATAACACCCATTTTTTCATGTTCTGTGTGTATATAAATCTCCTCACTGTATTTTCCACTGAATGCATCCGATGAAGTGAGCTGTAGCTCACGAAAGCTTATGCTCAAATAAATTGATTAGTCTCTAAGGTGCCACTAGTACTCCTTTTCTTTTTGTGTACCTCTCTGTCTCTCTGAGCATCTCCAGTTCAGCCACTCTGGTTTCAAAAGATTGTACTCTGGCTCTGAAGGCCATGAGCTGCTTCCCCTGAATGCACACATATGCTACCTCCCCATAAGGCAGATAATCAAACATGCTGCATTCAGTGTAATAAACTGGATAGCCCCCATTCTGCTTCTGGACTTCTGCCTACATTATTTTTACTCTTGCTGGGTTTTTTTTTCTGTTTGTTTTTTGTGGGTTTTTTTCTTGGGGGTGGCATGGTGGATGTTTATTGGCCTAAGTTTAGAGAATGTTTATTAGGTATGTTTGGCTCTGAAAACACCTGTTTGCTGCTCTTGTTTGCTAGCTCCTCAGGTCATTTGCGAGCTGGCATTTTAAACCCCTATTCTCCCTGAGTTAGCCCTGCCTCCTTTTCAAGGTATCCTAGAGGAGTGACAGATGAAAAGGTGGCAGGCTGGAGCTTCATTAGGAGCTAGCAGGACAATTGACTCAGCACACAGCCCCCGAAACAGACCACTCTATAAACCTCAATCAACAGGCACACAACAAACATAGAGACAACATACTCACCCCCAGGGTCATGTAGTCACTCCTCTGTTATCTGGAAAACTCCCTCTTAAAACTGCCATTTACTGATCCTGTTCACTCATCCTGAACATATACCAGAAAATGATCCTCAAACATTTTCATTATTTCTGCAAAGATTTCTTCTCTTTCCCCATCACCATCTGCATGGAATGCATCGTACACATCTAGGGCTTTTATGCCTGCCACTGTTAAGAGCAGAGCAATCTTTTGCTCATCCTCCAGTTTATTTGCCCCAACGGCTTTCATGTACAGCTTAAATTTCAGTCTGAACTTTTTCAAGCATATTCAGCATTTCTCCTGATTTTCAGTTTTGGTGGGTAAGTTACAGGCAGTTGCTCAGGTTCTGTAGCAGCTATTCCATTGTTACTTCTCTCACTGGGTCTTCCAGCACGCTGTGCCTGCCACTCCTGGTACCATGTAGTATCTTACTGATGATCAAACTGGTGTCGGGTAAACCCTCTATTATGAACTATGTATAGCACTGAGGTAACAAAACTAGCTACTGTTTTGTGTAGCTGTAGCCTGTGACTGCCCTGTCCTGAGCTTCTCTATTTTGGCCCCCAGCAAGAAGGGAAACCAAAGATTGCACAAAGAGTGTACAGGAAATGTAGCATCTCTACACTCCCTGGAGGACTTACTCTATAGCAAAGACCACTGCCAACCATACTGAACAATATTGTCTCATTGTTTTCTTCTATTTCCCTGTCTGTCTGAATCCATTTGTTTTCTCTTGTTTCATACTTAAATTGTAATTTCTTTGGGGGTAGGAACCATTTTGTTGTTGTTTGTATAGCTCCTACCACAATGAGGTCCTAGTCCATGACTAGGGCCCCTAGGTGCTACAGTAATACAAAATAACAATATTTATAATAGTAATTGTAGCAAGGAAGAGTGGAGTCCCTCAGATGTTGCCAGGTATGGACCACAACACACCCCCTGGTGTGCAGAACGAGGAAAACCATGCCCACCCTGCCGGAAGAGGAAGGGCAGGACAGGAAGAGGAAGTACAAAAGGCAAGACCTACAACTCACTTGGGCTGGAGTCACCAAGGGAGACAGACACATCCTACCAGCTGCTGGAACCTGCAGAGGAATCCCGCTGTGCTGAGGACTGGCCAGATCTCCCCAGGCCACCAGCTGATCGAGATGCCGAGGAAATGCTGGACCTGCCACCTGAGGACTGGCCAGAGGTGCAGCTAATTCCCCCCTTTGAGCTCACCTTTATAGGTATATGACAGCAAGGAGGCATGGCTTCCCTCAGAGATTGACAGGGAGGGATGGCTACACAGCCTACATAATGTTCTCATTTGGTCTATAGAAAGCATTCTTCTTGAAGTCTGTACAAGTTCTGTGAATAGGTCATGTCTAAAAATATGCCCCTAAAATGATCAGTAAATGTAAAAGTTAATGCAGAACACTGAAATTTAAGCAGCTACTAAAGAACATTAAAACAAGACCCATTATCTTGAGTGCTCTGTAGCTCTAAATAAAATACTCTATGACATCTAGCTTTAGTTAAAAAAAATAAAACTAGTGTAAACACTTATGTCAGTTTTTCAGAACTGATTGATTGAAAATACAGATAGTGATCTGTTTAATAGAAATTTGCAAGATAGTAAAGTTCTCAAAACAAAATTTTCTCTGAATCCAACAGTTGATGGTCTTATCCTGTGCCAACTACTCATTTCATGATTATTTTTTACTTGCCTCCTCTTTTCTTTTCTAGCTTATGTTTTTCAATATGTTTTCTGAAAGTCTCTTTTGAGCGGATAGTTCTCCTAACTGTGTTTATAAGTCCAAAGAATTTAAGAGTCATTCCCTCCCCTCCTCCACCCTGTCATGTTCTGTTTTGTTTTGGCTTGGCTTGTCAAATGAAAGGTTTTCTGCCAGTAACCTAATGTCACATAAATGTCCTCCTGTTAACAGAGTAGACACTTAAAGGGACTCTAGGTATGAGAGATGTTAGATGATGTCAAGAGTATACCTATACAAGGAGAACTCCAAGCAACAGGAATTGTGCTCTGGGTATTAGATCCTCCTTCTTTGGCTTGGGGTCCAAGGAACTAGTAGAGGAAAAAATTCCTTGCTAGATTCCATCTAGAGTCAATCTCACTGAATTTGTCATTCAGTCTGTATCAGAGTTGAGATCAACAGTGGAAGTATCATAGAGACATAGAGCAAATGTCTCCAGTCTGCTCTTATCTGGGAGGGTCTAAGGCTTTTATCATTTAACAAACTTTGTGCTGGTGCAATATTCTGCCCATGAGAAGCTCATTGCAGGTTGGGCTCTAAGACTGTATTGAAAAATGAGACAAGTTAATTATTCCCAGGCCTACACTCAGTGCCAGGATGGAAAGCAGCGGAAGTTAACATTCCCACCCTACCAACCACTCAGGTCACTCCCCACCCTGCGATCCTCCCATGCACCTAATTAGATACAAGGAGAGGAGCTGAGCAGTAGGAGCTGCTGCTATGGAGTTATTGAAGGGTTGGGCTCACAGAGAACAGATGGTCTATGGCACAGATTCTCAAACTGTGGTCTGTGGACCACCAGTGGTCTGCAAGCTCCATTCAGGAGGTCCACGGATAGTTCCCTCTAAGGTGCATGCCTGGGTATCTGCACACAAGAGAATGAAAGGCCACCCACCTAATTAGTGGAGCTGCATAGCTGGGACCCTGAAGAAGACACACATGTAAGGTGAGCTGGTGGTCTTGGAGGGAATAGCAGTAGGTGGGGGGGGAAGTGGGGTGAGAAGAAGGGGTGGAAGGAATTTGGGACATGCATAGCTGCGGTAGCCAGAGAAAGAGATGACTTTCCCCAGCTCCAGGGCTGCTAGGGAGAGACCCCCCTCCCTCCCAGCCTCAGCTCTGTGGCTGCTGTGGCGGGGGAGAGACCCCCTTCCTTTCAAGCCCCAGCCTGGGGGCTGCCACAGTGGGGGAGAGAGGGAGAGACCCCTGCTCCTTCTCAGCCCTAGCTCGGGGGCTGCCGTGGTGGGGTAGAGAGGGAGAGACCCCCCCCTCCTTCCCAGCCCCAGCTTGGGGGCTGCCATGGCAGGGGAGAGAGGGCACATCCATCGCATTAGAAAGGTTAAAATATGAGTTGTTTGCTTTTATTTGTAGAACAAAAAAACTTTAATTATTTTTTTAATATAGCGCTTTTATCCAAAGCACCTTACAATAGTTAGCTAATGGTACAAACAACCTTTGGAAAGATCATTAAGTGGTCTGCTGAGACCCTCTGCAATTTTCAAGTGGTCCGCAAAAAAAAAAGTTTGAGAACCACTGGTCTATGGGGTTAAGAGGGATGAAATGGACAAGTTGTACTGGGGACAAGGATAGATGCAGGTTGGGATTGGGGTTGGGAAGAAAGAATTAATATGGTGGGGGAAAGGTTAGATGTACTATACACTCATTGATGGTGTTTATACTTTTTATGCGTGTATTTGCCATAAGCTTTTTGCTAAGCCCATGTAGGCAATTCTGATGAAAACCAAATTCTCATCATGTGCTAAACTGGCCCTTTGATTCATGAGGTTTTCTGAACTTTGCCCATTGGAGGCTCAGGAACAGCAAGATTAACGCTCAGTAGGAAATAAATGGTGAATGAAAAGGCTCCAGAAAGATCTTTAAAATGTCTCTTCTTTAATGTGGTGATTGCCTTGCTTATGCTGATGAATTAACATGTTAACACTAAATCGTTTCCATCAATAGATCTGTGAAGCTGCTATTTTCATGAGAACTTTGAAATCTAATCTAGGAAGAAGTGTTGGTATTGCCAAGATGTGACTGTTGGTCGTTTGGGAGGGGCAACACTGAGATTGCAAAGAATGGGGCAGAAGAGCCTGAAAACTGGTGATTATTCTAATAATTAGATGCATCAAGCCAGCAACAAAGCAGCTTCTATAATATCTTACTGGTTATTTAGAACCCCAAAACACAGCCCCCTTAAAGCAATCCAGCCTTGGGCTCCCACCCAGACAGCCAAATTAAATATGATGAGGGTTACTGAAAATCTTGTTCATCATTTATAAAGTTCTACCAATCCCAAGGGAGTGGATACATTATCCCACAGGTCAATGAACATTTCAGATCTTATCCAAATACATGCTTACAGCCAATTCTTATTAACTAAACAAAGATTTATTAAAAAAAGAAAAGAAAGAGTATTGTGGTTAAAAGATCATTATACATACAGGTATGAATAAAGTTCTTAGGTTAGTTTCATAGTAGAGAGGGTGAGCTGCTCAGTTGTGAAAAGTTTTTTCCAGAATCAGTTAATGAGGTTACAGTCCAAATATAGAATTTGTTCAAATTCTTCCATGAGAATTATCAGGATAATCCAGACTGGATTTGGAGACTTCAGTCTTGCGACTCAAGCTTCCCCTGATCAAGCTTAAGCAGATCTGAGATGACAGGATCAGGTCCTAGAGTTCTTTTATAGATCTCTGGCAAGCTACTATAGCCTCTTGACAGCATGATAATACAACAGGAATTCCTTGAATGAAGAATAGGTAATTCAAATCAGTTGCTTTGAAGTAAAAATCCCCATTTCCTATGTATACACAGGTAAACTAGTAGTATTAAGTAACATAAGGCAATTATCCTTTCAAACTCTCAAGGCATTCCATTATGCCATGGACAATTTAAACTGACGACAATGTAAGTAATATTATTTCCTGCAATATCTTACATTTTTTATCTTAAGGTTAACTGAATCATCCCCAAGCATAATATAATGTAATTAACACCTGAAAGGGAATTACCATCCACAAACTAATCGGTTACATGGTTAACATCTAACAGGATACAAGTAAACACATACAAATACAATTAATATTTACCTCTAATTAGAGTTGCCAATTTTGGTTGGACGTATTCCTGGAGTTTTCATCACATGATAGATTAAAGATCATTAGAGATTATTCTTTAATTCCTGGAGACTCCAGGGGAATACTGGAGTGTTGGCATCCCTACCTCTAATTCTGTAACAAAACAGGTTTGCATTTCAAAGCTCTTGTCTATCTAACATGGCTTTGCTAGCTATTTATAAGGAATGGCCCTAATTACCATTTATATACTTTTCTAACATGTCTTTAAAGGTCAAATTTGTGTCATTTAGCTTGCTAGTTGCTTAACCCTTTCTGGCTCAGTGTCATGCAAGGAAACAGGTTTTCCCACAGCAAAAGGATTAAAAAAAAAAAGAAAACTTGGAAAATCTACTTTTCATTTTTGTGGGAAAATGAAGGCAAGAAAGGAAATGTATGTATATTGCTTTGTAAAACTATAGAATTATCATGATTTTTTGGCCTACATCATTTCCGCAATTTGCTTTTTCTTCCCCCACCCCAGCTCCCCAGTTCTGCTTTAAGGCCTCAATCCAGCAAAATATTGAAATGCGTGCTTAATTTTAAACAGTAGAGTCATAGTCCTTTTGACTTAATTGGGACTACAATTCATATGCTCAAAGCAACCAGATGATTTGCTGAATTAGAGAATTAACCAGTAGTAAATAAAACAAGGAGTACTTGTGGCACCTTAGAGACTAACAAATTTATTTGGGCATAAGCTTTCATGGGCTAAAACCCACTTCATCAGATGCATGCAGTGGAAAATACAGTAGGAAGATACATATGCACAGAGAACGTGAAAAAATGGGTGTTGCCATATACACTGTAACGAGACTAATCAATTAAGGTGGGCTATTATCAGCAGGAGAAAAAAACCTTTTGTAGTGATAATCAGGATGGCCCATTTCAAACAGTTGACAAGAAGGTGTGAGTAACAGTAGGGGGGAAAATTAGCATGGGGAAATAGTTTTTACTTTGGGTAATGACCCATCCACTCCCAGTCTTTATTCAAGCCTAATTTAATGGTGTCCAGTTTGCAAATCAATTCCAATTCTGCAGTTTCTCATTGGAGTCTGTTTTTGAAGTTTTTTTGTTGGAGAATTGCAACTTTTAGGTCTGAAATTGAGTGACCAGGAAGGTTGAAGTGTTCTCCGACCCAGAAGTCACCTACTTCGGGACAGGCCCAAAAAAGAAAGTAACATAACACCACTAGCCGTCACCTTCAGCCCCCAACTTAAACCTCTCCAGCACATCATCAAGGATCTACATCCTATCCTGAAGGATGATCCATCACTCTCACAGGTCTTGGAAGACAGGCCAGTCCTCGCTTACAGACAGCCCCCAACCTGAAGCAAATACTCTCCAACAACCACACACCATACAACAAAAACACTAACCCAGTAACCTATACTTGCAACAAAGCCCGTTGCCAACTCTGTCCACATATCTATTCAAGGGATACCATCATAGGACCTAATCACATCAGCCACAACATAAGAGGCTTGTTCACCTGCACATCTACCAATGTGATATTTGCCATCATGTGCCAACAATGCCCCTCTGCCATGTATGTTGGCCAAATCATCTACGCAAAAGAATAAATGGACACACATCAGATGTCAAGAATTATAACGTTCAAAAACCAGTTGGAGAACACTTCAATTTCTTTGGTCACTCGATTACAGACCTAAAAGTGGCAATTCTTCAACAAAAAAACTTCAAAAAAGACTCCAGTGGAAAACTGCAGAATTGGAATTAATTTGCAAACTGGACACCATTAAATTAGGCTTGAATAAAGACTGGGAGTGGATGGGTCATTACACAAAGTAAAAACTATTTCCCTATGCTATTTTCCCCCTACAGTTACTCACACCTTCTTGTCAACTGTTTGAAATGGGCCATCCTGATTATCACTACAAAAGGTTTTTCTTTTTCCTGCTGATAGTAGGCCACCTTAATTAATTGGTATTGTTACAGTTGGTATGGCAACACCCATTTTTTCATGTTCTCTGTGCATATATATCTTCCTACTGTATTTTCCACTGCATGCATCTGATAAAGTGGGTTTTAACCCACGAAAGCTTATGCCCAAATAAATTTGTTAGTCTCTGAGGTGCCACAAGTACTCCTCGTTTTTTTTTTTGCTGATACAGACTAACACTCTGAAACCAGTAGTAAATGAAATTCCTAAAGAAAAGTTATTTGTGATTCAGTTAGCTGCCAAGCTGGTTAGAAGCAGAAAGGAAGAAGATACTTTCCTCCATGTCATCTTCAAAGGCTTGTGAGTGTGCTTGTACTTAGGTTGTAAGGTTTTTGTGGCAGGGACTGCCTTTTTCTTCTGTGTTTGATTAGTACATAGCACATGAAGTCCTAGTCCATGACTAGGGTTCCTAGAAACTACACTAATAGAAATAAATCAATGAACAATAACAACAGCCACTAAGTGGTAATCAGGAGCCAGCCTATTTCTAGGAAAAAGATAAAATTAAACACTGACTGCAGATACAGCTATAACTTTCCAAGGCTACAACTAAAATTAAATACAATGGTGACCAGGATTTAATTTTCCAGCTGCCTTCTTTAGGTCCAATCCTGTAAGATCCCGAATACCTTTTGCAAGTTGTTAGGCATCTCCAATCCCATTGAAATTAGTGGCAGTGGAGGGCACTCTGCACGTCACAGTAGGGGCCTCAGGATTTTGCTGTATCCAACCTTAAATCAGGTTGTGATGGAGCTTAGTAACACAGGAACTGTCACATTATGTCAGACCATTGTTTCTCCTAGTTCAGCATTCCTGCCTACAACAGTGGTCTAAATATCCATGGAAATGACCAGTCCTTTTTTGAATCCTGCTACGTTCCTGGCCTCACTGATATCTTGAAGCCATGAGTTTCAGAGTCTAATTGTGTGTTGCATGAAAAATAATTCCTTTTACATGTTTTAACATTGCTGCCGTTCAGAAAGATTTAAAGACAGATGTGTAAAGTAAAAGAATGGAAGAAACTCCTTTTAATTTATTCAACATTTACCTAGATATTGGAATGTAACTTTTATCATTTTCATCATAGAATGCCAAAAAAACCCACAACCAGTTAGGTATATTGTAGACAGAGATGCACGTATCATTAAATTTAACACACACATGAATGGATTTTCTCATCTAGGCTGTAAGAATGATCAATTTATAGATTACAAGAAAGGGAACAATTTGCAAAATACAAACTGCAAAGCATTTTCAGCTCTCATTGATCATAGAATCATAGAACTGGAAGGGACTTCAAGAGGTCATCTAGTCCAGTCCCCTGCACTCATGACAGGACTAAGTATTATCTAGTCCAGTGGTTCCCAAACTTGTTCCGTTGCTTGTGCAAGGAAAGCCCGTGGCAGGCTGGGCCGGTTTGTTTACCTGCCACATCTGCAGGTTCGGCCAGTCGCGGCTCCCAGTGGCTGTGGTTCACTGCTTCAGGCCAATGGGAGCTGCTGGAAGCAGCGCGGATTGAGGGATGTACTGGCAGCAGTGAACCACGGCCACTGGGAGCCGCG
Organism: Chelonia mydas; assembly: GCF_015237465.2. Lineage (NCBI taxonomy): Eukaryota > Metazoa > Chordata > Testudines > Cheloniidae > Chelonia > Chelonia mydas. Next base: position 68,988,435 of record NC_057849.1, read on the forward strand.
GTTGGCCGAACCTGCGGACATGGCAGGTAAACAAACCGGCCCAGCCCGCCAGAGGCTTTCCCTGCACGAGTGGTGGAACAAGTTTGGGAACCACTGATCTAGGCCATCCCTGACAGGTGTTTGTCTAACCTGCTCTTAAAAATCGCCAATAATGGAGATTCCACAACCTCCCTAGGCAATTTATTCGAGTGCTTAACCACTCTGACAGTTAGGAAGTTTTTCCTAATGTCCAAACTAATCCTCCCTTGCTGCAAATTTAAGCCCATTGCTTCTTGTCCTATTTTCAGAGGTTAAGACGAATAATTCTTCTCCCTCCTCCTTGTAACAACCTTTTATGTATTTGAAAACTGTTATGTTGCATCTCAGACTTCTCTTCTCCAGACTAAACAAACCCATTTTTTTCAGTCTTCCCACATAGGTCATGTTTTCCAGACCTTTAATCATTTTTGTTGCTCTTCTCTGGACTTCCTCCAATTTGTCCACATCTTTTGTTAAATGTGGCGCCCAGAACTAGACACAATACTCCAGCTGAGTCCTAATCAGCATGGAGTAGAGCAGAATAATTACTTCTTGTGTCTTACAATACTCCTTCTAATACATCCCAGAATGATGTTTGGGTTTTTTTTGCAACAGTGTTACACTGTTGACTCATATTTAGCTTGTGATCCACTATGACCCACAGGTCCCTTTCCACAGTACTCTTTTCTAGGCAGTCATTTCACATTTTGTATGTGTGCAACTAATTGTTCTTTCTGTGACGGGGCAAGGCCAGATGGCTATAGAAGAGTAGTGGGAGATAGATATATCAGCTCCAGGCTAAACAAATCCCTGGTACCAGGATAAGTGAAATGGCAGCTGCTCCAGGTCAATTAAGACACCTGGGGCCAATTAAGAACTTTCCAGAAGGTAAGGAGAATGCTAGGTTGATTGAGACACCTGAAGCCAATCAGGGGCTGGCTGAAACTAGTTAAAAGCCTCCCAGCCAGTCAGGTGGGTGTGGATGTCAGGAGCTGTGGGGAAAAGTTGTGCTGTTGGAGAGACTGAGTAGTACACACCATATCAGGCACAAGGAAGGAGGCCCTGAGGTAAGGGTGAAGTGGAGATTGAGGAAATGAGGGCTGCTGTGGGGGAAGTTGCCCAGGGAATTGTACATGTCATGTTTCTAAGAGATCAGCTACCATAGCTAATACTATTAGGGTCCCTGGGCTGGAGCCTGGAATAGAGGGTGGGCCTGGGCTCTCCCCCACCCTTTGCCCCCTGATTAATCACTGAGACTGGGAGACAACAGAGACTGTGTAAGGAAGGATAACTTCTCCATACCTCCCTTGCTGGCTTATGATGAAAATGGCTCAGTAGACTGCGACCCTTGTCTCTAGAGAGAGAAGGGTTATGTGGAGGGTCACAGTGAGCCTCTGAGGCTAGTGAAATCCTCCAGGAAATGTGGGATCCATGGAGGCAAGGACAGAACTTTGTCACACTTCCTATGTGGAGTACTTTGCCTTTGTCCTTATTGAATTTAATCCTATTTACTTCAGACCATTTCTCCAATTTGTCCAGATCATTTTGAATTTTAATCCTATCTTCCAAAACTCTTGCAACCTCTCCCAACTTGGTATCATCCTCAAACTTTATAAGTGTACTCTCTATGCCATTATCTAAATCGTTGATGAAGATATTGAACAGAACTGATCCCTTCCAGCATGACTGTGAACCACTAATAATTACTCTCTGGAAACAATTTTTAACCAGTTATGCACCCACCTTATAGTAGCTCCATCTAGGTTGTATTTCCTTAGTTTGTTTATGAGAAGGTCATGCGAGACAGTATCAAATGCCTTACTAAAATCAAGATATAGCACATCGACCACTTCCCCCCTATCCAAAAGGCTTGTTACCTGAAGAAAGCTATAAGGTTTGACATGACTTGTTCTTGACAAATCTATGCTGACTGTTACTTATCACCTCATTATCTTCTAGGCATTTGCAAATTGATTTCTTAATTATTTGCTCCATTATCTTTCTGGGTACAGAAGTTAAGCTACTGGTCTGTAATTCTCCAGGTTGTCCTTACTTCCCTTTTTATAGATGGGCATTATATTTCCCCTTTTCCAGTCTTCTGGAATGCCTCTCAACTTCCATGACTTTTCAAAGATAATTGCTAATGGCTCAGATATCTCCTTAGTCAGGTCCTTGAGTATTATAGGATGCATTTCATCAGGCCCTGAAGACATTTAACTTGTCTAAGTAATTTTTGACTTGTTCTTTTCCTATTTTAGACTCTGATCCTACCTAATTTTCACTGGCATTCACCATGTTAGACGTCCAATCACCACCAATCTTCTTGGTGAAAAGCAAAACAAATAAGTCATTAAGCGTCTCTGCCATTTCCACATTTTCTGTTATTGTCTTTCCCCTCTCATTGAGTAATGGGCCTACTCTGTCCTGGATCTTCCTCTTGCTTCTAATGTATTTGTAGAATGTTTTCTTGTTACCCTTTATGTCTCTAGCTAGTTTGATCTCATTTTGTGCCTTGGCCTTTCTAATTTTGTCCCTACATGCTTGGGTAAATTTTTTATATTCATCCTTTGTAATTTGACTGAGTTTCCACTTTTTGTAGGACTCTTTTTTTGAGTTTTAGATCATTGAAGATCTCCTGGTTAAGCCAGCATGGTCTCTTGCCATACTTCTTATCTTTCTTATGCAGTGGGATAGTTTGCTCTTGTGCTCTTAATAATGTCTCTTTGAAAAATTGCTAACAGTCTTCAATTGTTTTTCCCCTTAGACTTGCTTCCCATGGGATTGTACCTACCATCTCCCTGAGTTTGCTAAAGTCCGCCTTCCCTGAAATCCATTGTCTTTATTGTGCTGTTCTCCCTCCTACCATTTCTTAGAATCATGAACTCTACCACTTCATGATCACCTTCACCCAAGTTGCCTTCCACTTTCAAATTCTCAAACAGTTCCTCCCTATCTGTCAAAATGAAATCTAGAACAGTCTTCCCCATAGTATTCTCCACCTTCTGAAATAAAAAAAAAATGTCTCCAATACATTCCGAGAACTTGTTGAAATGTGTAATTTAGGGTTCTCAGAACATGAAAGATGCATATGGATGAGACTTGGAAAAAAAACTTCCCTTGTTAACATATTAGAGTTCTTCAATGTGCATAATTTCCTAAGCACTAAATAAGTATTATCAAGCTCTTCTGATAACTTTCTAATTAGTGACTAGAAGGTGCTGGACTGTTTCTTTTTTATTTATTTGTATCTTTGTTCAGGATTTGTCTTTACATTTTTTCTGTGTTTCTTCTTTCATAAAACAGCACAATAATATTGATGGTCAGAGATTTTTCGGTGCTTTTCAAAAAGTTTTATGAGAGTGAGATTTGTTTCTCTCTTCATTTTACAAATGGAGAAGCTGAGACACTGCAGTGTTCAAATATCTGGCACAAGGCCATACAATGAGTTATTGAAACAGCCAGTATATAATCAGGAACACCATGGAATCTAAATCCCTATCCATTGATCTACTTGCCCTCCTGTAAAAATTTACAACTTTATACTGTCAAAAATTGTAATTGTAAATTTCCATGAAAGCATTTAAACTAGCAAATACCTAAATTTTCGTCAGACTTGTTTTGTTTTTTATGGTTAAATTGCTTTAAAAACATTTACCACATGCTTCATGAAATGTACTACTGTACATGGTTTATTTCCTGTAACCTGATTATAGGTAACCTTTCTAGAGAATGCATAAAAGATGAACAGGTGAAGGAGTACAGACGCACAGACAACTGAAAACTACTATTTAATTTGAATTATTGCTGTGAATGAAGCTTTGTTGTGACAGGTAACTATTATGTATGAAACAGTGATATATTACTTTAAGTTCTCCTGATAGTCTTTATGTATATTTCTTTTACCCAGGACAGTTGCAATTTAATAGTGCATTAAAAGACCATGTGCTGTGCCATTTGTCATGTATTATGTTTATATAATCTATGCTACAAATTCCTGTTGATCCCTAATTAATCTAGCAACCACCTCATTAACTTTTTAAAAACCTCCTTCTAATTTAAGGTTAATTACTTATCAGTTGTGCCATCACTGATACACTAACCCCATCTGTGTGCATCTTTCTCAATTTAAGAAAGACACACCTATAAGGGGAAAAAAAGCTAATTAATAACGATAGTTGCTCTGAGACGCAGGTGGGGATATTTGGCACTTGCTTCATCTATTTATAATAATCAAAAAATAAATTAAAATGTTGCAAGAGAATATAAATCTTATCTATACGTGATTATATCTAGAGCTGGTTGAACATTTCTCAAGGGAATTTTTTTTCTGTCAAAAAATGCAGTTTTGTTACCATCAAAGCTTCCTACAGGAACATAGAATCATAGAATTTAAGGGCAGAAGGGACCATTATGATCATCTAGTCCGACCTCCTGCACAATGCAGGACACAGAATCTCACCCACCCACTCCTGTAACAAACCCCTAACTTATGTCTGAGCTATTGAAGTCCTCAAATCATGGTTTAAAGACTTCAAGGTGCAGAGAATCCTCCAGCAAGTGACCCGTGCCCCATGCTACAGAGGAAGGCGAAAACCCCCAGGGCCTCTTAACCCTTCTCTGTACCTGTTCCAATTTGAATTCAGCCTTCTTAAACATGGGAGACCAGAACTGCACACAATATTTCAGATGAGGTCTCATCAGTGCCTTGTATAACAGTACTAACACCTCCTTATCTCTACTGGAAATACCTCGCCTGATGCATCCCAAGACCGCATTAGCTTTTTTCACAGCCATATCACATTAGCGGCTCATAGTCATGCTGTGATCATATCTGGTTTGGCAAAATTTCGTTTCAGGAAAAAATAAAGATCGACAATCCCCCAAACAATTTTGATAAGGTAAAAACATGCTGTTTTAACATTTGTTTCACAATGACATTTTTTTAAATAAACTTTTATTTTATATTATAAAAATAATCAACCTTTTAATTGACCTGCTTTTTTTCTTTTTTTGGGGGGGGGGCGGGGATTTCAAAATTATTTGTATTGCTTTGATGCAGAATGAAACAAGTTTCTAAATTGCAGAATTTCCATCTTTAATTATCTCCCTCATGTTTTGTATGTCACTTGTCTTCCTGGGCCTTGCTCCAGTGACTGGATCCATGTGGATGGAACCCTGTGCCCATGTGAATCCAGTCACAGGATGGGGGCCTCAGTCTGCAAATTCTACAATCCGAGACACAATGTTTCCTGCAGCCACTCACGGAGTGATGCATCTTAAAAAGCACCCCTTGCTCATAGCTGTGCCGAAAGAAACCATCTAGCCCTTTTTAAATAACTTTTAAATAAGAATATGAAATTAAATAAAATCCACCAACTCAAATCGCAATCAAAGAAAACCCAAAATGGTCACCAAATGCATAGGGTCAAATTCAACAGAACTGGTGCAAGAGTTGTAACTACACCTTTCTTTCAAATCCTTCCCATTTTTCTAGTTAGCTTATAACTGATTTTCTCAAAACGGCTCTGTGTTGCAGTGCTGTGATCCCACCCCATGCTCTGGTTCTATCGCTTCTTTTTCTGTGCCTAATCTGCACTTACAGGGGCAGAGTCAAGCTGGTGAAAAGTGTCATTGCTCCACTTCAGTCTCTGGATGGGGCTAGGACAAACTGCCCCAAACTGACTCCCAAGATACAGCACATCCAGCACTGCACAAATGCATAAAACAAAAGACTACCAAGATAAACAATATGAAAGATGAAGAGAAAAGTAAAATAACATTCCAGGAATCCAATTTAGAAACACATACAAAAAGTTCTTAGTTTTGCTATTAGAAAGTTTGGTTATGTAGGAGAAACATGTACAAGAGACTTCTAAAACTCAAATATGAACTGTGATCTCACTGCCAGCTTTCTCCTGGTGCCAGCTTGTCTGAGTTCCAGGTCACACAAATTCCACTTTTGTTTATTGATCATCTTGGGTTTCACATGAGGCAAATATTTATCCCATTTATCCCTTGATCTAGTGTCACCACTCAGGAATACTTCCTTGGTGATTACTACTTCTTTCAGAAAATAACCTTAGGAAATAGAGAGCATTCAGTTACATATGTTTTCCACCAATCCAAGATACTAGAATATAAAAAGGGCACATTGCACAACCTACAAATTCTATAGAATGAAAATAAGTACTTACTGATAGATAATGTGAAAAGGTCTCTCTTTCTAACCTTTATTCTACTATCATGGCCTGTTAAGAGTCATCACTCTTGCTAGCTTTCATTTTCTCAAATATTAAAGCTATTGTCCTTTCAAGTATAACCCCAGGTACTTTTCAAGGACAAGTTATTACCTATTTGGACCTGACCCTACGTAGAAATCCATTTTGTTTCATGATAGATAAAGGTGTTCTATTATAAGACAATACAGAAAGTTTAAGCATTATATAATTTTATCAAATTCTAGATATTAATATAAAGTAAATTGCATTGTATTACCACAGATTCTTATCTAGGAGAAAATGGAGTACACTGATCACTGGAGAATAGTGTAGAGCAGTAGTTCTTAAAGCCGGTCTGCCGCTTGTTCAGGGAAAGCCCCTGGCACGCCAGACCGGTTTGTTTACCTGCCGCGTCCGCAGGTTCGGCTGATTTTGGCTCCCACAGGCCGCGGTTCGCTGCTCCAGGCCAACAGGGGCTGCGGGAAGGGCGGCCAACATGTCCCTTAGTCTGCGCTGCTTCCTGCAGCCCCCATTGGCCTGGAGCGGCGAACCACTGCCAGTGGGAGCCGTGATTGGCCAAACCTGCGAATGTGCAGGTAAACAAACCAGTCTAGCATGCCAGGGGCTTTCCCTGAACAAGCGGCGGACTGCCTTTGAGAACCACTGGTGTACAGAAAAGACTAAACAAAAGGAGTTTAGTCAGTTTTCTCTATTGAGATGCCTTTTGGTAAATAAAGGAAATTTGGCTATGTTTATAAAATAGCTCCTAAAGATGCTTGCCACTTAGACTTTCTAAAAACATTAACTAAGGAAATTCTCTCTCTCTCTCACACACACACACACACACACACACACACACACACACACACACACACACACACACACACACAGAGAGGCTGGAATTAGGGTTGTAAATGTTAACTCCTTAAGGGAAAATCTTTGTGAAAAAATTTTAGGTTTACAAAAAGAATACAAGCACTAGCATGGAAATTCAAAGTTAATTTTATATTACTACTATTAATAATCAATAATCCAGATATGCACAATTCTATCATATCTTGTCTTATACTATGCTTATTAGCATAGTACCTGAGCATTTCTCTCATTTAAACAACCTTAACTCATTCCTATATCACCATATATATATAACAATCAAAAACTACGGGGGAAGCCTGGTCCCATTGACTTCAGTAGGGCTAGGGTTCTACCCCTAGATGAATATCCTATCCTCAAAAAATACACATCTTATTTCTCCCCAAACTGAATAATGATCTAAATGAAGTGTTTTATTTTTTGTTGCTAGACTCAGAAAATGTTATTATGGCATTGACTACAAAGTGAGCCTGTCTTTAAGTAGCTACAGCAATTATTCTGTCTTCTTTAAGACTTTTCTCAGTTGTGGGTGAAATATAAACTTTTACATCTTTCACCCCAAAATGAATACACTCTGAACTATCATAAAAGAAATTATCCAAATGTAGATGGCATTTGATATATAAAATGTTCACCACACCTAAAAATTTTGACTGATTATCAGATGTGAGGAACACCCAAAGTTCAATAAAGCCAGTGTTTTATTGAAGTAAATTATTTAAGGCAGGGTGAAAGATTGTTTAAGAGAAAAAACAGATTCTTGGACTTCTAGGTCATTGGTGATTGGGGGAGCGTAAAGTTTTAGTGATGTGATCAGTGCATTTCCATCATTTCTTTCTTTTTTGAGTAAACTTGTCTCTGAATTTGTTGGTGCTGTATCATGTGTGATTTTTGAGAACTACATTTTTTTTCTTTCTTACTCTTTAAATAATTGATATTCATTATCTTACCTTGAACTCAAGAAAAAGTTATTTTAAAAACAGAAGAACAGAAGAATGGCCATATTGGGTCACTCCAATAGTCCATCTCAGCCAGTATCCTATCTTCTAACAATGGCAAATACCAGATGCTTCAGAGGGAATGAACAGAAAAGGGCAATTAGTAAGTGATCCATCCCCTGTTTTCATCTTCAAGGATCTGCTAGTCAGAAGTTTAAGGACACCCAGAGAATGACAATCCAAGAAGTTTTGGAAAGTGTACGGGACAATTTCCTGGTGCAAGTGCTGGAGAAACCAACTAGGGGCAGAGCTCTTCTTGACCAGCTGCTCACAAACCAGGAAGAATTAGTAGGGAAAGCAAAAGTGGATGGGAACCTGGGAGGCAGTGACCATGAGATGGTCGAGTTCAGGATCCTGACACAGGGAAGAAAGGAGAGCAGCAGAATACGGACCCTAAACTTCAGAAAAGCAGACTTTGACTCCCTCAGGGAACTGATGGACAGGATCCCCTGGGAGAATAACATGAGGGGGAAAGGAGTCCAGGAGAGCTGGCTGTATTTTAAAGAATCCTTTTTGAGGTTACAGGGACAAACCATCCCGATGTGTAGAAAGAATAGTAAATATGGCAGGCGACCAGCTTGGCTTAACAGTGAAATCCTTGCCGATCTTAAACACAAAAAAGAATCTTACAAGTGGAAGATTGGACAAATGACCAGGGAGGAGTATAAAAATATTGCTCAGGCATGCAGGAGTGAAATGAGAAAGGCCAAATCCCACTTGCAGTTGCAGCCAGCAAGAGATGTTAAGAGTAACAAGAAGGGTTTCTTCAGGTATGTTAGCAACTAGAAGAAAGTCAAGGAAAGTGTGGGCCCCTTACTGAATGAGGGAGGCAACCTAGTGACAGACGATGTGGAAAAAGCTAATGTACTCAATGCTTTTTTTGCCTCTGTCTTCACGAAAAAGGTCAGCTCCCAGACTACTACACTGGGCAGCACAGCATGGGGAGGAGGTGTCCAGCCCTTTGTGAAGAAAGAAGTGGTTCGGGACTATTTAGAAAAGCTGGACGAGCACAAATCCATGAGCCCGGATGTGCTACATCTGAGAGTGCTAAAGAAGTTGGCGAATGTGCTTGCAGAGCCATTGGCCATTATCTTTCAAAACTCATGGCGATCGGAGGAAGGCCCAGACAACTGGAGAAAGGCTAATGTAGTGCTCATCTTTAAAAAAGGGAAGGAGGAGGATCCGGGGAACTACAGGCCAGTCAGCCTCACCTCAGTCCCTGGAAAAATCATAGAGCATGTCCTCAAGGAATCAATTCTGAAGCACTTAGAGGAGAGGAAAGTGATCAGGAACAGTCAGCATGGATTCACCAAGGGCAAGTCATGCCTGACTAATCTAATTGCCTTCTATGACGAGATAACTGGCTCTGTGGATGAGGGGGAAGCAGTGGATGTATTGTTCCTTGACTTTAGCAAAGCTTCTGATACAGTCTCCCAAAGTATTCTTGCCTGCAAGTTAAAGAGTTATGGGCTGGATGAATGGATGATAAGGTGGATAGAAAGCTGGCTAGATTGTCGGGCTCCATGAGTAGTGATCAATGGCTCCATGTCTAGTTGGCAGCCAGTATCAAGAGGAGTGCCCCAACTGTCAGTCCTGGGGCCGGTTTTGTTTAATATCTTCATTAATGATCTGGAGGATGGCATGGACTGCACCCTCAGCAAGTTTGCAGATGACACTAAACTGGGAGGAGTGGTAGATACGCTGGAGGGTAGGGATAGGATACAGAGGGCCCTAGACAAATTAGAGGATTGGGCCAATAGAAATCTGATGAGGTTCAACAAGGACAAGTGCAGAGTCCTGCACTGAGGACGGAACAATCCCATGCACCACTACAGACTAGGGACCGAATGGCTAGGGAGCAATTCTGCAGGAAGGGACCTAGGGGTTACAGTGGACGAGAAGCTGGATATGAGTCACCAGTGTGCCCTTGTTGCCAAGAAGACTAACGGCATTTTGGGATGTATAAGTAGGAGCATTGCCAGCAGATCGAGGGACGTGATCGTTCTCCTCTATTCGACGTTGGTGAGACCTCATCTGGAGTACTGTGTCCAGTTTTGGGCCCCACACTACAAGAAGGATGTAGAGAAATTGGAAAGCATCCAGCAGAAGGCAACAAAAGTGATTAGGGGACTGGAACACATGACTTACGAGGAGAGGCTGAGGGAACTGGGGTTGTTTAGTCTGCAGAAGAGAAGAATGAGGGGGGATTTGATAGCTGCTTTCAACTACCTGAAAGAGGTTCTGAAGAGGATGGATCTAGACTGTTCTCAGTGGTAGCAGATGACAGAACAAGGAGTAATGGTCTCAGGTTGCAGTGGGGGAGGTTTAGGTTGGATATTAGGAAAAACTTTTTCACTAGGAGGGTGGCGAAGCACTGGAATGCGTTACCTAAGGAGGTGGTGGAATCTTTCTTTTTGAGGTTTTTAAGGTCAGGCTCGACCTGGCTGGGATGATTTAGTTGGGGATTGGTCCTGCTTTGAGCAGGGGGTTGGACTAGATGACCTCCTGAGGTCCCTTCTAACCCTGATATTCTATGATTCTATGAGGTTGCATCCCTGATCACCTTGGTTAACTGCTATTGATGGACCTATCCTCCATGAAATTAGCTAATTATTTTTTAACCAAGTTATACTTTTGGCCTTCACAACATCCCCTGGCAATGTATTCCACAGACTGATTGTGTGTTGTGTGAAAAAGTACTTTGTTATGTTTGGTTTTAATCTACTGCCCATTAATTTCACTGGGTTCTTGTGTTACATGACACTTCCTTATTCACTTTCTCCACACCATTCATGATTTTATAAGCCTCTATCATATCCCCCCTTAGTCATCTCTATTCCAAACTGTAAAGTCCCAGTCTTTTTAATCTATCCTCACATGGAGCTTTTCCATACCCCTAATAATTTTTGTTACCCTGCTCTGTATCTTTTCTAATTGCCAGAGTTTATCCTCCTTTCTATTTTACTTAGTAGGATTTGACTTCCAATTTTAATTTTTTTTTTGTCTCTAACCTTTTACTCTACTGTTTAGGCAAGGTGGCTATTTTTGTTGTCCTTTTACTGTTTTTTTTTTTTTTAATTTGAGGTGTACATTAAATTTGAACTTCTGTTATGGTGCCACTCTTCTAACTGCTCCTTTGCATTTAACTAGCTTCCTTATTTTTTTGCAGTTCCCCTTTTTGAAGTTAAATGCAACTGTGAGTTTCTTTAGTACCCCCCCCCAAGGATGTTAAATTTAATTACAGTATTTTTGCTACTACCAAGCAGTTCAGCTATACTCACCTCATGGACTAGATCCTGTGCTCCACTTAGGACTAAATCAAGAATTGCCTCTCCCCTTGTGGGTTCCAGGACTAGCTGTTCCAAGATGCAGTTGTAACACCAACAGACCCCGGTCTTCAGCAGGTGGGATCAAACCAGGAAATTCTGGAGCTTAGTGCATGAGCCTCTACAGCATGAGCTAAAAGCCAACTGGCTGTTAGCTAAGGCTGTAGAGCAGACTCATTTTATCTCTCTCTGTAAGTGGTTTCAGTGCCACTAGATGGGACAGAACACCACACTCAGGAGGTGTGTGGGTTCCACAGTCATTAATGGTATCTAGAAATTTTATCTCTGCATTTTGTTATGAGGTGACATGTACCCAATTAATATGGGATAGTTGAAATCCTCCATTATTGTTGAGGTTTCTATTTCTGTAGCCTCTCTACTCTTCCTGAGCATTTCACAGTCATCATCCCCAGACTGCTCAGGTGGTCAGCAGTATACTCCTACTGATATACTCTCTATTATTTAAGCATGAAATTTCTATCCATAGAAATCTGAGGGTCCTGTTTGATTCATTTAAGATTGTTACTATATTTGACTCTTTGCTTTCTTTCACATATAGTGCAACTCCCCCACCAGCACGACCTACTCTGTCATTCCCATATATATTGTTTGATATTACCATGTCCCATTGCTGATAATAGTTCCACCAAGTTTCAGTGATGCCTATTATATCAACATCCTTATTTAATACCAGGCACTGTAGTTCACTCATCTTAGTATTTAGACCATTGCCTCTTTAAGGTACACTCTTAACTCGGGCATCCCTCAGGGCTCAGTCATGGCCCCGATACTTTTTAATCTATACACCGCAGATATACCAGTGACAGAGTCAAGTAAATTCATCTATGAGGATGACATTGCCCTAGCTGTTCAGCATGAAAGCAATCATACCATCAGCCGAGATGTTAACACAATGGCTGATTATTTCCAATGCTGGCAACTTAGGCCTAACTCAAAAAAACCCATGGTAATCACTTACCATCTGAACAATAAAATGGCTAATACCAAACTTGATGTGCCGTTCTGCAGTCAGAGCATCAGCCACAAGGCTAATCCACAGTATCTTGGCTTTACACTTGACCAGATTTTGACCTTTCAACAGCACCTTGAGAAAACCCGCAATAAGGATTAAGTCTGGTGCCATGCTTATGAGAAAATTGGCCGGAACATCATGAGGTTCTAGTCCATGGACCTTACGAACCAGAACAATTGCCTTGGTATATTCTGCAGCTGAATATTGTATGCCAGTGTGGTCTCACAGCAGTCACACTAAACTCCTTGACACAACTCAGTAATGCTGTGTGCATAGTGTCAGGGATGCTCAAATTGACTCCAGTAGACTGGTTCCCAGTCCTATCACACATCCAGCCTCCACAAATTAGAAGAGCTGCTCAGACATCTCGCTTTCTTAACCATGTCAATGAAAAGGCAAGGATCCCACTGCACGGTGACGTGCAGAACCCACCAAAGACAAGATTAAAATCCTACTCAAAACAAACAGCTCATCACTGACCCTGATGAGGAACCACTGGGTTTTGATTTATGTCAGAAAGACTGGTGCAGATTGAATCGCATCAGGACATCTCATGGGAGATATGGACAAGTCCTCTTTAAGTGGAAAATGAGACAAACAACTGTATGTGACTGTGGTCACCAGGTTAAAACAATGGAGCATATCATATTTGAGTGTCCCCTTCATTCTTTTGCCGGCAGCCTGAAGGACATTCACCAGCTCACTGCTGCAGCAGTGTTCTGGCTATCAAACTTAGATATAAATTTTTAGTCTTTGCTACCTACCCGAGCCATATGGAAGAAGAAGAAGTATTTAGACTTCTAACATTTGTATACAAGCACTTATAAAATTTGTCAATATATTTAGTTGTCTGCCTTCATATGATGAATTAAATGTGACTCTTTTTTATGTGACTGTTTCTCTTCATTTCCTGCCTGAACTTTTCTATCCTCCCATCTTTACTAGGATATAGAGAGTCCTGTTAATAGATCTTCCCTAAAGGATCAGAGGGTTAGCCGTATCCACAAAAGCAATGAGGAGTCCAGTGGCACCTTAAAGACTAACTGATTTATTTGGGCATAAGTTTTCGTGGCCCAAATAAATCTGTTAGTCTTTAGTGCCACTGGACTCCTCATTATTCTTCCCTAAAGGATGTCTCTGTCCAAACCATGTGTTCCTCTGCACCTGTCACCTTTCCCTCAATGCTTAGTTTAAAAACACTTCTATGACTTTTTAATTTTACATGCCAGCAATCTGCAGACTCTATACAGTGTGTGTGTGTGTGTATATACACACTCACACATTTCTTTATTATACACATTTCACATATTATAAAGCTATACCTTCAAAAGTTGAAGTTGATAAGAATTTGGCATCATGAATCCATTCTGCTATTTAGGTTCCACTGCACACTAATTAGGCATTCTACTATAATTTTATTAGAAGAAACAAGTATTTCATTTTCTTTTTCTGCATCTAGCAATTCAAAAAACAATTCTCAGTCAGTTTTGAACTATTTCCTCCTCTTATGGATCAAGAATGAGCCATCTATTAGGTTGTCTATGCAATCAGCAATTTAAGACAGACCATAAATCTATATCACAGGGTTTGGGCAGATGAGAAGGCCCATAGAAAAGTGGTGAGTCATGTAATTGAAAATACAACTTTTAACAGTAAAAGAGTATGCACATGCGCTGACATTCTGGAGATAATTCATTTCCTATATGAGCGACAAAGAACTGAAATGTCAATAGCCCAATAGAATAAATAGCTAATAGAATTACCTTCCAGTTGTACCCCATGATTTATTTTCATATGAAACACCATTTTAGAACAATGGCAGATGTGTGAAGAGAATCCCCAAACAGTAACATCTAGCTAGTATGTTCAGTGTAGAATACCCATACCCACTGCATTGCAAATAGGGAGAAAAAATTCATAAATTCAATTTGATATAATCAAGCTGGTACTATTCTATGTAAGGCCCATCTGTAGCAGCTGTCTGGTGGCATAGGCAAGAAAATGAAGAAGGCAGCAACCAGTGGAGGAAAATAGATCAGCCTAGCCTCAGTGCAACCAACTCAATATCTGTAAATTTGTACAATTTATTTTAGTGTTTCTATGATTAGCAATTTTGTCTTGTTTGCTGGTAAGCTAATAAAAAAGGAAAAGAATAGGGAGGGATCCAAACCCATACTCCAAACATCCCTACATTTTGAGGAAGTTGGAGTAAGAATTTAGATCAAAATGTTGCGGCTCAGACCTATTTTTAAAACAAATTGACTGTGAAACATTTTCAAGTATTATACAATTATGATCTTAATGTGATAAAATACCAGATGTGGCTTTCAGTTAGTTATAATAACGTAAATTCATGATGACTCTATTCATTTCAATCAGGCCAGATGATGATACTCCTATTCACATCTGAGCAATATTTTACTCTTTGAGTAGTCTCAATGATGTTAATGGGATTACTTGCGGAGCAGGGTACCACTTGTGAGCAAAACTATCACAATCTGGTCCCCAGAGATATCCCAGATTAACATCTCTGTAACTGAGAGGAGACTTTATTCCTAAATCTCTCAATTCTGTAATTACCCTTGATTTGCTGGAAAACATTTTATTTTCTACTGAATCGTATGATTTTATGTAGAACATTTGTATTTAGTTTTGGCACATGCATATGTAACGCCGACAGACCCTGGTCATCGCCAGGTAGGACTGAACCTAGGAACCTCTGATAGTATATGAGACTCTGCTGCATGAGCTAAAAGCCATATGGCCCTTAGATAAGACTGTAGCAGACTCATCAATCTCTAAGTGGTCTTGGTGCCACTAGACAGGACAGAACACCACCACCACCAGAAGGTGTGTGGGTTACATATGTACAGTATGTTCATCATTAAAATGGTTGCATTTTCTATGCTTACATGCACATATTTCAGATAGCATGAACTTCAATGGTTGAATGCACAGATGACCTGTTCTCGATCTGTTTCCCAACACACCCTATTATTAGGGTTGCCAACCCTCTCAGATTGGCCGGGAGTCTACCAGAAATGGCTGCGATCTCCCGGTGGCTATTGAAAGCAATCTGATAGATTTCAATAGGTTGCAAAATGTCTGGTTGGCAGTGAAATGGGGCTAAGGCAGGCCCCCTTACTACCCTGGCTCCACATGGCTCCTGGAAGCGACTGGCACATCCGGCTCCTAGGTGCAGGGAACTGCGGCCAATGGGAGTTGCGGGGGCAGTGCCTGCAGGCAGGGGCCGCACGCAAAGCTGCCTGGCAACTCCTGAGCCTAGGAGTCAGACATGATGGTTGATTCCAGGAGCTACCTGGGGTAAGCACAGCCTGGTGAGAGCCCACACTCCTCACCCCATCCTGCACCCGAGCCCCCTTCCCCAGCCTGGAGCACCCGCCTGTACCCAAACTTTCTCCTGAAGCCCACACCCTGAATTCCCTCCTGCATCCCAACCCCCGCCCCAGCCCTAAGCCACCTCCTGCTCTCCAAACCCCTCATCCCTGGCCTCCCCCCAGAGCCCGCACCCCTAGCCAGAGTCCTTACCCTCTCCTACATCCCAACCCTCTTCCCCAGCCCAGAGCCTCCTCCCACACCCTAAACCCCTCATTTATGGCCCCACCCCGGAGCCTGCACACCCAGCTCCAACTTCAACCTCTCCCACAACGCAACCGCCTACCCCAGCCCACTGAAATTGAGAGAGGGTAGGGGAGAGCGAGCTACGGAGGGAGGGTGGATGGAGTGAGTGGGGCGTGGCCTGGAGAAGGGGCAGGGCAGGGGTGTGGCCTCCATGGAAGAGGTGGGGCAGGAGGCAGGGCAAGGGTGTTTGGGTTTGTGCAATTAGAAAGTTGGCAACCCTACCTATTATAAGGCCCTATTTTCTGAACTTATAACTTTTGCCAAACTTCAACTGTTCAGGCTGAAATTTTCCTTGCCTGGTGTGTACCTCAGACTGAATTCTGTTGAAAAACTCTAGCAAGGTATAAGCCTCTGAAAAATCTCAGATTGTACAATAGCAATAGAAACCTTCTAGGCAGCTAAATTCTCCAGAGATTCCATCTTCACTGAACACGTTTCATTCCAGGACTGTGAGGTGAGCAGGACGTTTCCTGCCATTGTTACTCCTGGGTGCTGCAGACTGCTGTGGCATCAGACACAGGAACTGAGGGGAGGGAGACTGTCTCCTGTACTCTCAATAGTCCCCTGCTGGTGCCCAGGCCATGTGGAGGAAGACAGTCTGATTGGAATGCAGAGGGGACAAAAAGAAGACCTGAGGCAGGGGTTGGTGGTGGAGAGAGTAAATTGTGATAAGGAGCCTGCAGGGGCTATATTATGTACAAAGGGGCTGAATTAAGGTTGCAAAGGCAAGAATCCTTTATAATAGAAAGTGTTAGGCAACCTAATAAATGTAGGGATTACTAGCGTCTTCCTTATCATAATAGTATATAAAACAATTAAAAATGTTCCCTTTATAGCAATCTATTGTAACATTCGTCTCTAATTTATTTTCTATATGTCCCCAATTCAGCAGAGTTTCTAATGTCACTCCTTGTAAAAATGCAGTAAGGTAACTCAATACAACCACAGTAAAGTAAGCAATACAACCACAGTAAAGCAAACCACTGATCTAAACATTGGCTCACTGAGCAGTACAAAACTACTGTAATACATTCTCTCTAGATGTTTCCCCTCAGGATCAACTACTCTTCAAGAAAAAAGAAAAGGAGGACTTGTGGCACCTTAGAGACTAACAAATTTATTTGAGCATAAGCTTTCGTGAGCTACAGCTCACTTCATCAGAGTTACACTGTGTTTTCTGACACTGAGTTCTAGAAACTCCTTGCCAATTACTGTAAATGCTTTTGTTGACCTACTTGGCAAACCACTAGAGATCAAACCACAGTTATAGCAAACAGGCAATACAAAAAGGGTTATGCTTCTCTTAGCCTGTCTCTCAAGTTTCAAGTTCTCTGGTAGCTAAATTAATGTTTACTTGGTTGCTTCAGGTTTATCTGAAGCAAATCCCTTTGTTCCACTGTTTGACAGTCCTCAATCATACTTGGCTATTCTGTCTTTCTTTTGCTTCTCAAAAGTGACGATCAACAAACACTTTGCAAGGACATCACCTTTCAGATCAGATTAAAGGCAGACACTCTCAAGTGCCACAGAGGAGTTTGCAGTTCCACTTTGCTGGCTTGTTGCTTAGTTTGTGTTGTTAAATACAAAATAGAAAGGAGCTGTTAAAGTGATAGGGTTACAGCAGGTTCATAACATTTTATCCAACTGACCAAAAATTAACTCCTGACTCATCTGGAATACACACACATGCAGATTTCTATTTTGTATGTGTAACTGCTTGTTTGTTTCTGATCATGCAACTGAAAACCTTTACTTTGAAAAGCTGGCCCTAAAAGTATTCAGTAGTTTCTCGTGCTGCAAGAGTCAGAACATCCAGAAGATTTAGCTGCAGCGCCTCATAACTGGCTCATGAGTTATTACTGCTGGTGAACATACTCCTCAAATCTCCTCTGAACAAATTCTATTCTCATTTTTATTTGGGAATTGTCTATTGTGACTATACGACCCTCCATTAGGGTTCAGCAGATATTGCCCAGGACCTAGTCCCAGCAAAACTACTCATTTGGTTTTGTTACCCTGGATAAGTCACTACGTTTCTATATGCCTTTGTCTCCCAATAATGATGCTTCACTTTAAGGTCATAGAATCATAGAATATCAGGGTTGGAAGGGACCCCAGAAGGTCATCTAGTCCAACCCCCTGCTCGAAGCAGGACCAATTCCCAGTTAAATCATCCCAGCCAGGGCTTTGTCAAGCCTGACCTTAAAAACCTCTAAGGAAGGAGATTCTACCACCTCCCTAGGTAACGCATTCCAGTGTTCTTCTGAGGAAGTTTCAGAAAGCTAATGTTGTGCCAATTTTTTAAAAAGCTAAATGGGACAACCCACTATAAGCCTGTCAGTCTGACCCTGATCCCAGGTAAGATAATGGAGTGGCTGATATAGGACTCAATAAACAAAGAATTAAAGGAGAGTAATGTAAGTCATGCACATCAACCTGGATTTATGGAAAATAGATCCTATCAGATTAACTTGATACCTGTTATTGGTGAGTTTACAAGTTGGTTGATAAAGGTAATAGTGTTGACCTAATATACAAGACTTTTGTAAGGCCTTTGACTTGGTGGCACGTGATATTTTGATTACAAAACTAGAACAACAGAAAATTAACATGGCACACATTAAATGCATTAAAAAGTGGCTAACTAGTAGGTCTCAAAATGTAACTGTAAATGAGGAATCATCATCAAGTGGGTATGTTTCCAGTGGGGTTCTTGGCCCTACACTATTTAACATTTTTATCAATTATCTTTAAGAAAATATAAAATCATCACTGATAAAGTTTGAAGATGACACAGAATTATGTGAGTGGTAAATAATGAAGAGGACACATCACTGAGTCAGAGCGATCTGGATTGCTTGGTAAACTGGGAACAAGCTAACAATATGCACTTTAATATGGCTAAATGTAAATATTATGAACAAACATAGGTCATACTTACAGGATGGGAGACTGTATTCTGGGAAGTAGTGACTCCCCAAAAGATTTGAGGGTTGTGATGGATAATCACCTGAACATGAGCTCTCAGTATGATGCTATGGCCAAAAGAGCTAATGCAATCCTTGGCTGCATAAACAGGGGAATCTCGGGTAGGGGTTAAGAAGTTATTTTACCTTTGTATTTCCTGTGACAGTTGCTGGAATACTGTGTCCAGTTCAGGTGCACACAATTCAAGAAGGAGGTTGATAAATTAGAGAGGGTTTAGACAAGAGCCATGATAATGATTACATGATTAAAAAACGTGCCTTATAGTGATAGACTCAAGGACGTCTATCTATTTAGTTTAACAAAGAGAAGATTAAGATGTGACTTGATTACAATCTATATGTATCTACATGGGGAACAAATATTTAATAATGGGCTTTTCAATCTGTCAGTGAAAGGTATAACACAATCCAACGGCTGGAAGTTGAATCTAGACAAATTCAGAATGGAAATAAGGTACAAATTTATAATGGCCAGAGTAATTAACCATTGGAACAATTTAACAAGGATTGTGGTGCATCACTGACAATTTTTAAACCAAGATTGTTGCCTGATCTATGCACTGCGCATAATTATATTGATTACTTAAGAATTCCCAGTTAACACTCTGAAGTTTGATAAGTTCTTGTCCCAAGATCAGCACAATATTATTAGAATTACTGGGTAGTCAGGAACCCTGATCTGAATGGTTGCAACACTCACACTTAGGAGAAACCTTTAGTATTTGTAATAGTTTTATTAATACAGTTAGTAGTCATGAACACTCCCACCCCACAAGATAGATAGAGATAATAAAGGATGTGCAATTGAGCAGCCATATACTTACACCATCCCCTGAAGAACAACTTGAAATGTTTGTCATTACCTTCCTCACCATCATCTACTTACTCATCACCGGTGGTTGTCATTCTGTCATCGCCCAAGAGCTACTTCTCTCCCCATCCTAAACACACAGGCTGGCATACAACCTTAATAATATGTTACACTGCTGATGCTATGCCTAATGCATATTCAGGAGAGGTTTCTTCCCTTTTCCTTGTTCGTATTTCCTTACCCTAATAATGTTGGGGTGCCCTTCTCCCAGAAGTTACTCGCCCTTTTACCTCAGAAAACACATCAATTAGTTATCTTGGTACTCTTATGGTTATACATCTGTGAATGTTCCTAACTTCAAATATCTGAAGCTGGTATAAACTAGAATATTGTGGTTACCTGTTAGCAGTTTAGCCATTATAACATTCTTTTATGGACTTGGGTTACTCCTGGTTAACTGTGTACACTAAGGCCATGTCTACACTTACAAGCTTACAGCGGCCCAATGTGCCGCTGTAAGAGCACTCACGTAGCTGCATTATGCTGACAGCAGAAAGCTCTCCCATCGACATAATAAAATTAGCTCAATGAGTAGCAGTAGCCATGACAGCAGGAGAGCGTCTCCCACCGACATAACTTTGTGCACACAAGCTCTCATGTTGGCAAAACTTACGTTGCTCAGGGACATGTTTTTAGGGCTGCATAAATAGTTAGGAAATATATGGAAACACCCCTGAGCGACAAAAGTTTTGCTGACATAAGTGCTAGTGTAGACACGGCTTTTGGGCCTTATGCCTTGTTTAGCTAAGCTATTGTTCTGCAGGCATGAGTCCTGTAGGCTCATTTCTTTACTGCCTTAACTTATGCCTATGCCTTACCTAGCACATACCTATACTGATAGGCTACAAGATTGGATGTTTTTCTAAACGATATGCTTAGGAATTATTGTGGGGAAATTCTATGGCCTGTGTTATAAAGGAGGTCAGACTAGATGATCACAATGGTGCCTTCTGGCCTTGGAATCTATGAATCTTTAATCTATGAATAACTGAGGTTTGCCCGGACAAATATATAAATTATGTCTCCATTTTTAGTGTTTTAAAATTGCTGTATTATCAAAGGTTTTATTGTGGATTAAATATATAATTTGTTTTCTTTTAATATAGGTCTGCGGCTATGTGTGTGTATACAGTCAAAAAATATAGCATCTAGTACTTAGGATATAGAAACGTTCTGTATGTCCTTGAATCTTCAAGCCTTTTCCTTTGGGATCTCGCTGCTACATCAGTACGCTAACCACTAATGTTCTGGCAATTCTGTCTAGTAAATGTGGTGAGCCTAGTCTTGAATTTTTTTCTGACTCTAAGAAGTTATTTCCTTTTACTTGTCAGCGAGAGTTCTGTGTAACAAACTACAAAGCAAAGAGAAAATATCCTTTTAGTGTATTCTTTCCACAAAGTAAGCTATGGTTATTTTATCTTCTAAACTTTGGAGTAAATATTCAGTTGTAATTTTTCACAGGTAGGTAATTAATTACCACAGATTAAATACGGTAGTGGGAAATGAATGCAAAATTATAGATGTGCAACATTTGGAATGCAAAATTCTGCAGGGACTACTTTTGAATATTACATAGATGTTTTCAAATCAGGCACATCCAAATGATTCCAATTTATAAAATTCTCTTAAACTTAACAGCTGCATCATTTTTTAAATGAGTCTCCCTAGGCTCATCAGTCTGAAAAAAAAAATCAGATGACCATTCTTTATCTTGAACAGAAACCTGGCAGCTCCCATTTTAACTAGGCAAGTGACGTAGGGAGAGAGAAAATGGGTATGATTATGAATAGGCTACTAATCCAAAGTAACTTTGCATAATAGCAAAGCCTCTTTTTGTTTGTCTTGGCTTTAATTAAATTTCCATATATTTCTTGACTATTTATACAGTCCTGAATTTTCAAAATTTACAAGGGAATTGAGTCACAATTTTTGGCTGTCCAACCTGACAGACGTTAAAGGGGATTGGCACTGAGGATCCTGTTTCTGAAAATTAGGCCTCATTAAAATCTCTCAAATTTCCCACCCAAATATGACTCACTTAGGCACTTTTGAAAATTAAGACTGCAAAGTCTTGCTCTGCATCACGACTCTACAATGTAGGACTATAGACACCATATTATGTAGTACTATAATATCCACACAAACCACATTACTGATTTCACCTCAAGATGATTTCTCTTTCTTGTGTGGAGCAGGACCAAGCACCCAGGTTACAGAGATAATCTCATGCTCTGCATTGGAAGTTCTTCATCTGGCACCCAGCTGTAACTGTTGTCCCCTGACATAGAGACATTTGTGTGGTCACACGAGTAAGGAATGCTGCGGTGAGCTGTGGATAAGGAAGTCCAGTATGGGGATCAGTTGAAGAAGTTTGATTTCTCCAGTGCGACAGGTATGATTAGACAAGGTGAAACATTTCTCCGAAGTAGACCTATGTTGCAAAATTTGTTCTCTCTCCTAATGGTGTTGTTTGGAGTTCCATTTTAGGAACACAGGGCTTTGGCAGGCAGACAGCCTACATTTCAATTCATGTATATAGCTGGTCAATAAATAGATATAAATGATTGTGATTCCTTCCCTTCACCTTTAGAAAAAAAATTAAACTTACAAAATGTGTTCACCAGCTCCATTCATGTAGCTTAAGGCAAGAGCAAGGCTCATAAAAGGGAAAAAGTATGTCCTATCCCTGCAAATGTGCACAAGAAATGTCAGTGTAAGGGGCCTCCTCTTTGTTCCCCTCATGGAAGAGCCACAGACAATCACCGTCCTTGTGTTTACCAGCATTCATTTAAAGTTAAACCATATAATAAAAGCATCTCTTAGAACCTTATCAAAACCCTTTGAGGTTAATGGAAGTCTTTCCATTGACTTGAGTGGGTTTTGAGGCATCCCTTGTAGATTTCAAATAGAAATCTGAAAGAATCTCAGAAGCAGAAGGATGTGGAAAAAATATTCACTGCATAATAATTTATACAGGTCTATAGCACCTTATAGCCAAGGATCTCAAAGTGCTGTACAATATATGTAATTTTGCATTACACCACTACCGAGAGATAGAGTAGCTCCATTTTAACAAATGAAGAAACTGAGGTAGAAAAAGATTAAGTTCTATATTTTCAAAATTTACAAATTTTAGTGCTTCAGTTTCTGGATGCACACGAAGAAATTGTGGATGTTCTTCACCTCTGGAAATTAGGCTCTAGATGTCTCAAACTGATGATCAGTTTTGAAAATGTACTGATCATTGTTGAAATTAATAAAGGAAGCCTGGCAACAAAACTCAGTTCTCCTGACTCCCAACCCTTTACCTTAAGCAAAAGACTACCAATCCTACCCTATAGAATACAAATCAGAAACAGCCCATTTGTAGCAAGATGACACAAATGTTGTATTCCCTAACAATGCCATGTGCTTCTTGTGAAAGAAACAATTAATATTCTGGAAAAATGATTTAAAAGAATCAAACCTCAGTTTGCATTGCAAATACAGTAGCTGAGTAGCTGAAATCCAAAGGTCTTTCTTTGAATGTTCACATTATTGTTTGTCATCTTGTCTTTTGAAAGCATGATTAAGCTTTTATTTGTTTGTTAATATTGTAATCCCTCCTCCCCTCCCGAAAAAAATACTTGTAAATCTATTTTTCTTGAGCAACTACCTGATTAGATGGATAATGTCTTCTTCTTCTTTTCCTTTATGCTGCTTTTCCCGGTGAAGATCGCAGCGGCAGCATGGAGAGTAGGGAGGACTAAACCTCCTTTTCCTCCACAACAGGTTCCAGCTCCTCCTGGGGGATTCCCCAGTGTTCCCAGGCCAGCTGGGAACCTCCAGCATGTCCTGGGTCTGTTCAGGGACTCCGCCCAGTGGAACACGCCCATTATAGTTCCAATAGAAACCTCCCGGGGGCATCCTCATCAGTTTCCCAAACCACTTCAAATGGCTCCCCTCAATCCGAAGGAGTAACAGCTCTTCTCCAACGCCCTCCCCTCACAACCGAGCTCCTCATCCTATCTCAAAAAGTAAGCCCAGCCATTCTGTGGAGAAACCTCATATCCACCGTTTGTACCTGTAATCTCATCTTTTCAGTCATTACACAAAATTCATGACCATAGGTGAGGATGGGGACAATATTAGAGCAAATAAGTAACTTATTTATGTGTTTAAGGTTTATTTTGTATAATGCTGTTGATAAACCTTCACTTCTACTGAGGATGTCTCAGACACCTACAGAGAAACTCCAAAGCAAAGCATCATATATATAAAAAATTACAAACCAGCCTTACCTTACGGGTAAAGCTAAATGTGGTCTGCTACAAAGTATGTTCTACTAAAATGAAAAAGGAAAAAAATATCATTGAAACTTTTCAATCAATTCAATCTTTTCAATCTACAGGAAACTGAACAAGGTATTTGATGTTTTTTCTGCACTTTCCATCTAACTGGGATAGTTAATGGTACAGAGTGCTGATGCTGCAGCAGATTCGTAAGATTCTTCTTCAATTTCTGACAACGTTCAAACAGATTTCACTGATCAAATGCCAAGATAATATAAACAGTGTCATAAATATTGAAAATAACATTATAGTTAAAGTGTATGCAGTGCCCACTGTGACTAAATGCTTGTGTGACACTCTGTACCTCAAAGCAACACCAAAGAACCCCCATATTCATCACTGCCATATAATTATGATATGTTTGTACAAAGTATGCCTTGTGATGTAACATTTTAAAAGTCTTGACCTGTTGAACATTAATATCCTGTTGGATTGTACATGTTATCATTGTATGTGAAGTTATGAAGTTTTTCTATGTGTGTGTTACTGAAATATGTTGTGAGATGAGGAACACCCACAACCAGCCTTACATATACAACAATGGAGTAGCCAAATGTGCTGATGGCCCAATTAAGGAAATCCACTTTCCCAACAGCCATCCCAGAAGACTTCTCAGGGAGAGCACATAGACAATGGGGGTGCCCCCCCCCCACACACGTTACAAGCATAGATCTTTCCAGTGAGGGAGATTCCACAACCTCCCTAGGCAATTTAGTCCAGTGTTTAACCACCATGACAGTTAGGAAGTTTTTCCTAATGTCCAACCTAAACCGCTCTTGCTGCAATTTAAGCCCATTGCTTCTTGTCCTATCCTCAGAGGTTAAGAAGAACAATTCTTCTCCCTCTTCCTTGTAATAATCTTTTATGTACTTGAAAACTGTTATGATGTCCCCTCTCAGTCGTCTCTTTTCTGACTAAACAAACCCAATTCTTTCAATCTTCCCTCATAGGTCATGTTTTCTAGATCTTTTTTTGTTTTTGTTGCTCTTCTCTGGACAATAGTCTCCAAATTGTCCACAGCTTTCCTGAAAAGTGGCTCCCAGAACTGGATACCATACTCCAGGTGAGGCCTAATCATCCCGGAGTAGATCGGAAGAATTTCTTCTTGTGTCTTGCTTACAACACTCCTGCTTATACATCCCAGAATGATGTTTGCTTTATTTGCAACAGTGTTACACTGTTGACTCATATTTAGCTTGTGGTCCACTCTGACCTCCAGATCCCTTTCCACAGTATTGTCCGCAAACTTTATGAGTGTACTCTCTATGCCATTATCTAAATCATTGGTGTAGAGACATCATAACTCAGCATCACTCCCCCCACAACTCAACCCCTTGGCCTCACTCCCCTCTGGAAGGACAAAGACTTTGAATTGGGAAGGGGGTCCCAGACTGGAGAAAAGTTCCAGCCTGTGTATTGAAGATCTGTGACCTCTTTGTACTATCTATCAGGGTGAGACACCGCTTGATTCAAATCCCCTTTAGTTTTTAGAACTCAGATTGCATATTTACTTTTATTCACAGGTAGCAAACTTTAATCCCTATGTTTACTACTTATAATCACTTAAAATCTACCTTTTTGTACTTAATAAACTTGTTTTATTTTTTACCTAAAACAGTGCGTTTTGGTTGAAGTGCTTGGGAAATCTCAGCTCAGTTTACAAAGACTAGTGTACGTCCCTTTCCCACTGAGGGAGAGGGGGACCAGGTAATGAATAGGGTTCTACCAATTTTATGGCCCTGAAAAACTTGTCACAGATTGTGAAATAAGCCCTTCCCTGTGAAATCTGATCTCCCCCGTACTATTGGGAGTGCCCCAGCTAGGGGCTCCTAGCTGTGAGTCCTGACCAGTCTGGGGAGGGACAGGACTTGTCCTTCCCCTGCACTGCTGCTCTCTGGGGAGATCAGACCCACCTCTGGGTACCTTTTGAGTTGGGACCCCCGCAGTTACAACACCATGAAATTTCAGTCGCAAAATGTGAAAATGTGAAATTGCCCAATTTTAAAAACCATCTGGCCATGAAATTGATTAAAATGGAACTTGGATTTGGTAGGGTCCTAGTAATGAACTTACACTAGTCAGGCTTCTGACCAGGACAAGACAGTACAATCCTGGGGTTCAAGGCCAGGGAGCTGAGGGGAATTGGCTGGAGCCTTTCTAGAGTTGGTTCATGAGTAGCTGGGAGAAGCACTCTTGTAACTCAGTTGGGCGTGTCCTGCCTTAGGAGGTCTAAGTGCAGTACCTGCTAGATGTTTGTAGTTTGCCAACACCACCAGTGTGAGTGGGATACCCCAGGTTGGTGGGACAGTGAGCTCAGCGGTCCGACAGTTCAGGTTGCACTCCAGGAACCCCGTCACTGCTCGCTATGTTCCATTTACACATTGTGGTCCTGATCATGCAAACCTGGGTGAATGTGCATAACTGCTGCATAGCTGCAATATTTATATTATATATGGAGTTCCTCAAATATTCTACTGTTCTAAGCTTTTTCTGTAGACATCAAAGAGAATAGTTAAGCTAACAGCAACTCCAAGAAAACTGTACAGTTTACATAGCTTTCTTTGATTGTCTTCAACAACCAGAAAAGAAGAGTCATAGAAAACAGAGCCAAACCCACATTTTCAAAAATATGTGTCTAAAGTTAGGCTTTGAGTCACTATTTCTTTTCCTGATCCTTTTGACAGAGCAGTGTGTCAGAGATGCAGCCTTTGGTATCAGGTTTCTCCTGTTGCCCTTTCCCTCTTTGTCTCCATTGGGGCTCCCTCTGTTACTCTTTTCAGGTCACTTTGATTTGTCCTGCTAGGTCCTCATTCACATTTATGAAGATGTAGTCTCTGAGAGGGTTATACCAGTCTTCTAGGAGCTGTTCACTATGTGTGTCTCATCTGTGGACTATTTTGAATAAACAGATGGTATATCCTGTTTTTTTTTAATTTTTTTCTGTATCTTTTTGATAACTGAAGGAGATCTCTTGAAAACGTGTACACAGAATAGTTCTCTTTGAGCCCACATTTTGCATTTCTTTCTAAACAAGCATCCACTTGTGAGGATCCCCGTGTTCAGAAGAGGGGAATCTGAATGAAATAACATAAAGCAAAGCTCTGTTTCACCGGGGCTTGTAAGAATTCAGCAAGGGTTAACAATTTGCAGCTATGTTGAAGTGTGAAATACCAGTGCAAGGCCCTGCAGGCTTTACAGCAGTAATTGTAATATATAGCATCTAAAGGTCAGTGTATGTTTCATGAAAGCCCATTGATGACAGCTGTCATTACAACTTCACTACAAAGAAAATTGGAGTTATGAAGGCACTCATGGGGAATAGCAGGCACTTCAGCACCAATGGTTTACTGCTGGTGCTATTTTTACATGTCAGTTCTGCTTACAAACAGACCAGTAAGCAAGATAAATGACAAGAATGTCTGAACTTGACTGACAGCTCCTGTTTCACTTCAGCTTAAAATTTGGCAATTTAATTATTCAGGCTTTGGTGGTCACTCATTACAAAATGGGGGACAAAATAAGTTTTCTCCAAGATCCATTTATAGCAGGAAGCTGGTTAATTACCTCAATGGCAACTTCTAAAATGTTGCCATATGTGAAAAGAAAATAGAATTAGAAAGAAATGCTTTGCAGCCTAATGTTTTTCTCCTGATGGCATTTCACTTGTGTTTCAGATAGTTTGTGGAACCTAACGCTAGGTAAAAATCCATTCCTGGTTTTGTCGGATTATCATTATTATTATTATTATTTCATTATCATTATATTATTAATGATGATGATAATTATTTGTAGTATGGAAGCACTTAGAAACCTCAATCAGGGATTAGGTGTCCATTGTGCTAGGTACTGTAAACACATATAACCAAAACACAACCTCTGTTCCAAAGAAATTTCACTATAAATATAAGACGAGAGACAATAGGTGGGTACTACAAACAGACTGGGAAAGCATAAGGTACCAATGAAACTATTGTGATTAGTATAATAAGTGGACATATCAACTCTTATTCAAATGTTTTCAGTTTTAGAGCCTGATTACATAATATTTTACTTTGTTGCAGCAAACTCCATGACTGTTTTTCACTCTTCAGCTGCTCAGAGGCTCAATAGTGTCAACATAAAAAAGCTAATGCCCTGACTTGAAGAGATTACAATCTGAGAGGCCTATTTATAGTCGCCATGCATATGACTGTGGTAGGAAAGAAGATGGAGGGAACACTTTTGCTCACACTGTACCATATAGGAGAAAGCCATTATCTGGCTGCTTGTACTCTGGACTATGTCATTAACACCCTGTGTTGGGGCTGGTACAGAACCACAAAGAACACTGAGGTTTTCTGCTTCAGTGCTCCCTGGTCACACAGGGATTAATCTGCAACAGAGATTAAGAATCTCTGCACACTCCCCTCTATTCTGCTAACTCTTCACTCCTCTCTGACCATAGTCTTTTCAGTGAGCTGCTCCTGGGGGGAGTAATTTGGTAGCTACCTCTGTGCACTCAGGGGCTACAATTCTGGGGAACATTTATGTAGGGTTGCACAATGTGGGAAGCCTCTTACTCCCTTCCCCTCTTCCTTGCATGGCAACCCAGGGCCAGCCATGACTTAGTCCTGGCCCCAGCTGCCATTCCTTTGAACAGCCCAAAGGGGGACTATCTGGGCAGCATGGGGCACAAGAACTGAGAACAGGAGTGAATGGTTAGTTTAAACTATTTCATCCACATGTTGTGAGCAAAACTATTTTTGAATCTCAGGGCAGGCATCTCAAATATCAACAGTTTATTTCAATCTCAGATCACATTTAATGTGACTAATGATTCCTTCTAACAAAAAGTAGATATTGGGTTCAGATTTTCATCTTTGACAGTGAGAGCTG
This sequence comes from Chelonia mydas, assembly GCF_015237465.2. NCBI lineage: Eukaryota > Metazoa > Chordata > Testudines > Cheloniidae > Chelonia > Chelonia mydas. Next base: position 69,017,607 of record NC_057849.1, read on the forward strand.
TTTTCAAATAACTGAGTGCTCTATTCAGTAGATATGCTGATGGCAGCAGAGCTGACTGCTAGGGGTCCATGGACATTTATAGTTGACTGCCTTCCTCAAAACTTAACATGAATACATTTCCTTTTCACAGGGGGATGCTGTTTCTAGTCCTCTCTTCTACTCCAAAACCATAGGTTTTAGAGATTTGGGTCCCCTCCATGACTATGTGGAGAATGGCTGACCTGGATATATGAGCAGTGCACTAAATAAGGCTCCCTGGAACATGAACACAATGAGTGCTCAGATATCCACATCACTGAGGGGAGCATGACTCTTCAAGTGATTATTAAGGATAGTTTTGGAACTTTTGATCACAAATTAATAAGTTTCCCAGCTTAAACCACCAAAGGTATTGGCCATGAATACAGATAATGTTATAAAAAGCCACATTTCAACTTTAAAAAAAACATAGATACTAGAGATGCATGTGGACAAAAAACCCTTATATGAATATATTTGAACTCTGAAGAAATTCAGATTTGGATCCAGGTCAAAACCTTGTGACTGACCCACATCTCTGTAATGGATCTAATCTCAGCCCCCTTAAACTTGGGGAAGTAAAGATAAATATCTGAATCTAAATTTTTGCAGCTTTGGTTCTCTCTAGTGTTAGTGAAATAAATTAGCAATGTTTAGTTGAAAGAAAATTTGCTGGAGTTTTAAGAAGTGGATTTGGGTTCATTTGGATTGTGTATTACTATACAAAGTTAGTTTTAGAGCCAGTGTTTATTGAAATAAAGATCTGAGATGGGAACCTACACTATGGGTTTGTAGTAACTGCAGATTCTTGAATCCTTGTGTTTGAGACAGAAAATGTGTGACAAAAGTTCTTTAGATTAATTGAGAGAAAAACCAGAACTGTAAATATGTATAGGAAGCAAAAGAAAAAAGGGGAAAAAACAATATTGTTTGAGTTTTTTAAGAGTGTAAGACAGCCACCACATATAGCAACCCAACACACAAATCTTGTGATGGAAGAACCTCCAAAGGTTTGTCTGAACTTATTTAGGACCCCACTAAGTCAAGGGTCCTTTGGTTACTATACAATCATGCCTCACCCACAAGAATCTACAACAGGTCCTCTCTGAACCACCCCTTATGAACTGGTGTTATCCTTGGATGGAATGAAACCAGTGTCCTTCTGGCATCTTTATTAATTCCCACCTCTGATGTCTTCAGGAGTCTGCCAGACAAGGCCACTGCCTCCTTCAAATTCTAGAGGTTCACAGGACTGTTGCCCCTACCCTGCATCTGGGAGTTGTACAGGACCATTAGAGGCTGATGCACTCAGTCTACAGAACAAAAAAATGAATATACAGTAGCAATTGTAAAAACATACCCAACTAATGTGCCTCAGTTCTATATTTTATATGCTGTATTCTTTGTTCTTGCTTGAGTAAATTGATGTTTTAAACACCTTATCTAATAGCCTTTGAAATTCTGACTCTGCTAAGTGAAAGTGTAATGGTTTTGTTAGAAAGCAACACTCAAAACGGCCACATTTGCTGGTACCCTTCAGATACTCTAGCAATGCAAAGCAACTATAAGGTAGGCTTAGTTGGCTGGTTAAACCAGATTTATGTCTGCTTTGCTTCAGTAGAGTGGTACAAAGGAGCCAAACCTTATTGGTGAATCTATCAAAGCTCTGAAATACTGTATGAAAATATATCAACTCTGTGACGTTGCACTCCATACGTTTTATGGAAATATGTTTATAAGTGTGAATATGATGTAACTGGAATATGCTTCATGCAAAAGATCTCTTCTAAGGTATCATTACTAAGCTTATAATCTATTGAGTGTGTTCATCCTATTTGTATGAATGTATCATTCTTGTATCTAAAAAGTAGAAATATGAAGTATTACTGTAGGCTCCTATTGTAATTATGCAAAGTGTGGGCCATTAATGGTGGCTTAGGATCTTGATGGTTCCCATTATCTAGGACAATTGGTTGTGAATGGCTCTGTTTACTCTCAAACCTTCCTGGGTACATGCAGGCCAACCCTGAAAGAATGGAGACTGAGGTCTTACAGTGACATTTGATCGTGTCACCTGGTACTGGAATTCATCTTAAACCTGGTGCTTTTTCATTTAGAAGGAGGTGTGGGGACAGAGAGAGACAAAAGATCCCCACCTTGTGCCAAAGCCATAAAAGGGGGTGGAACAGAACAAAGGGGGTTGGCAGTAATAAGAAGACCCCTAGTTTCCACTTAAGATGTCTGCTAACAAGGACTGTACCAGGGGAAAGGACTGGGCCCAGACTAGGAAGGAGTCTAGTCTGTGAAAGAAGCATATTGGAACAGCTCTGAGAGTGAGATTTACCTGTATTCAGTTTCTAAATGTATTAGGCTTAGACTTGCATGTTTTGTTTTATTTTGCGTGGTAACTTACTTTGTTCTGTCTGTTATTACTTGAAACTACTTAAATTCTACTCTTTTTTATTTAATAAAATCACTTTTGTTTATTAATTAACCCAGAGTAAGTAATTAATACCTGGGGGAGCAAACAGCTGTGCATATCTCTTTATCAGTGTTATTGAGGGCAGACAATTTATGAGCTTACCCTGTATAAGCTTTATACATAGTAAAATGGATTTATTTGGGGTTTGGATCCCATTGGGAACTGGGTGTCTGGTGCTGGAGATAAGTGACTTGCTGAGAAGCTTTTGGTTAAAGTCTACAGCTTTGCGGGCATGGACCAGGCCTGGGTCTGTGTTGTAGCAGACTAGCATGTCTGGCTCAACCAGGCAGGGTTCTGGAGTCTCAAGCTGACAGTGGAAAACTGGCTCAGAGGTAATTCCAGCACGTCAGGTGACCGTCCCAAGGGACTCTCTGTGACCAAACCCATCACAACCACAATTGCTTTCTTGCACACCATTATTTTAGCGACTGACTCATTGCCAGTTGTGTCTTCATTGTGTCTTATGAGACATAATGAAACATAATCTTAATATACAGGAAGCTCTTCATGTGGGACACTGACTTTTCAAATTGCCTAAAAAAACTTAAAACTCTGATCTTATTTTTCCCTTTGGCACGATAATGCATTTTAAGATTTTTTTTTAAAATCAGTGAACTGTAGTTTTTCATTTTGTTATTAAAGCAGCTGTGAATGAAACATCTAGCTTTACTGTGTTGCCTTTGGGAATTCTGACTAAAACATGTTTCCACAAAGGTGAGATTAATGTGTTGAGCTTTCTAAATGATTATGAAAAATATCAAACCAGTTATTTAGTTACAAGGACAAGAGAAAAACACAGACGTATATGTCTTCCTTAAAAAAATGTTTTAGGACTTTGACACATTATTTCTTGTATGGGAGAGGTGCTGAACAAACCTTTAGCTAATATTTATTTTACTTCTAATTATGGAAAACATGTGTGTATTTATGTTTAAAATACTGGTCGTCAGTCAATTCAGCTCCTCCACAACCATATTTTTTTGCAAATTGACAGTTCCTGAAGTGAATCAAGCAAACCCGATGACATAAAAAATGGCAAGATTTTTCATTCTTGTTAAAGTTTCAAGATTTAAAGGTCCAGGCACACACACTACACATTTGCATGTTTGCATGTATGATTGTACATGCAGCTATGACAAGAGTTGGTCCCAAAAACAAATGTGAAAAAAATTGAAGTTCGAACTATTTCACAACTTTCCACATAAACCCATTTCTAGGGTTTCCTAAATATTTCACATTTCAAAAAATATGTTTATCAAAAACGTTATCAAATTAGTTATAATGATTTCTAAAAGTTTTCTTTTACTGAAAACGGAGGTTTCAGTAAACAGAAAACTTTGATAACCATCTTGATAACTATTTCAATAGTATTTTTGATAAAAAAATCTACAAATATTTCAATTTAAAATGTTGGTAAAAATCAATACTTTTACATGAAAAAGGTTCTGTTTTCTAAAAGGCCATTTTTGAAAAAAATATATTTTGTGATAAAGATTTCTATCACCTCCAGTCATGTTGTTTCTCTGATGGTTGTACAATTGTGCATGCAATCATGTGGGAACATTTTGTTTTCAGATTTAGGGCTTCATTTCTCAATCAATTTTTCCTAAGGGTGAAATTTGCAAATGGGCTTTACCTTGGCTGTATAAATGCACCTGAAATTTGGTAGTCACGTTGCAAATGCAAATTATATATATATGGAAGTAATAGAATGCAGATGTCTGTCTGACTGATTTACTACAGTAATCAGTGTGACGTTTCACTACATGTTCTTTATGAAAACATGCTTATGATATGAATATGATATAACTGAGATATACTTTATGCAAGATGGCTCATGTGAGATATCATTAGAAAGGTTATGATTTACTGAATGTGATTATCCAGTTTGTATGCCTGTATCATTTCTGTATCTGAAGTTAGTAATATTAACTATGTATCTGTATTTCAGATGTGTCACTTTTGGGTGTCACCCCCAACCAGTGCTTCAGGTACAACAATGGAAAAGCCAGACAGGGCTAATGTGCCATTAACGGAGACAATGGACTGTGAAAGAGCTTAGTCTTCCTGTGGACTCAGGAGACAGCTTACAAGCAAGGGCTGCCACAGCCATGCAGAGACATGGGTCTGAGTCACCTGGACTGGATAGCCCTCCTCCCCTTTTGGAATGCCAGTGGTTTTCCACTGGAAGACAAAGGGTTCCCGCCTTACACTAGAGTTATATCAGGCAGGGGAGTATCATCATCGAGGTTCTCTTCTGCCTCTCAACAAGAGACACTGAAAAAACACCTAGAAGGAAGAACTGAACCGAGGGGAGAAGGGTTGAGCCCAAGCTGGAAGGGCGTCTAGTTTGTGAGTAATAATACCCGAGGTCTCAAGAGGGAGACCAGTGCAGCTGCCTTTCAAGGCTTTCTGTTATCAGCCTGCAACAATCTCTAGGGTGAGAAATACTATTTGTAACCAATTTCTTTAGTGAATCTAGCTTAGTTTGTATGTTTGGTTTCATTTGCTTAGTAATCTGCTTTGTTATATCTGTTATCTCTTATATTCACTTAAAATACATCTTTGGTAGTTAATAAACTTATTTCTTGTTTATAATAAAACCCAATTTATGCAATTTCTAACTGGGGGTGGGGCAAGAAGTGTGCACATCTCTTTTCACATTGAGAAAGAGGGTGGATTTTTATGAACTTGTGCTATGCAGATTTTTCTATACAGCACAAGACAGTATTATTTGGGTTTATCTCCCAAAAAGGGGTGTACGTGTGAGTGCTGGGGGAGTCCTCTCACACAGAGCTGACCTCAGCATGTGTCTGCAGAGGGGTGTGGCCCTACCTTTGTCTGTGTGCTGCAGGAGGCAGGAGAGCCTAATTCAGCAAATCAGGGAGAGGGAACCCAGGCTGATTGAGCAGGGGAGGCTCAGTGAAATCCCAGTAAATCAGATAGCATCCCAGAAGGTACTTAGATATTCAAGTGATCACACTTGTAAAATTCTGGGCACAAATTACTGGGAGTTCAAAATGCATGTGTGCCTTTACAAGCTGCTTTTGAAAATTTGGGCTTAAAAGTCTCAACTGAGAGCATCCTTGAAGTTTGACATTTAAAACACAGCAATTGAAAACAAATGGCATTTTTAAAAAAGTATTTCGTTTAAATAGTAATGTAAAAGTGACAGTTCATTGTTACAAAAATTAGAGTAATAGAAATCTCTCTCTGTATATATATATATACACAAATAGTAAGTGAAACTGAATTTGCACTACTGTAGCTCCTTTGGGTAATGTTCGTCACTAATTTGGCTCCTGAACCACTGAGGTCTGAGTACCACTGCTTCAAAGTAACCATTTAGAGCTAATTGTTTAAAACTTAATAGAATAGGGAAGGAACAAATGTTGAAAATGTGTGCCTGTTTTGCTGGTAATGCTTAATTGTTTCTGATGAGAAACAAATGAAAGAGTCCCATTCAATTACCTCACGTAATGGCAGACAGCTAAACAGTGACAAGTTTTTAAAGTGCTTATATGCAAAGGCTAGAAGTCTAAATAATGAAATGGATGAACTAGAGCACCTTGTATTAAATGAGAATATTGATATAATAGGCATCATAGAAACTTGGTGGAGTGAGGATAATCAGTGGGACACCATAATACCAGGGTACAAAATATATCGGAAGAACTGAACAGGTCGTGCTTGTGGGGGAGTGGCATTATATGTGAAAGAAAGCATAGAATCATATGAAGTAAAAATATTAAATGAACCAAACTGTACCATAACATTTCTATGGATAGTTATTCCATGCTCTAATAATAAGAATATAGCAATAGGGATATATTACCGACCACCTGACCATGATGATAACAGTGACTGTGAAATGCTCAGGAAGATTAGAGAGGACATAAAAAATAAAAAACTCAATAATAATGGGAGATTTCAATGATCCCTATATTAACTGGGTACATGTCACTTCAGGACAGGATGCAGAAATAAACTTATTTGACACCTTCAATGACTGCTTTTTGGATTAGCTAGTCCTGGAACCCACAAGAGAAGAGACAATTTTTGATTTAGGCCTAAGTGGAGCACAGGATCCGGTCTAAGAGCTGAAGATAGCTGGACTGCTTGGTAATAGTGACCATAATATAATTAAATTTAACATCCCTATTAACATCCCGTGTGGTGGGGAAAACATCACAGTGGCCCAATACTGTTTCATTTAATTTCAGAAAGGGGGATTGCACAAAAATGAGGATATTAGTTAAACAGAAATTAAAAGGTACAGTACCAAAAGCGTACTTCCTGCAAGCTGCATGGAAACTTTTTAAAGACACCATAATAGAGGCTCAACTTAAATGTATGCCCCAAATTAAAAGACACAATAAGAGAATCAAAAAAGTGCCACCATGGCTAAACAACAAAGTAAAAAAAACAGTGAGAGGCAAAAAGGCATCATTTAAAAAGTGGAAGTTAAATACTAGTGAGGAAAATAGAAAGGAGTATAAACTCTGGCAAATGAATTGTAAAAACATAATTCATCATAATAATCATCACTCCCATACCTGCATTGGTCATTGGGGCACCATCATTGATGAGCAATCAACCAATTGTCTCCACCCTTGACAATTGTTCTAGGGTGACCAGATGTCCCGATTTTATAGGGACAGTCCTGATTTGGGGGTCTTTTTCTTATATAGGCTCCTATTACCCCCCACCGCCGGCCCGATTTTTCACATTTGATGTCTGGTCACCCTAGATTATGCATCAGTGTTGAGTCTCCACGAAGTCCATTCCTGTCCACTCTTTTATGTTGTCAATCCATCTCTTCTTCTGTCTACCTCTTCTTCTCTTCTCCTGTACTGTCCCTTGGAGGATGATCTTGGATAGGCAGGATGATCTTCTCACATGGCCGTACCATTTCAGCTTGCACTTCTTCACAGTAGTCAGGAGGTCTTCATATGACCCAGCGCATTGGGTGATGATGTTGTGGACCTCTTCATTGGTGACATGGTCGAAGTAGGAGATTCCCAGGATTTTACGGAAGCATCTCATCTCTGCTACCTATATTTTTCATTCAAGTTCTGCTGTAAGGGTCCATGTCTCGCACACATATAGAAAAATGGAGATGACCAATACATGCAGCAGTTTCAGTTTGGATTCCAGGGAGATGTTCTTATTCCTCCAATTTGGCTTTAGCTTTGCCACTGCTGCTGTTGCTTGCGCAGTTCTTGCCTGAATTTCTGCCTTGGATCCTTCATCAGTGATGATTGCCTCCATATACTTGAACTGTTGCACTGTCTCCAGCTCTTGTCCACTGACAGTGATATGTGAGCTGATCCCATCACATTTGTTTGTCATCAGCTTGGTTTTCTCTGCACTGATTTCCATGCCATATTTTATGGAGGTTCCATCCAATCATTTCACAAGGTTGGCAAGTTCATCTTCACTGCCTGCCAGGCCATCAATGTCATCAGCGAACCAAAGATTTGAGATTGTTCACCCCCCAATGCACCACTCTTGGAGTCTGGCAAGACTGCCTTCTTTCGCCCACAATGTCCAACATCTATTTGGAGCACATAATGACTAATGCCCTAGAAGATCACATATGCACAGTCAGCACTGGGGGGGGGAGTGAACAAAAATATAAGTAGGAAGGCCAAAAAAGAATTTGAAAATAGATAGCCAAGGAATCAAAAAGTAATAGCCAGTTTTTTTAAAGTACATCAGAAGCAGGAAGCCTGCTAAACAGTGGGGCCATTGGATGATCAAGATGCTGAAGAAGCACTCAAGGATGATAAGGCCATTGCGGAGAAACTAAATTAATTCTTTGCATCGGTCTTCATGGCTGAAGATGTGAGGGAGATTCTCAAACCTGAGCCATTCTTTTCAGGTGACAAATCTGAGGAACTGTCCCAGATTTAGGTGTCTTTTTAGAAGAGGTTTTGGAAGAAATTGGTAAACTAAGCAATAATAAGCCATTAGGACCAGATGTTATTCACCCAAGAGTTCTGAAAGAATTCACATTTGAAATTGCAGAACTACTAACTGTAGTTTGTAACCTATCATTTAAATAAGCTTCTCTACCAAATGAATGGAGGATAGCTAATACGATGCCAATTTTTTAAAAAGGGCTCCAGAGGTGATGTGACGTTATTAACATGAACTGTGACCATATAGATCATTGTTGCAACCAAGGTCCTATAGTTGCACCAAATCTTGTACAAAGGAGGTCAAGTAAGGTGTCTATGAAAAGGTTGTGATTTGCTGGTTATAATTATGCTGTCTCTTTGTTTGTATCATTTTTGTATTTGAAGTTATGAATTTTGGCTATGTACTTAGATATCAATGTGGTTAATTCTAAGTAGCACCAGTGACTCATTTGGCCTGATTACTGAGAAGGGACTCTTCAGATTAACTGCTCAATCAAGAAACACTTAACTGACAATGGACCTTGGGAGAATCCAAACACTTAACTGACAATGGACCTTGGGAGACTCCAATACACATATGAGGAATCTTCCTGGGAATGTTCAAGGTAGCATGTGAGCAATGGCTGCTCTACCTGTAAAGAATGGAGTCATACATGGACATCTGACTTGTCCATGTGACTCCAAACTCCATCTTGCTGCTGTGATTTTTCCAAAGTAAGAACAAAGGGGTTCTTCCACATGGCAGAGGGTTTAAAAGGCCCTGGAATGACCTCCATTTTGTCTTCCATCCTGCTTCTTTCCTCTGGAGGAACTTTGCTACAAACTGAAGCTCTGAACAAAGGACTGAATGACCCATCCAAGCTGTGGATGTACTCCAGAGATTTGATTTAAACCTGCAGTTTATTCCATGGCTGCTACAAGCCTGAACCAAGAACTGTCATTACTGTATGTAATTAATTCCATTTAGCCAATTTTAGCTCTCATCTTTATTTCTTTTTTTATGAATAAACCTTTATATTTTAGATTCTAAAGGATTGGCAACAGCGTGATTTGTGGGTAAGATCTGACTTATATATTGACCTGGGTCTGGGGCTTGGCCCTTTGGGATCGGGAGAACTTTTTTTCTTTTACTGGGGTATAGGTTTTCATAACCATTCATCCCCATAAGTAGTGGCACTGGTAGTGATAGTGGGAAACTGGAGTGTCTGAGGGAATTGCTTGATGACTCCTGGTTAGCCAATGGGGTGAAACCAAAGTCCTCTCTGTCTGGTTTGGTGTGCCTTAGAAGTAAAGGACTCCCAGTCTTTGGCTGTATGCCCTGATCTAAGCAATTTGACCTCAATTGATACTCTCAGTAGTGTCCCGCCAAAGGCCGCTTTGTGACCTCAGGAGATCCCGGCAATTACAGGCCAGTAAGCCTGACTTCAGAACCAGGCAAACTGGTTGAAATTATAGTAAAGAAAAAAACTGTCAGTCACATAGATGAACATAATTTGGTGGGGAAGAATCAACATGGTTTTTGTAAAGGGAAATCATGCCTCACCAATCTACTAGAATTCTTTGAAGGGGTCAACAAGCATGTGGACAAGGGGGATCCGATAGATTTAGTGTACTTAGATTTTCAGAAAGCCTTTGACAAGGCCCCTCACCAAAAGCTCTTAAGCAAAATAAGCAGTCATGGGGAAGGTTCTCTCATGGATTGGTAACTGGTTAAAAGATAGGAAACAAAGGGTAGGAATAAATGGTCAGTTTTTAGAATGGAGAGAGGTATATAGTGGTGTCCCCAAAGGGTCTGTTCTGGGACCAGTCCTATTCAACATATTCAAAAATGATCTGGAAAAAGGGGTAAACAGTGAGGTGGCAAAATTTGCAGATGATACAAAACTATTCAAGATAGTTAAGCCCAGGCAGACACGAAGAGCTACAAGAGGATCTCTCAAAACTGGGTGACTGGGCAACAAAATGGCAGATGAAATTCAATGTTGATCAATGCAAAGTAATGCACATTGGAAAACATAATCCCAACAATACATATACAATGATGGGGTCTAAATTAGCTGTTACAACTCAAGAAAGAGATCTTGGAATCATTGTGGATAGTTCTATAAAAAAACATCCCCACTCAACATTCAGCAGCAGTCAAAAAAGCAAATAGAATGTTGGAAATCATGAAGAAAGGGATAGATAATAAGACAGGAACTATTATATTGACTCTGTATAAATTCCTGGTATGCCCACATCTTGAACTCAAAAAAGATATGTTGGACTTGGAAAAGGTTCAGAAAAGGGCAACAAAAATTATTAGGGGTATGGAACAGCTTCCTTATGAGAAGCAATTAATAAGACTGGGACTTTTAAGATTGGAAGAGAGATGACTAAGGGGGTATATGATACAGGTCTATAAAATCATGACTAATGTGGAGAAAGTAAATAAGGAAGTGTTATTTACTCCTTCTTATAACACAAGAACTAGGGGTCACCAAATGAAACTAATAGGCAGCAGGTTTAAAACAAACAAAAGGAAGTATTTTTTTCACACAACACACAGTCAACCTTTGGAACTCTTTGCCAGAGGATGTTGTGAACTCCAAAACTATAGCAGGGTTCAAAAAAGAACTAGATAGGTTCATGAAGGATAGGTCCATCAATGGCTATTGACGGGAAAGGTGTCCCTCTTATCTGTTTGCCAGAAGCTCGGAATGGGTGACAGGGGAGGGATCATGTGATGATTACCTGTTCTGTTCATTCCCTCTGAGGCACCTGGCATTGTCCACTGTTGGAAGACAGGATACCGGGCTAGATGTATCTTTGGTCTGCCCCAGTATAGCCGTTCTTGTGTTCTTATGTTCTTACGTTATGTGCTGTAAAGAGCCGCAGGAGGCACATTAAAGCATGATACTCAGAATGAGGCTCGGGGGCCACAAGTGGCTTTTAAAGAGAATAGGGGACTATATTACAGTTCAGATAATGGATATATGGTTACCTAGAATAGTATGACCTGGAGTGCTGGATATTGGACAATAGACAAGCTGGATAATTGAAGTTAGAGGGGGGTGTCTTGCTGACCTGATGTAATTCAATCTACATTTTTCTCTGACTGACCTTGGGTGACCAGATGTCCCAGTTTTATAGTGACAGTTCCAATATTTGGGGGATTGTCTTATATAGGCGCCTATCACCCCTCAACCCCCCGTCCGATTTTTCACACTTGCTGTCTGATCACCCTACAGTGGCCACATTCAACGAGTGAGGGAGCAGACTCTGAGATAAGTTAGATCACAGCCTCCTTTTTTACTCCTTATCAGTGGACTAAACTGGGCAGCAAAAGGTCATTCCTGTTGGACAGTAAACCGTGATGAAGGATCGCCCTTAAAAACAAAGATTGAATTAAAATAAATAAATAAATAAAACCCATCCACAAGAAGAACAAGAAGAAAAATTAGAATGATTGTATAAGATAGATAGAATGATTGTGTAGTACCAGTAAAAGGGAGGATATGGGTGTATGCATACTTAAATCATTATATATATATAAATCATTCCTCAAAAAAATTAGGCGGAAAAGTGAAGTGATGGGAAGCTTTAGCAGGGGCTGGGAAGGGAAGGGAATGAGACTCTGTCTGAGGTCCAAGAAGTACTTTTTTGTGGGAAACCAGTGGTTCATGCAAGAAGTAACTAGTTTTTTTTAGGATTATAGTTGTGCTCTCTGAGGGCAATATCTTTCAGGAAGAATGACAGAAAAGAAAGGATGGCATGATTAGAGTCTTAAAGCTAATAGGACCTTGTACACTGGCTTTAAGAAATAAAGGAGGGCTTGCCACCTGGTAAACAGGATTCAATTTCAATCTTGAAATGATTGTGCAGAAATAGGAAACCTAATTGTAACAGAAAATCTCCTCACAATATTTGCATATTACATCCTATGGTGGGATTTTAGTGATACATGGAATGAGAGCAAGATGATAAAACATTGATTTTTTAAAAATTCCAGGTTGTAATTCTTTACTGGCCTTAGAAGCAATACAAGTATTGACAGTGGAATTCTATATTAATGTTGCATGCAGTGTTGATGGGTGGGGGTGGGGAAACACTTAATAGGGCCAACTTCAGACTTGGTAGCAAACTCTCCCTTGGGTGCCTCTGACTCTTTTTTTAACCATCTGGTTCAATGATTTATGATCTGAAAAACTTCTTTCTTTCCACAATTTAAGGAGATTTATGTGAACATTTGGGTGGGACTGATGATGATCTGGGACAGTGATTTTGTGGGTACAATCACATACCACAAAACGTCATAGTTGGTGCTGGCCTAAGACAGTCCTCTATATTTCTCAAACAAATATTGCCGGCGGACTCATTTGTGTACATAAACTCAGTGCACGCAAAATGGATACACAATTGCCTTAACTGCAGATGTTGATTTTGTCTGTACAAAATCAGAATTTGCTTCTTAAAATGTAGGCCAAAATGTCCCAGTTTCACGCTGCAGAATACAGGACACTGTAGGATTGTATTTGAATTGAAGATTCCTGGTTATTCCTGTGGCTGTTTTAAAATTTGTGTTAGATTTTCCAGTTAATCAGTCATGGAGAAAACAGTTACTGTAAGGGACTTTGCCTTCCCAATATGCCTGTAATACAAATGGCTAATAATTTAAACATGCATTAATTAAAAAAATAAAAATAAAATAAAATAGATTTTTACAGTAATTACTACAATACATGAGTCAATATAATATTTTCCATTTCAAAAGGGACCATAATTATTTTTCTCTATGTTATGTTTCCTTGATGTTATCAGATATTACTTTTGTAATCTCTTTGGGCCTGGCACTGTTGTTGGGTTTTTTTTTTGTTGTTGTTGTTCTGTGTCTGTACAGCACCTAGCACAACGGGGTCCTTATCCATGACTAGACCTCATAGTCACTATCAAAATACAAATAATAATTGTTGCCATTTATTACAGTCTTTTATTTATATACAGTCTTCTTTTTCAAAGGAGAATGCAGACCTACTGTATGTCTTGCTTTCACAGCTGGTCCTGACAACTTCCTTTTCAATATTCAAAAAATATTGCTGATGCATTTGTTTTTTAGCTAGTGAAGATACCTCATCTAAACATTCAATACAAAGAAGTCAGATATTTAAATACTGGAGGGTTTTTTCTCTCCCTTGTTGAATTTTAAATTATGTGAGTTTCTCCATTACCACTATATCCCAAAGTCTGTTATATTAACTACTAACAGAAAGAAATGTCTTTTTTTATTTCCTAGCTAAAATGAAGCATGCTGCTACTAGTGAATGTGTTATTAATGATTTATCTTCCTGCAAGGTCAAATAATTAATTAATAGATCTGAACAAATCCCTGGGAATCCAGTCATTCATTTAATTACATCCATGATCCTGGCCCAGCAGTCTTATTCCTCTGGGTTATCCTGCTAGATATAAAATAAGCTTCCTGTTGTCTTACCTCTTATCCTGCAGTTCACTGGTCATTTCATAATTTTGTTCAGAGCTTTGCTGGAGTAAAGTAACATTGATATAATATCTTAAAGATCATACTAGATGCCAGTCCTTAGTGGATATACTCTATTGATATGTTTTTTCTCCCATCACCATAACAAGCATTGCATTCTCCTTGGTATCTTGGTTTATCCCTTCTTTACATACTTGTGAAAATGTGACCTTATTGCTTACAAGTTACAACTGGCATGCAACTAGAGAAACACAGTAGTGAATTAAGACCATAGGATAAAATCCTTGGGTCCATTAAAGTCAATGGCCATTGACTTCAGTGAAGTCAGGATTTCATCCATACTGTTTAATTTGTAAATACTGTAAGAGGGCAAGCCTTGATATAAACAATTGACCTTACTTTCTTGGGAGCTTATTATTGTATCTCCAGGGTACGCAGTCCTAATGTGTGTATGTTGTAGTCTTCCCGGATTGCTAAATTCCACAGCTTTTACTGAAGATTGTACTTATATATTGTCATTTATGGAAGTTCATGGTGAAAGCAAACTGCTCAGTTTGTTTGATGATTATCCCAGAGTAGCCTAAAAGCTGCTCAGACTCACTCTTTGGTACCAGCCTGGCAAACAGCAGCCTCAGGAACGTGGGACCAGAAAAGTGTCTTAAAGCCATCTTTATACCCCACCACCTCCCAGTTTGGCCTGGGCATTTCTAGGCCATAGCTAAATCTCTCTCTCTCTCTCTCTCTCTCTTTTTAAAATGGGATATCTTCTTGCATTTCTGAGAGCACTTTGTCAGATATTATAATTGGTACTGTCTGGAACAGAAAGGCAAAGGTGGAAAGAGTATTCATGTTAATAGTGGCTAAGTTACCTGTCCATTATATATGTCATTCAAATGTTGTATATCTATTTCTATTAGTGAAGTGAAAATGAGATCATATAGTTGTTCTATATTATCTGATGATTGGACTCAGAAATATCTAATTGAATCTTTAGGTCAAGTGAGCCCATATTTAATAGGTAGCACTTGTCTTTCTGATGCTATACGTTTGATGTGTAGGATCTTGATTTTCTTTTGATTAACATTTTACATTGATACTTCCTCACAGCTTTTGAATTAATTGGTTGTTTCCCCAAGAGATGCCTAGGAATTGGATAAAAAAGGAATTACATCATCAGTATATAATGCAATTCTGTGTTGGATGGCCAGTATTTTTATGCCTTCAACACTATTACTGTGCTGAATTTTTTGAATGTTTGGTTCTATGGTTAAGGCAAAAAGTAATGGCAAAAAGGGGGACCCTTGCCTATTTCTTCTAGACAAAGTAAAAACTTCTGAGTTATATCCATTACCCCTTACTGCAAATACAATGTCTTTATCTAAGAAAGTTTTTGCCCGTTATACTGTCCCAAGACTTACATCTAATAGCTCCACTATACCCAATCAAAGGAGCTTTCCACATCTCATACCAATAAATAAATATTTCAGCTTGTTATTTATATCTTAAAAATCTCTAAACTCCCTCAAACCTGCAAATTATACATGTAGTCAGCCTATATATTCATACTTTCCTGCCACTGTTAATCTCGTCATCTCTCTATCCTCTCCTCTCTGCTTGGTTGTTACACATATTGTATCTTGCCTTAACATAGGTGATAAGCTTTTGTGCATTCTGTTCCAGGAAGGTACTTAAGCATGTGCTTAAAGTTAGGCATCTGTGTAAGTAACTTTCAAAATTGGGGCCTAAGAAAGAAGTCTAATCATCCAGTGTAGAAGATCCAACCAACCTCTAAGGCAGTGGTTCTCAAACTTTTTTTTTTTCACAGACCACTTGAAAATTGCTGAAGATCTCGGCAGACCACTTAATGATCTTTCCAAATGTTGTTTGTACTGTTAGCTAACTATTGTAAAGCACTTTGGATAAAAGCGCTATATAAAAAACCCTTAATAATAATTAAAGTTTTTTTGTTCTACAAATAAAAGCACAGAACTCATATTTTAATATCATTAGTCTTACTTTTCTAATGTGATGGATGTGCCCTCTCTCCCCCGCTGCGGCAGCCCCCGAGCTGGGGCTGGGAAGGAGGGCTGTCTCTCCCTGCAGCCCTGGAGCTGGGGAAAGTCGCTTCTTTCTCTGGCTGCTGCAGCTCTGCATGTCCCAAATTCCCCCCACCCCCTCTTCTTACCCCACTGCCCCCTCCCACCTACTCCTTATTCTGCCCCACCACCAGGCCACCTCCTTACCTTACATGTGCATCTTCTCCAGGGTCCAGGCACCTAATTAGTGGAGCCACATCTGCACGGCTACACTAATTAGGTGGGTGGCCCTTCATTCTCTTGTGTGCGGCTACCCAGGCGCGCACCTTAGAGGAAACTATGCATAGACCACCTAAATGGAGCTTGCGGACAACAGTTTGAGAACCTCTGCTCTAAGATACTTTCAAGAAACTATGAGTAAGAACTAGGTTAAGTTCCCAGGTCAAGAGGTGAGCCACAGTTTTTACATCCCTGTCTATATGCTTTATATACTTGTAAGCCATTTAATTTTAAAATACTTCCAGTTTAAAAAGAATGTACTGTACTAAGGACTTTTTAAAAATCACATGCATTTGGATTATTTCTAATTTATCTGACGATGTGAATTATTTTTTTATCTTACATCTTTCACACCATAAGCATAAGACAAAAATTAGAAACAGTTCAAATTTAAAAGCAATTAGAAAGAATGTAAATCAGTAACAAACATATGTATAATACTTTATAAACAATAATTGTAAGGATGTGTGTCTTGGTGCACTAGGTGAGTGCTATGCTCTCTGAAAGTGGTTTACAGTGTGAAAAATGCATTTTACAATAGCTTTTGCACAGTGGTGATGTCGCACCCACTTACTTGAAGTAGTAATAACAAACACCAAATACATAGGTTCCATGGTGTCCATCATCAGCACCCCCACTGTAGAAATTGTTCCAGTACCCCTGCTTTAGCATATCTTTTTTCAAATGAATATGCATATGCTTTACAGTGATTTTAGTAGTGATGGGACAGAGTAATATTAAATGGGTCTGTAACTGTTGGACTTCCAAACAAATCGCCTTTGCAGATGGCAATACATTCAGCAAATTGTGCTTCTGGAGATTAAATTAATAAGGTATTTTAAATATAAGCACTTTCTGAATGCACTAGGCTTGGTCATTTAACATGCATGAAGTCAGGCACTGTAGATTAAGGGCCTGATCCAGCAGCCCTAACTCAGGAGAGTAGTATAAGTCAATGGAACAACTTGAATGAAGATGAGATGCAGGCCTTAAAAGATACTAGCAAAATCGAGTTCCACTTTAATATCCTGTGTTTCTTTTCCTGACACTGACTTTATGGGAAATTCTATTCTGTCAAATTGAGGCCACTGGGGTTGTGTCTTACTATGAACTGCAGGACTGGGCTCTTATTGATGGGAGGGAGACAAGGGGCCATATTCTTAGGTGATGTAAATTGGCATAGTTTCATTTACTTCAATGACTCCCAGATGAGGATCTACATGACTCTTAACAGCTTTGTACACCTTCTTACTATATACAGTCAATTTTGCTAAAATGACCACAAAAGGTGAATAGTTGTAACTTGTATGACTCAACAGGTTTTCTGGTTTCTTAACGGTTTTACTAAATTGAACCTCTTTCATTTACCTGGCCAAACATTTATTGTGATATAAACCCTCAAATAATCTGATACAAAAATGTCAAACTTCTAAAATTTGAATTAAGATGTTGCTACCCATTCTTTATGCAAATCCAAGCTACACAGAGCGTAAGAGAAGAGAGATTAAGGTATTTACCTTTCTTGTCCTATGGACCTTCTGTCTCACACAGCTAATTAGCTGGTTTACTATCCATGTTAGTGTTATTATTCCTCAGAAAGGTAATTGGGCATTTATCAAGCTAATGACATTAGTTGAGACCTGCACTTGAGTTCTGATCCTAGATTAAACCTAACACATTCTTGTGATATCAAAGATGGTTCCATCGCTCCTCTTCCTACATTACTTTTATAAATATCCCTGCCATCTATCTGCACCATTCATTTGTTGGAAGTTTGGTGGCCAACGGAACTAATCACGTTAGTTCAATGTAAAATGTAGTGCAGATGTTCTTATTAAAACCTGATTCTTCATGAAAAAAAATGATGTATGAAAATGCAGCAAATCCACAAGATGTATGTCTAGCTCCCATCAAGGTAAAAATGGCATTGGTTATTTTTGTTTCTGTTTATATGACTATGTTAAATACAAACAAGTTAAAGGAAGTAAAAAAGTTTTCCCCTTAAGTGCTTACCCCAGCTAAGATTTGTTTAACCCGAGGAAAGGAATTCACAGTTATAATACCTATAATAACTGTTTCCAATTATTTCCAGTTTGTTCACACAGGATATGCGATCACAGAAACATATTTGTGGATATTTTACTGTCCAGTGCAGCTGTTGGACTTTTAAAGGGGATTGTGACTTTAACAAATTGTTCATGATATAGTGAAAACCCTACAAGGAGCTGTGACTGGCTTAGCCAGAATTCCCTCTGTGGCAGTAAGGGGAGCACATACTGAAATAGTGGCTTCATTACTTTTTAAAAAGGAGTAGCATGCACTCCCTGCACCTCTCTACCAGAAAGCTCCATTGGCAGATGATGAGAGCTAGGACAGGGTGGTGGTCCCACAGCCAGCACTATTTCTGGACCTCTTTAGTGATGGTAAAGGGCCTCTGATCTCCACCTGCATAATGGCTGTCCCTCAGACCTTCCACTCATCCCTTACTGCCCTCTCTCTCCCATGGTGTGCCAGCAAGATAGTGGCCCTTAGAATATGGTACAACAAAAATAAAGGCCAAAGTTTTAAAAAGTAAGTAATGATTTTGGTCACATTTGAGTGCCCAACTTTGGACATTTGTAAAGGGTTGAGAGCCTACCCTTTGAAAATCCATCTGAAAATCTTGTGCTGAGGCCACACAATTGCTGATCAATTGAGCACGACGTCTTTATTCCCCTTTAGGTGTTGAATAAGAGGAGAAACAGTAATGGAGTCCATTCTCACTACTTCAAAGAGACAAGTCCATGAAAACCGCATGCATCTAACACATTTAAGTTGGGTTTTTTGATGGTAGGTCATCTGATACAAAGGTGATGACTTTATATGTCAAAGAAGAAATAAAACAAATAAAGCTTTATTCTTTCTCAGGAATGTGTTCTTAGAATCTTGGGTATTTATCCCAAAGCTTGTTGGGTCACATTTTCTGTCTTGCACCCCCTTCTTTGTCACTTAGACGAAAACTTTTTCATTGAATGAATTGCTACCTATTTGCATGCATTGCTCCCTGTTTCTCCCTTTTGATTTCAGATGCTCCTGGAATATTTGTTTTGTTACTCTACTTCAAAACATCAATGACCTGATAGCAAACTCTGCTCTGGTGGTATCTGAGCTTTATATAACCACATGCTACACTGTAGATTTTCAAAGAAATTAGTCTGAGTCCTGAGAAACTGAACAAAGGGATTGTTACTGTTAAGACTTCTTTTCCTAAGTCTTTATAGCACTTTACCTAAGACTAATAAGAGGATAGAAAATCTCCTTTAATCATTTCTTCGCCATGCACAGTTAGGATAATGACGTTGAATCAAAATCGCATTAATTTCTGAGGGTGAGAGTCACTTCAGCTGCATAATTCCCAGAAATTTGCAGTGGGAGTTTCTCAACACCACGTCCATGGTAGTTAGATTTGAGCAACTGTAGCCTGGCCTTTGACCTTCCCTTGCTGCCCCTTTCCAAACAGCATCTTCCATAGCTGTTCACAGACTGTCCTGCATGTGTGCTCCACTAAAATTTCTCCCCCATAGCCCTGCTGAGGCGGTGAGGAGAGGTCCTTGCATGAGCAACCTGCACTATGATAAGCATCTGTCACTCATATTACAAACAAGTGCCCTGATATTATTTATATCACATCCTATATCCTACCAGCACAGACAGTGTTAACATGTCATATAATACTTCTGCAGACACACACATATACACAACATGGAACATAAATGGTTCAGATATAGTTTCCAAGCAAAGGCAGAATTTTCGTTGCTCTGGTTATCTTGCAAAGGGTTTTGCTCTGAACAACATTGCATTGGCACTCTTTACTGTGTATTGGAGTGTTATTTTATAACTGAGAAATTCACTTGGAGAGGCAATATTCTTTTGGTACTACTTATCTCCTGGGAGCTGGCAGTATTGAAGAACAAATAAGATAACCAAATACTGTAATAACAAAAAGCTAATACAATATGTACAGCACAATAAGCTTAGTCATAATTAACACTATGATGACAGAATTAGGAGCAAGAGGACCTTTGAGATAATGAGGACTAAATGCACTAAGACCTTCTTGCTTAAAACAACAATCAGGACAACAAAATCCACAAAGAATTCCCTAGGGAATGTCAATAATTTATATTATACATCTACCTGGCCACTAGGTGCCACTGTTTACCAACAATTAGCATGGAATAATACAAATTCTATAACAGCAGAAAGCTTGTGTCTTTAAAAAGGTTAACTCAGGAGCAGTTTGAAAGCTCCAGTGAAATATCTTCATTAAGATATTTAACAGTAGTGGCCCTCAGATAAGAGTTTACAGCTGCAGCCATACATGCAATAGCATAAATGACAATGAAATTTTCACTGTCAGTCATCCATGCTTGTGGATGCACCACGATGATTTAAGACATAGGACAAAGATGTAAGCCGGCATGCACCATGAAGGCTACAGCAAACATTTCCTATGGTGTGAGGTTCTTTTGTTGTTCTTCAGGTCCATTATTAGCACTCTTCCAGATGTCTGTGTCTATTTGCACCTGTCATGATAGGGCTCTTCTGAGAGTATGCAGAGCTGGAGCAACAAAAACCTCCCTCCAGCCTCAGCACCCTGTACAAGGCACTGTCACATTACAGTCACTGCACTTGGAGCTGTACAGGACTTCTGTCTCCAAAGGAGTAGGGATAGGAGGGAGCATGTGGGTTCATGTGTTGATCCTTTTTCTCCTCTTCCCTTGCTCCTATTGCTCCCCTGAAGGGCTCTAGGATGAGGCATGACTTCCCAGTGTGCAGGGGAGTTCCAGAAGGAAGTGGCGTAGCTCCAGACTGCTGAAATGGTCAGTAATCTCTCTGGGCCCAAGGTGTTTGAAAGAGATCCTCTTTTTTTTTCCGTTCCCCTACTGCCTGTTCATCACAGAGCATGGCTCCTGCCATGCCCCAGGCTTCCTTTCTGGGAAGCTAAACTGCTACAAGGTACAGTTCTCAATACCAAGTTACCAATACCACATGTGCTGCCAACATAGGTATGAGGATATAACACATCACTTACCCTATCTATTATTTTTCAGATGATCCCCATCACCTTGCTGTCTGAGATGTATCTCAACTCACTTAAATGGAGTCGCATGAATGGTGAATTGTGCACATTATGTGTCATGGCATGTCTAACATGGGCAAGACCCCATATATTACACAGTAGGGTATCCTGGATTCTGCAGAACTTGCTGTGGTTGAGGGGAAATTCTACAACTTAATTACATTGAAAAATGGAAGCCTGCAATGAATTGTGAAAATGAATACTGCTATCAGGGCAGTAACCTCTGTCTTTGTTTCCTTTTAGATTTGAAAAGATGTTTGTATTGACTCCAAATAACTGCTTTGTAGGGGTAGTCTAGCCTACTAACATTAAATGTATTTTCAGGAAATGCTCCTAGCACATGTTCACTTTGTCTTTCATAGTTTATGTCAAATGCTTAGCCTTCTTTGAAAATTATATTGGGTGCTTTTGAATATGAAAATGTCTGAAAAATCATTTAAAATGAATCTAAAGGCTACATTTTTGTACGTTAATTACTATTATTATTGCATGAAGTCAAGCTTGTGCTAGACAGGTGGGTATTTTGAATTTACCAAACTGACAATAAATTTACAACAGAGCCAGTGACCCATCTAAGGAAGGCATTTAGAATCCAACACTTTCTTGAGTTTGTATTGAATTATAGACATTTTAAACACACTGTGTCATTTTAGGATTTAGTGTGCTTGAAGCCCTCAATCCACTTATCACAGCAGATATCCTCACCCAACAGTATTGCTAAGTGTTATGTTTTCACTTCTTTGCGAAAAAAAATATCTTCCAAATCCCTGCTGTGTTAAACGTAAAATTGCTCTGAGATGGTTCTTCTATACTGCCTTTAACTAAGGGATAAATTAGGAGCAAAATATTCAGCCTATCTGGGTAGCCACTTATGCTATCAAACTAGCTATTAGTCATTACCTGCTTTGTAACCCCCAAAAAATTTCTTTGCCCAAACCAATTACAGAGCAAAATAGTACTCAGAATAATGACTCTCTAATCTGTATTCAGTATTCCTGAATAGCAACTCCTTCCCCATGGAAACACATGAAATACCCCCCCCACACACACACACACTTTTAGCAAAGAAACAGTCACTTTATAAAATGACTTTTTCTACCCTACTAATCAGGTCTCAAAATACAGAAAGCCCAAACTCAATGGCACTACTCATGTGACTGTATGCTACATAGCTTGAGTAAGGGCTGCAGAAATACCAGTTAGCACCAAACAGCACCTCTTTGATGACTCTCTGGAAGTACTAAGTCAAACCTGCTATACCAGACTGGAGATGCAGACCTCTTGTTTATATTGATCGTGAGGTGAGGACACCTTGAATCTTCCTGGCAAAATGAGATAACATGCTTATTCGCCATGGGATTGGGTGGGCAAGCTGAACTGACAGCAGCCTGTGAAGGTAGAAAAACAGGTATCATAGTAGAGGTTAGCTGGTGATGGAGGATGGGAAAATTTTGCAAAAATCATTACAGGAATAAAGAGATTAACATGATTCTAGCCCTGACACTGATTTTCTCTGCTCTTGGGCAAATCACTTAAGGCATAATTTGAGCATAATGCTCAAATAAATTGGTTAGTCTCTAAGGTGCTACAAGTCCTCCTTTTCTTTTTGCAAATACAGACTAACACGGCTGCTACTCTGAAACCTGTTCATATTCATACTATCTGTCTCACAAAAGGCATACAATAAAGAGCATTAATCACCTACCCTTGCGTACCTCTCCTTCTCTCTGCGTATCTCCTTTGGGTCTACTTCCAACCTCCTGAGCAACTTCAGGCACCTTTATTTATTTTGAGGTTGGGAGGAAAGGGAAAAAACTTGCCAGTGAAAAATTTTCCTATTTTCTCCCCTAGTTTGGAATTTCCACCCGCAGATGAATAAACAATATTAACATTATATTCTTCAGAGGTTCACAATGGACGATACCCAGTTCTGGACCCATGACTGGGTTTGAAATCTCATGATATATCAAGGCTAGAAATAGGAACTTTATTCTATGAAACAGCCAGAAATCCAAGGAGGAGTGAAGTTCTGGAACAGCCTTCCAAGGAAACAGTGGCAGCGAAAGTCATATCTGGCTTCAAGACTAAGCTTGATAAGTTTATGGAGGAGATGATACGATGGGATAGCCTAATTTTGACAATTAATTGATCTTTGACTATTAGTAGTAGATATGCCCAATGGCCTGTGATGGGATGTTAGATAGGGTGGGAATTCTTTCCTGGGTGTCTGGCTGGTGAGTCTTGCCCACATGCTCAGGGTTTAGCTGATCACCATATTTGGGGCGGGGAAGGAATTTTCCTCCAGGGCAGATTGGCAGAGGCCCTGGGGGTTTCTCGCCTTCCTCTGCAGTGTGGGGCACGGGTCACTTGCTGGAGGATTCTCCGCACCTTGAAGTCTTTAAACTACGATTTGAGGACTTCAGTAGCTCAGACATAAGTTAGGGGTTTGTTACAGGAGTGGGTGGGTGAGATTCCGTGGCCTGCGTTGTGCAGGAGGTCAGACTAGATGATCATAATGGTCCCTTCTGACCTTAAAATCTATGATCTATAATAGAATAAGGCATTTGATTCCAGTTTATGAAATACAAACATTACAATAATAGTCTTTGCTGAAAAGCTATTTAGATGCATGTATTCATGTCACAAATAGAGAAGTATAAATAACAGGCCCAACAAAATTATTAAAAACACTCAACCTATTTCTCCACTCTCTATATTGGCTTTACACTGAAGTAAGTGCACTCATTTCAGTGGAATTGCAAGGGTGTAAAACTGGTGGCACACAATGGAGGATCATATTCTAAAACTTTTCTAGGATTGTGTTTTTGTAAAGTTTTTGATAGTCAGACAAGGTGGGTGAGGTAATATATTTTATTGGACCAAGTTCTGTAAGTGGAAGGGACAGGCTTTCAACCTTTACAGAGCTCTTCTTCAGGCCAGTGAAATTCTAAAGCTTGTCTCTTCCACCAACAAATGTTGGTCCAATAACATATATTCATAGAATCATAGAATATCACAGTTGGAAGGGACTTCAGGAGGTCATCTAATCCAACCTCCTGCTGAAAGCAGGACCAATCCCCAACTAAATCATCCCAGCCAGGGCGTTGTCAAGCCTGACCTTAAAAACCTCTAAGGAAGGTTCCAGTGTTTCACCACCCTCCCAGTGAAAATGTTTTTCCTAATATCCAACCTAAACCTACCCCACTGCAACTTCAGACCATTACCCCTTGTTCTGTCATCTGCTACCACTGAGAACAGTCTAGATCCATATTCTTTGGAACCCCCCTTCAGGTAGTTGAAAGCAGCTATCAAATCCCACCTCATTCTTCTCTTCTGCAGACTAAATAAGCCCTCTTCCCTCAGCTACTCCTCATAAGTCATGTGCTCCAGCCCCCTAGTAATTTTTGTTGTGCTCCGC
This sequence comes from Chelonia mydas, assembly GCF_015237465.2. NCBI lineage: Eukaryota > Metazoa > Chordata > Testudines > Cheloniidae > Chelonia > Chelonia mydas. The sequence continues at coordinate 69,042,362 of NC_057849.1, forward strand.
TGGACTGTTTCCAATTTTTCTACATCCTTCTTGTAGCATGGGGCCCAAAACTGGACACAGAACTCCAGATGAGACCTCACCAATGCTGAATAGAGGGGAATGATCATGTCCCTTGATCTGCTGGCGATGCCCCTACTTATACAGTCCAAAATGCCGTTAGCCTTCTTGGCAACAAGGGCACACTGTTGACTCATATCCAGCTTCTCATCCACTGTAACCCCTAGTCCTTTTCTGCAGAACTGCTGCCTAGCCACTTGGTCCCTAGTCTGTAGCAGTGCATGGGATTCTTCTGTCCTAAGTGCAGGACTCTGCACTTGTCCTTGTTGAACCTCATCAGATTTCTTTTGGCCCAATCCTCTAATTTGTCTAGGTCCCTCTGTATCCTATCCCTACCCTCCAGCATATCTACCACTCCTCCCAATTTAGTGTCATCTGCAAACTTGCTGAGGGTGCAGTCCACACCATCCTCCATATCATTAATGAAGGTATTGAACAAAACCGGCCCCAGAACCGACCCTTGGGGCACTCCTCTTGATACTGGCTGTCAACTAGACATGGAGCCATTGCTCACTACCCATTGAGCCTGATGATCTAGCCAGCTTTCTATCCACCTTATAGTCCTTTAATCCAGCCCATACTTCTTTAATTTGCTGGCAAGAATACTGTGGGAGACCGTATCAAAAGCTTTGTTAAAGTCAAGGAATAAAACATCCATAGCTTTCCCCTCATCCACAGAGGCAGTTATCTCATCATAGAAGTCAATTAGATTAGTCAGGCATGACTTGCCCTTGGTGAATCCATGCTGACTGTTCCTGATCACTTTCCTCGCCTCTAAGTGCTTCAGAATTGATTCCTTGAGGACCTGCTCCATGATTTTTCCAGGGACTGAGGTGAGGCTGACTGGCCTGTAGTTCCCCAGATCCTCCTTCTTCCCTTTTTTAAAGATGGGCACTACATTAGCCTTTCACCAGTTGTCCAGGACCTCCCCCAGTCGCCATGAGTTTTCAAAGATAATGGCCAATGGCTCTGCATTCACATCTGCCAACTCCTTTAGCACCTCGGATGCAGTGCATCCGTCCCCGTGTACTTGTGCTCGTCCAGCTTTTCTAAATAGTCCTGAATCACTTTTTTCTCCACAGAGGGCTGGGCACCTCCTCCCCATACTGAGCTGCCCAGTGCAGTAGTCTCGGAGCTGACTTTGTTCGTGAAGACAGAGGCAAAAAAAGCATTGAGTACATTAGCTTTTTCCTGTCACTAGATTGCCTCCCCTATTGAGTAAGGGGCCCACACTTTCCTTGACCTTCTTCTTGTTGTTAACATACCTTTAAAAACCCTTCTTGTTACTCTTAACATCCCTTGCTAGTTGCAACTCCAATTGTGATTTGGCCTTCCTGATTTCACTCCTGCATGCCTGAGCAATATTTTTATACTCCTCCCTGGTCATTTGTCCAATCTTCCACTTCTTGTAAGCTTCTTTTTTGTGTTTAAGATCCGCTAGGATTTCACCGTTAAGCCAAGCTGGTCGCCTGCCATATTTACTATTCTTTCTTCACATTGGGATGGTTTGTTCCTGAAATCTCAATAAGGATTCTTTAAAATACAGCCAGCTCTCCTGGACTCCTTTCCCCCTAGTGTTATTCTCCCAGTTCCCTGAGGGAATCAAAGTCTGCTTTTCTGAAATCTAGCGTCTGTATTCTGCTGCTCTCCTTTCTTCCTTTTGTCACTATTACCTCACTCACCTTCTCCCTCTCTCATATCTTGAGACCAACGCGGCTACAACAGTGGAAAATATTTTGCATACACAGTGTGACTGGTTTGGGCCCTTTGGGGTGTCACCGGTTGTGCTGAGATGCCACTGAGGCAGCCTGTTCTGCCAGCCTGCATCCCCTTTCCCTGGCTTTGCTGGCTTAGGCTCACAAGCCTCTTCCAGCCAAGCACACAGGCAGGGCCACACCCAGCTGCACAGAGAGACAGAGATCCTCTCTGGAAAGATTCAGCCTTAGGGCTTTCCCCCAACACTCTGGTGCCCACTCCCGTTAAGGGGTATAAACCCAAAGGTTTTATGAAATTTGCCCTCTCCCTCAATGTGGAGGAAGATATGCACAACTTCTTCCCCGCCACCCCGTTAGAAATGCCATAAACTGGGTTATATTGTAATCAAGAAATAACTGCAAAAGTTGAATTTTAAGTGAATATAAGAGAAAACAGAACAAAACAGATTACTGAACAAATAAAATAAAGTATGCAAGCTAAGCTCAATATACTTAAGAAACAGGTTACAAAATGTAATTTCTTACCCTAAAAGTTATTTTAGGCAAGTTGCAAAGTTTCTGTGGTTCAGCATTCCAGTTATATTCCTTTTCAGACTGCACCCTTGTCTCAGTCTGGACTCCTCCCCCTGCCCCCCCACCCCCTTCCTTTCAGGTGACTTTAGCAGTCTTTCTTCTTGGGCAGACAGGCAATGGAGAGGAGGAGTCATGTTTGCCTTCCTCCCCACACTTAAATCAGATTTACATAAGGCGGGAATCCTTTGTTTCCCAAACTTGACTGCCCCCCAAATCCCTTCCAGTGGAAAGTTACAAGAAGTCCCAGGTAATGTTTAGTATCAGGTGACAAGACCACCACCTGACCTAGTAGTGTCACAGTTACATCACCAGATGCCTCCCAGGAGGGAGAGAGAGAAGTATCTTCCTGGTTTTGTTTTTCCTTCCTGATGGCTCATCAAATTTGATGGCCTGTCATCTGGTGGGTGTCTTTCCAATACATAGCTCCCATGTTACATAGTCCATATGTCTAACTTAGATACAGAAACAATTCATGCATACAAATTGGATAATCACATTCAGTAAATCATAACCTTTCCAATGATACCTTACAAGACCCATCTTGCATAAAGTATATCTCAGTTATGTCATATTCATATCATAAGCATATTTCCATAAAGAATATGGAGTGAAACATCACACATAGAAATCCTCATAGGACACTGTGATATAGAAGTCACCCATTTGGAATGATTTGAATATCTTATTCAAGGTCATGTCCCTGGTGAGGAATGCACCCAAACTACACATATGTTGATAAAACTTTTATTTAGAGCAGTGTGGTTCCCTGGATAGGTATTTGGACTGGGAGTCAAAAGACCTGCTTCTACTCATGGCTCTGCCATTGATTTGCTGCATGACCTTGAGCAAGTTATCTCATCTTTTTTGCTTCTGTTTCCTCTTCCACGCTTGTCTAGTTAAGTTGTAAGCTTTTCAGTGCAGGGACTGTCTCTTACTATTTGTATGTATAGTACCTAACACACGGAGGCCCTGATGTTGATGGGATGGTTGAAGCATCTATGTACTCCTGAAATACAAATAATATAATAGTAATAGTATACCTTGTCACACTTTTATCATACTACTCTCTTTCTATATGTATAATATGATAATTTCTTCCTTTATGCTTACTTTATTTCTGAAAGCTCATCTCTTCCTTTATTAAAATGAAATACATAAATTATCACTGGGCGAAAATGTGAGCACTACAACCTTTATGTGAGTGGGTCTTTGTCCAGCTGTCAGGAAGAAAAGGGGTGTTACCCCTTTAAGAGCTACCTTACAGCAGGTGGGGAGAAGGGGGAAAGTTTTCAGGGATGATCAGGAAGCAATCAGGGTCAGACCAGAACAAAGACAGTGCATTGCCCTTTCTTCTGACTGGATAAGTGGGGAGGTATTGACACCCAACAAAGCCATGGAGAGGCCCTGTTTACCAGGATCCGGCTGGCAGCACCCATGAACTTAGCAAAAGGATCAGGTTTCCTTTTGACCCATTGTGGGCATTATGCTAATTGCCCTCTTCCTTGGAGGCCTGGGAAGGAATTTCCCCCTTACTATCAGATTGGCCAAAGCAAGGGTTTTTACCTGGTCTGGAACACGGTGGAAGTTGTAGGGGGGTAGGTAATAATGTTGCAATTTTATAAATGAAGTTTGTGGTGGATGTCCAGTTCAGATACTTGACTGGAGGTGACATGGTTATAGGATAAAATGGATTAGGAAAAGATTTGAAGGAAAGCATCCCTTAAGAGCACTGACTACAGGGAGTCTGGGGCTCCTCTGTCTCATCAGCAAGGACTGACCTTCCTCCTTTCCCTGTCTCTCTTTCATGGAGCTGAAAAAGGGGACTGGGATTTCTATGACTGAAACCATTGGGAGCCAACCCCCTCTTTCCTACACTGTACAGTTTGTTGCTGGATACTCCCAGATATGATAGATGAATAAAGCTGTGTGAATAAACCACATCCATGGCCTCCTGTCTTTCTTCCAGCATGCATGGATAAGGAGCTTCTAGTACCAGGGACATACAAAGTCACAGTGACATTTATAAATATATTTTACCTTTCAAAAAATAATATCTTACAGGGGGCCCCTATGGCGACTGACATGTTGCTGTGTGCTGCATTATCAGATTTATGTCATTCTGATGAGATAGTCCACTTGGAGAAGCCACTGAGCAAGGAATGACAATAGTTTAAAGGAAGCAGCTATTTAAAGTTATTGGTGTAAGGATAATTAGAGACTGGCAGGTATCCAGTGTCATTAAGGGAAGGTTGCCATAGGGCAGATGCAAGAACTGACTGTTTCCCTTAATGCTAAAAAATGTATATCTGTCTTCTTTCAAACTGTTCTTATTTTAGCTCACATCTGCCCCATATGCCTTGAGAATGAGCTATTGGGCCTGAGAAGTGCTACTGGGCTTGGTTTTTCTTTAAAGCACACACCATGTAGTGTATATGTCAGATGCGGGCAAAATGTCTCTTTCACATTCTCATTAACAGCGTTTTCATCCTTAGTCTATGCATTTGACAGATAAATGCTCCATTTTTGCTGCTTACCTAAAGGAAACACAATGATATTTAATGGGAAAAAAGCCACAGGAGATAGTGTTTGTAGGCAACCCATTTAATGTAATGTTTTAATATTTAAATTAAAAAAACACACTTCTCAATGTAATCCCTGTGGCATCTCACCCTTAAAATCCCAGTCATCTGCCGAGCCTGCTTCAGTGTGAAGGCTTTTACTTTTTCTTTCTGGGTGCACTAGTAACCAAAAGTGGAAGTGGGTTGGAATTTGATTATTGTATAGTTCCTTTGCCATTTTCAGAAGACAGGCAGGGCTGATCAGGCATATTTTTACAAGCTGTGTGAAAGTCAGCTCAGGGATGCTGGCTTCTTTATTCTTCCTCCTCCTTCTCTCTCACCTTACCCAGGGGCTCTTCCATGATCCATGAAGCTCCCCTGTTCTCATCCCTTTCATCTTCTTCCTGTTTTAAGGAAAAACTCATGTTATTGCTTCTGCTTTCAGACCCAGAACTTTGGCCTTTGAGAGAAGTACCATGGGCAAAGGGGTGTCACACTGTTCACCCACCCCAGGCAATAATGTAGGACTATACTTCATATACTGTATTCATGGCCAGTGCATTTTAATTTGTCAAGGGTTTTACATTCACCACTGAAAAGGTATCATTCTTATCTATTTTACACTGTGGAGTGAAGTGACTACTTCCAAAATATTCATTTTGATTTTATAGAGGTTCTTATTCTGCGCCCATCACCCTAGTATCTGAGGGCCTTCCAGGAGTGCGATAAGCAACAACAATCCTTGCCAGGTGCAATTCTTCCCATCTTTCCCCAGGGGAAAAACTCCATCTGAACTTTTGGTAATGTTTTGTTTTCTGTTTGTTGATGTCTGTGGTGCTATAAGTCTCTTATTTAAAACAGGCTGAAGAAGTGAGTCTTGTACTTAGAAGAGAAAGTGCTGAGGTGTGTGGTAGTTTTTAGATCCTTCATGAATTCATTCCACAGACTTGGGCCATCTTCTAAGAAATCTCTGCCTCCTGCATGAGCAATCTTTGCTGTTAGAGTAGATAGTTCTTCTGTGCCTGAAGAGCAGAGTTATTGATGCAATTTTATCTCAGAGCTGTAGGGATATCAGTAAGTTACTGAAATTTGAAACCATGATATGTTACTAGTTCTCCTGGTGGATGCATGGAAATGCTGAATAAGAGTGAATTGATCTTTGTGAAAATCTGCAAGTGATATTCTTTCTGATGGAGGTACAATTTCCCCACCATCACCCTTTGGTTACATCCTGCCAGGAAGGACTCAGACCCATTTCAGTACATTCTCTGAGACCCCTACCATTTCCTTCAGATGGGGTAGCTGTTTCACATGGATGCCGAGAGGTCCAGGAGGATGAGAACAGATGTCTGCCTTCCATCCATTACCAGCAGAGATCATACATCAGTGACAGGTTTCAGAGTAGCAGCCATGTTAATCTGTACCCGCAAAAAGAACAGGTAAGTATAGCAGTCAGTAGGTTTCTGGTGTAGGGTGGTGTTTATGGGACCATCACTTATTAGCACAGTAGTGTCCAGGAAATGAACTGCTTGTGTGGATTGGTCTAGGCTGAGGTTGATGGTGGGATGGAAATTGTTGAAATCATGGTGGAATTCCTCAAGGGCTTCTTTTCCATGAGTCCAGATGATGAAGATGTCATCAATGTAGCGCAAGTAGAGTAGGGGCATTAGTGTTATACCAATAAAATAAAAACCAGCAGGATCTTATTAAAGGGATAAGACAAAATGTCACATTTATTGTGAATACAAAAAGAATCATAGTAGGCAGTCAGTTATAGCTATAACATTTCATTCAGTTTCACATTCATTCACACATTCGTTCATACACACAAAGGTTCTGCAGTTGCTGTATAGTTACCAGTCTTGAACGTAGCTTGAGTTCGTGGCTTGGGTTCATAGCTTGTGGCGGCTAACTGGCCAGGAAAGCCGGACACAAGGAAGAGCTGGGTCTCTGTTGGGCATGCACCGATGCCCTTCCATGCTGGCAGCAGAATGTTACCTTTCAAAGTCTTCCATCTCAACCAACCTTTTTGTAGGCTTTAGTTTGAATCCAGAGTCTATAGGTCTTGCTGTGTCACGCTGCCTCTGGGTTTGGTGTGATTGATCACCCGTCAGTTGCAGACATGACTTTCAGCCTAGGACCTGGCTTTGATGTTTCTTCAATTGTACTTTTGTTCTTTTCTTTTGAGCGTGGAGTTCTTTTACTTTGTCAGGGCTGTTGTCTGCATCTTCAGCCACTGGGTGTTTACACTTTATTTCATCAGGATAGACTGGGGCTGGAGGGTGATTCTATCATCCATACGTACCTCATTCACACATCTAAACCAAACTAACAAGATTACAGCAGGGTTTTACAAAAATGAAGGTTGCAGCAAGCTTTTACAAAATGAAGTGAGCATTTTAAAATGGAGCTTGAGTTACAATATGGACAAGTGTAAGGAATGGCAAACAGTGAACAGAAGTTACAATATAGACAAGTATAATGAATGACAAACAGTGAGCAGAAGTTACTATTTTGAAACAGTGTACGTTTCAGCGATTTCAGCCATTGGATTGAAGGTGAAACTCAATTAGCCAGTTATTGGGGTAACCGGTTTTATGAATGAATGCAGTTTCATTCATAAAACTTTGTTTATGAAGTTATATTAATAAAGTGAACAATTAAAAACAATTTAATTGATCAGTTCTACATTAGGGGATGAGAGCTAAGGAAGCGTTGTTCTAAGTCAGCCATACAAATGTTGGCATACTGTGGAGCCATGCGGGTACCCATAGCAGTGCCACTGACTTGAAGGTATACATTGTCCCCAAATGTGAAATAGTTGTGGGTGATGACAAAGTCAAAGGTCAGCCACCAGGTTTGCCGTGACATTATCAGAGATACTGTTCCTGATGGCTTGTAGTCCATCTTTGTGTGGAATGTTGGTGTAGAGGGCTTCTACATCCATAGTGGCCAGGATGGTGTTTTCAGGAAGATTGTAGTTTCCTCAGGAAGTCAGTGGTGTCTAGAAGATAGCTGAGAGTGCTGGTAGTGTAGGGACTGAGGAGAGAGTCCACATAGCCAGACAATCCTGCTGTTAGGGTGCCAATGCCTGAGATGATGGGGCGTCCAGGATTTCCAAGTTTATGGATCTTGGGTAGCAAATAGAATACCTCTGGTCGGGATTCTAGGCATGTGTCTGCATAAATCTGTTCCTCTGCTTTTCAGGAAGTTTCTTGAGCAGATGATGTGGTTTCTTTTGGTAATCCTCAGTGGGATCAGAGGATAATGGTCTGTAGAATGTGGAGTTAGTGAGCTGCCTAGCAGTCTCTTGTTCATATTCCAATTTATTATGAATAAGTTCCAATCCCTTAGACAGAGACAAACACCTACAAGATCTCTATCAAGCATTCTTAAAACTACAATACCCACCTGCTGAAGTGAAAAAACAGATTTAAAGAGCCAGAAGAGTACCCAGAAGTCACCTACTAGAGGACAGGCCCAACAAAGAAAATAACAGAAGTCCACTAGCTGTCACCTTCATCCTCCAACTAAAACCTCTCCAGCCCATCATCAAAGATTTACAACCTATCCTGAAAAATGATCCCTCACTCTCACAGATCTTGGGAGACAGACCAGTCCTCGCATACAGACAGCCCTCCAACCTGAAGCAAATACTCTCCAGCAACCACACACCACACAGCAAAAACACTAAGCCAGGATCCTATCCTTGCAACAAAGCCTGATGCCAACTCTGTCCACATATTTATTCAAGTGACACTATCATAGGACCTAATCACATTAGCCACACCATCAGGGGCTCGTTCACCTGTACATCTACCAATATGGTATATGCCATTATGTGCCAGCAATGCCCCTCTGCCGTGTAGAGTGGCCAAACTGGACAGTCTCTACGCAAAAGAATAAATGGACACAAATCTGACATCAGGAATCATAACATTCAAAAAGCGGTAGGAGAACACTTCAGCCTCTCTGGCCACTCAGTAAAAGATTTAAGGGTAGCAATTTTGCAACAGAAAAGCTTCAGAAACAGACTCCAATGAGAAACTGCTGAGTTTGAATTAATATGCAAACTAGATACCATTAACTTGGGTTTGAATAGAGACTGGGAGTGGCTGGGTCATTACACATATTGAATCTATTTCCCTATGTTAAGTATCCTCACACCTTCTTGTCAACAGTCTAAATGGACCATCTTGATGATCACTACAAAAGTTTTTTTCTCCTGCTGATAATAGCTCATCTTAATTAATTAGCCTCTTACAGTTTGTATGTATCTATCTATCTTCTTACTATATGTTCCATTCTATGCATCCGATGAAGTGGGCTGTAGCCCATGAAAGTTTATGCTCTAATAAATTTGTTAGTCTCTATGGTACTCCTGTTCTTTTTGTAACCTTATGTTTCCAATCCCTTTTGCTTGCTTTTTATTTGAAGCTATTTTTCAAGCTCTGTTAAATAAACTTCAATTTTGTTTTATTATAGACACATCTAAGTGCCTTATGCTAGAGTGAGAGTTGAATGGAGGTAAAGCCAGTAAATTGGGGTACATAGCTTCCACACAAGAAGCAGATTGGTGTATATTGCGGATGACCAGAAGCTAAGGGACTGGGCACTCTAGTATAGCATAGTAGGACATGTAAATTGTTAGCCTGCAGAGGAAAGTGTAGGACTTACAGAGCCGAGAATGGAGCTCCTGTGTTGCCAGCAGCCTGCTGCTGAGGAAAGTTTCCTGTAGTGGGCATCAACAGGGCTCCCTTCTGCTTTAAGCAGGGGGTAACGACTCACCCTGGACACCTTGGGTAACCCCAGAAAGTGTCACTGTGGGATGAACTTGAAGGTGACCCCTTGCGCGCACCCCTATGAGCATGCTCAGGAATGGGCAGGAGTTAGCCAGGTGTCATCTATCCAGGGTGTGCTTCATTGTTAATTGGACTGCTGTATATTTGAAGTTGGAAAGGAAGATTCCTTCACTGAAAGAGATATTTTCTATTTCCATCGATAGGTGCTCCTGTTGTTTGTGACCCTCCTTCATCAGCCAAGAAGGGCAGCGATCATATTCACATACATATTGGATGTTGAGATAAGTCTTCCTCAGGGTGTGGTATGAATGGGCTGAACTCAAGGAATAATGGAAGGTTGTCCAGTAGTCAGCATCAGAGTCAAAGATCTATGGACTGAGAAAGCTTCATGCAGGTGGGTGATATTTTCAGCCAAATAGGATAATTCTTCACAGCATTTGTTGCCGAGTTCTGCTGGGAGCTGTGGACAGTCAGCATTGATCAAGCAGTTTATTACCCTGAATATTTCCTTGTGGCAGGATTTTGAAGCTTTTATGAAGGCAGAGAAGAAAGCTCTCTTGGCCTGTAACCCAGTCTTGGTAGAGGTTATTAGAAATTCTTAGTGTCTTAGCCTGTCTTTTCTGCCTTCATTTTTCACTACCAGCACTGAAGCTGCTGTTCTCCACTCTTCATCAGACCACGGTTTTGCTAGGTGACACTCGCTCTTTACGAGGTAGCAGGGCCAGTGAACCTGTGCCTTATCACACTCCGTACATGCCAATTTGGCCAATTAATTGGGTTTAAAAAAGGGCACTTGGGCTCCAGGGGAAGAGAGACCATGCCTCTGGTGAGTCAGGACTTAGATCAGTGAGCAGAAGGGAAGGAAGTGTAAGCTCCCAGCATCAGGAGACTGTGGTTCCTGGGAAAAGGCTGAAGGCAGGAGAACAGCAAGAGGAGTTTGCTAGCTGGTGTCCTCAAGCCAGAGAGCCAGGGCTGGAGAAGGCTGAAGACCAAGGAGCAGCAGAGGAAATTGTTTGCTGTCTCTAAGGCAGAGAGCTGGGGCCAAGGGCTAGAGAGGGCTAAAGGTTGGAGAATAATGGAGGGATTTGCCCGCTGGTATTTCCAGTGCTGGAGAACTGGAGCCAGAGGAACCATGAAAGAGAAGGGGGAGTGAGAGATGCTCCCCAGGTAATGATGATCTTCCATCAGAAAGGCTGTGGGGGTTCCTGCTGAGAACAGTAGGGTTGCATTCCAGGTGGAAGGGCTTGGGTGACTGTGCAGGGACAGAAGAGGACTGACAGATTCTGGGCATGGTAGAAATTGCTGGAGGGTGGGGCGTCATGGTATGAGATGTCAGGAGATCTTAATGACTCTTTGCACCAGGGACGATGAATGGATTTTATGTTGGGATTTTCGTTATGGGACCATTTTGCACAAGGTTTTAATAATAAGCCCCAAGGAGAGGTATTATAGAGAGAGAAGAGCCTGAAGTGAAGTTACTGGGTTACATGAGAGAGGAAACTGAAGCAAGGTGCATGTGCTATGCTTGTCATGCTATGCTGTGCCGCAGCTCTAGGCAGGGCTGCTCTATGAACAAGGAAAATAGATAATGGTATTGCAATTCACTAAGCTGTTGAAGGAGTTCATTTATAACCCGGTTGGCGCAGAAGTTTGCTATCTGCACATACTTGTGCCAGTGGAAGATGTGTGCCTAGAGGAAGATTCTCAGTGTTTGCATTGCCACGCAGTCAGAGCCGGATTTTCAATTAGGCACAGTAGCACATGCCTAGGGGCACCAGCAATCTAGAGGTGCCTTACCTCTCTAAAACTATGTGCAACATGAAGATCAGCTGTAGGCAGGGGGGCACTGAAGATGCTGTGCCTAGGGACACATAAGATGTAAATCCTGGCCCTGCACCCAGTAGGGGTTACTGCGAAGGGAGAGAAACTTTGCAGCCTGGACTTTATTAGAAGCCCTGCTGAGAGAGGCTGCCCAGTGGTTGGGCTGGATCACCACTTTCCTTGGCCACTTCATCTCATCAGCCATCTAATATTGGGTTAGGGATGTTCTGGCTCCTGGTCTCACAGCTGGACAAGTAACTTGCATGACTAACTTTCCCAGAGTCCTTTCATTCCAATGAACCTTGCATCCGGGGACCTGCTTTCAGAAGCTGGTGTATTTCAGACCTCATTACCAAGACTTTAAAATTCCCAAGTCCATTCTCCCATTTGATAAACATATGTAAGAGGCTGTTTGAGCTACTGGTGCAAGGAGAGAATGGCTGGGTTCTAGCCAGTGGGTTAGCTACTGGCAATGACCTGGGGCAAGACACTTTATATGAACAATAGGGATAATACCTACCTCATAGGTATTGGTTTGAGGACTGTAAGTATAAATTAAACAAAAAATCCTGTTAGCCACTTCAATATAAAATATGTGCAGCTGAACAAAATGACAATTTTCAGCAGAATGAGACTCTCTGACATTTAAAAAAAATCATATATAGAATATTTTATTGTTAGGAGAAGTTTCTGATTTTAGTTCAGCTGAGGCATTTACACTTCCCACTTCCTTCCCATTTCCCTCTGGAGCAACAGTCAGGAACTTGTGGCTCAAAATCAAGAGCAAAGTGCAGACAAATGAATGGTGCCAGGACTTAAACCAAAGTCTTCCTGAACAGATTGTCTAACAGACTGGAGTGATAATCTTCAGAGCCACCATGCTGGCTTCCAGATTGCTGTTTTAAGTGGCTTCAATTATTATGGTGATTTGGCAGCAGTTCTTAAATTGGAGTTAGGGTTTCAGGGCCCAGCTGCACCAACTGAGCCTAATTGAATTCTCCAGGATGGGGAGCATAAACAGCAGAAGAAATTCCGTTGGTAAAAACTAATTTTAAAGTTTAAGACATGACTAGCTAAAAGCCAATTAATGAGAAGTAACTGGTTAAACCGACACATTTACAGCTGATTAATTTGGCAAGAGGAAAGCACTTCTCCAACCAAACAAAAGACTGATTCACAGATACAAAGATCTGTTTTAGAACTAGACTGGCTATCTTTAATTTCTACAGTATTTCAAACTTAGAAACATTAAAAAAAAATTGAGGAATGTGAAGCTCATACACAGTCTGATTAGTGAAGGAATTAGTATTGGTGAGGCAAACAGTCATTAAGTGGTAAACCTGCTTTCACTGAGAAACAGACTGGAGGACATACGGTGTCATAAAACAAAGCAGAAAAAGACAGCATTAAAACTCTCTAGAGCACAGAGTACTCACCTCTGTAAAAAACAACATGGTGACTAGTGGAAGAAGGAAACAGAGTTCAACCCAGTGCCTAAAATTTGTCTAGAGAATGACACAATCCATGCTATTACTACATTTTAAGGATGCATAGAATGGGTATGAAAGATTGTTGGCTAAATTCTTCCATCACATGCACATCTCCTGCTGAGGTCAAAGGGAGTTGCATATGGGTATTTGAGGGTAAAAATTGTCTCACTGAATGCAGAATCATAGCAAGAGAATGTGAACCCGTCCTTAACCCAATATCCATTTCTGATAGCAGTGTATGCCCGCAAATAATAGATTCTGCAGGTTTGAGCCCACAATCAATTGCAGAGGCAAGACATACTAATTAGATGCCTATGTGCATGACTTGCAAATGCATAGAAGTAGTTAAACATCTAGCTATGAATATATGTGACCAGAGTCTGAATGAGCTCTCTCCTGAGATCTAGTGATGAAGTGGGGAAAAGACAGACCTACTCTGCCTAGGTGTTCAGTGCACAGAGTCATCAATTTTGGCTAGTTTTAGGGGTAAACTTACATCGGGGTAAAGTACTGTTATCCTTGTTGTATGAGCTGCAAAACTGTACTTAGCATGTCCTGACTGAGGGGGTCACCCTAAAGTGAACCTCACTTGCTAAGCAGGAGGTAGGGATGCCAAATCCTAGTGAAAGTCAAAGAGGTTCTTACCTGGGGGTGTGGACTCAGCCTAAAGACACCATTTGACCCTCCCCCTCCAGTGTTTAAAGGCCGAGCTGATCGGATTCAATTGGGAGTCCTTGTTTCTCTTCAGTGCTATGTGATGGAAACTCAGAATGTGGCATTGCAGGAGTAGCAGTGAGCGGCAAACTGCAGCACTGACAGCAGTGGCAGAGCTGAGTGGCCGCAGAGATAACAGTGGCAGGGGTGGCAGTGAGCAGGCAGTGGCCAGCAGCAGCAGAGAAAACAGCAGCAGCAGTGGTGAGTGGTGACAGAGTACAGCGGCTGCGGCAGCAAGAAGTGGCAAGATTATTATACGTAATCCCTTACATGAAAATCCATTACAAGTATACTATTCAACATTATAGTGGATCAGAAATTGAATATTGGCCAACAATGTGATACATTCTGTGGAGTATTAACAGGAATATCGTATGTAAGATGAGACATAATTGTCTCACCCTTCTCAGCACTGGTGAAGTTTCTGCTGGAGTTTTTGCTGGAGTATTCCACAGTATTCTTGCCAGCAAGTTAAAGAAGTATGGGCTGGATGAATGGACTATAAGGTGGGTAGAAAGCTGGCTAGATTGTCGGGCTCAACGGGTAGTGATCAATGGCTCCATGTCTAGTTGGCAGCCGGTATCAAGCGGAGTGCCCCAGGGGTCGGTCCTGGGGCCAGTTTTGTTCAACATCTTTATTAATTATCTGGATGATGGGATAGATTGTACCTCAGCAAGTTTGAGGATGACCCTAAGCTGGGGGAGAGGTAGATATGCTGGCAGATAGGGATAGGGTCCAGAGTGACCTAGACAAATTGGAGGATTGGGCCAAAAGACATCTGATGAGGTTCAACAAGGACAAGTGCAGAGTCCTGCATTTAGGACAGAAGAATCCCATGCACTGCTACAGATTAGGGACCGAGTGGCTAGGCAGCAGTTCTGCGGAAGAGGACCTGGGGATTATAGTGGATGAGAAGCTGGATATGAGTCAGCAGTGTGCCCTTGTTGCCGAGAAGGCTAAAGGCATATTGGGCTGTATTAGTAGGAGCATTGCCAGCAGATCGAGGGAAGTGATTATTCCCCTCTATAAGGCACTGCGGAGGCCACATCTGGAGTACTGCATCCAGTTTTGGGACCCCCACTACAAGGGATGAGAACAAATTGGAGAAATTCCAGTGGAGTGCAACGGAAATTATCAGGGGGCTGAGGCACATGACTTATGAGGAGAGGCTGAGGGAACTGGGCTTGTTTAGTGGGCAGAAGAAAAGAGTGAGCGAGGATTTGATAGCAGCCTTCAACTACCTGAAGGGGGGATCCAAAGAAGATGGAGCTCAGCTGTTCTCAGTGGTGGCAGATGAGAGAACAAGGAGCAATGGTCTCAAGTTACAGTGGATAGGTTGGATATTAAGAAACATTATTTCACTAGGAGGGTGGTGAAACACTGGAAAGGGTTACCTAGGGAGGTGGTTGAATCTCCATCCTTAGAGGTTTTTATGGCTTGGCTTGACAAAGCCCTGGCAGGGCGTTGGACTAGATGACCTCCTGAGGTCTCTTCCAACCCTAATCTTTTATGATTCTATGACTGAGTCCAGTTCTGCACACCACACTTTAAGAAACATGGAAAAATTGGAGAGCCCAGAGAAGTGCAACAAAAATGATAAAAAGGTTTAGAAAACCTGATCTATGAGGAAAGGTTAAAAAAAAACTGGGCATGGTTAGCCTTGAGGAAAGAAGATGAGTGGGGGTGGAGGTGGGGGTGGGGGAGACCACATAACAGTCTTCAAATATGTTAAAGAGGACTGTGATCAATTGTCCTCCATGTCTGCTGAAGGCAGGACAAGAAGTAATTGACTTAATCTGTGGCCAGGCAGATTTAGGTAAGGTATTAGGAAAATATTTCTAATTAAAAGGCTAGTAAAGCAGTGGAGTAGGCTTCAAAGAGAGGTTGTGGAATCTCTACCATTGGATGTTTTTATGAACAGGTTAGACAAACAGCTGTCAGGGATGGTCTAGGTATACTTGGTCATGCCTCAGCACAGGAGGCTGGACTTCATGGCTTTGCAAGGTCCCTTTAAGCCCTATATATCTATGGTTCTATGTTGTTACAATAATCATGATTTTTTTCTATCTTTGTCAACCTATTTATATGTCATATTTGAATTGGATAGGAATATTCCATTAGCGAGAGTATTCACACTAAGCTTGCTATAGCAATTAATTGGACATTTAAGAATAATGGATGCCAGCAGGCTAGTGTGCCAGTTAACCACAGAGAGTGTACCTTTGTTCACAAATGCCATTGATTTGAAAGTTGCATGAAAATATCTAATGGCCAAATTTGATGCCTTGTGTTTTAGAGAGCTGTGGGATTCCTTTTGTTTTGCAAAGTAATGTAAAAAACCCACCTGATCAGCCCTTAGAGGAGCTCAGACATTAGTATACACACTAATTGACTGACTGGTGTTTTTAATTATATTGGTAACGTTAGCCTGGTGGCAATTTAATAAAATGCCTCCATATCTCCTTCCACTTGCTAGTCTATATATAAGCAAAATCCTATGTGCAGTTATCCATGGCAACATACCCATTTCAGGGGTGAAAGATCTTTTGCAGAAGGGACCATATTTTTCCATGTTAGTGTAGTGCTGTAGCAAAATGAGGCCCTGATCCTGATCAGGAAATTTGGATGTCATCTTTATGTAACCCTCCTGCCCATCAGAGTTGGCAGCAACAAGGGCCGGATTCAGTATTTAGGGGTTCCGTTCCAATAACACAATGCAAAACCAGCTCGAGCCACCACCCAGTGACCTGGGACAAATATATACCACCCCCGCTGGGTGCCTTCAAGAGGCAATACTTCCCCTCTCGCAAGCACAGAGTCTGAGTGTAGCAAAAGCCTCTTAATAACAGAGAGAAACAATGTGGCATTATGTTGGGTAAACACCACCAACAGGATTCATAACACAACCCATGAGCAAAAACGCCACCCCAAGCAAATTGGGGAATGTCCTTTCCCTTTGGTTCTTGAGTCCAGCAACCCAAAATCACCCATAGTCCCAAAAGTCCAACAACCCAAAAGTCTCTGTCCTTGGTCAGGACAGCCCCAGAGTTCAAAAGTTTATCTGCAGAGTTTTACCTCCCAACCTGGGTGGAGATAGGGGGAGTTAAGGGGCATCTTTCATGGTCCAAAGCTGATTGCCCCACCTCTCCATGGGGCTCCGCTCCTCTTCACCAGCCATCTCACGAATCGCTCCCCTCTGCCAGCCGCCCCCATGAGCTGCTCCAGGCATCGGACAAACTGCTCTGCTCTGTCAGCCATCCCACAAAAGGCTCTGCTCCACCAGCCGCTCTGCTCTGCCAGCTGTCCCTCAAACTGCTCTGCAATATAGCTTCAGGCTCCCCCACTACTTAACACAACACTCAGTGATTTCAGCTCTTAGTAAGTTTAGCTCTTTTGTGATTTCAGCTTGTAGTAGGGGAGCCTCAGTGCTGGTGCACTAGTAGCCTAAAGTGAATTCAACTCAGCAGCCTGTAACTAGACTCCAAATGGAATCAAAATTAGCTCTGATATTCCACAGTGGAGAGAGGAAGAAGTGCAATTAGCATGTAAGGCCCTCACCAGGAGGCCTATACCACCAAGTATTAATACCTGTCCCCAGCCTCACTCTCTTCCCTGGGTTTTGGAACCCATGACCCTCGCCTAGCGAGTGCTGCTTAGTTGATGGTGAGTCTCTCCATCATAACAAAAGGCCAAGTACAGTTCCACTGTCCTTGATTCACATAATCAGGATAATAACAGTTTATTCCTGCCCAAATAACAGAGAAACTTGGGTTCCTACAGCAGCCAAAATGACCATCTAGGCAGGGTGGGTGTGCTTATGCAAATGAGATCAGCCTCTGAACTTCTTTTCCACAACCCACCATGACTTGCCACCAGATGTCAGGGTAGAGCTCATCCTGACTTTGCTTACAATTATATAAATTATTAATAATAAGAAGAAGAACAAGTATTGACAGGCTGACTCTGATAAATGGAGGACAAGTTATTATAAGGAGGCACCGTACAATTATATTTTCTGGAAAACATTGCAGCTTTCCTCAAAATGTGAAATCTGTATTTTTCAAATGTATTTCACAAAACAAATGGGTGAAAATTTGCACACAGATAAGATTGGGGACATCTTTCAGGACTCTGTATTAATGTACAAGTAAACAGATGAGAATGGTGAAATGCTAAAGCGATAATATAAAACTCAAAGCATCTGCGCTGGACTTTGAATACATAGAAACACGGAAACCTCTGAGTCAGGAAAAGCAAAGAAATAAGAGGGCCTAATTCTCCTCTAACGTACATAGGTGTAAATCAACAGTACTTGTTGAAATCAGGGCGCACACCAGTCAAAACCCAGTGTAAATGAGCTCAGATCAAGCCCCTGAAGTCCAGAAGAATAAAGCAGGCTATTAGCTTGCTTAACATATGACAGCCGTAGGGCCAACTCCAAATCTGCCATCACTACTCAACATGGAAGGTACAAAATAGCTAGATGTTGCTGTAAGAACATTTTACATAACTTGGCATCTCTGGTTTATACCTTCAGAGGAGAAAATACAGCATGTCATAATGCCATTTATTGTTGCACTATTTACATTATCTAATAAGTGTTTAATATAATAAGTTCAGATAAGGGTCCTGATCCTAATTCCATTCAAGTTAATGGGATGTCTGCCATTTACTTCTATGGGAACAGTTTGGGACTTAAAATTATACACAAATTTATCATTCAAATATTAACAAATATATCACATTAATCAGAAGAGGCAAGAATGTGATAAACTTGTGTAAGCTGTTTTCAAGAGGAACTAGGCAGCCATTTCCCAGGGAAATATTCTGGAATAGCTCTTCTAGATACTCTGGACACACTACTTTATCCATTTTTCTTTGTTCTATTCTAATACGCTTATATTTTCCTATTTTGTTTGATTTATTTTTACATAAAGTTATTACTGTGTTTTAATCCTGATAGATTGTGAGCACATATACTTGTTCCACATTGCCATTTTTGAGTTCTGCGGTATTTTCTCAGAGGCATTGGTAAAATGTGTATCCATTGAACTCACTCAAGGAAAGGTTTAGATTAGAGATTAGTCAACAGGTTTGGATAAAGAAAAATGATGATAACTCAGAATTTCATCCCAACTCCAGCTGCGAACAGTACTTAAAACACAGACCAGTCTATGAATCCCTCTTGATTAATTTATCTGAAAAGCTCCTATGCACATTGCTCCAGGGAAAGTAGCATAAAACGTCGTCTGTTTCATTTATGCATTTCTTAAATATTTATAGATTGTTTTGTGCACAGGTATAAAGTGCTACAAGAACTGAAAGTACTTTGATTAGTCAAGCCTGCCTGTATTTGTGTCTCTTGGTAATAAAAACTGAAACCAGTAATAAAGACATGAAAACTCGTTCCCAGTATCAGCCTCACAGCAAAACCTCTCCTTTTTAAGGTAAAATAAAGTATACATTCTTGCTTCCATTTTTTCTCCCCAATCCATTCTATTTTTTAAAAAAATATGTGCAAAAATAACATTAAACAGGATGAGGGTATCCTCACACTAAAGGAAGCTGCTGCCTGTCACCTCTAATTACACTTCTCAAAGAGGTTCATAAATAGTGCACGGTAAACTTTTCTGTCATAACCGATGAGCTCTGCGTATCCTGAGTGGCAGATGGTTTCAACTAAACACATTCTTTTTTCTTTTCTTTTCTTTTTTTTTTTTTTGAGCTGAAAACCTCAGCATTGAAACTGTGGTGGGAAAGGTATAGGGAAACATGGCCATTCTGCATCTGCATTAAAATTAGCTCAAGGCCAACTCTGCATTCAGATGAAGTCAATAGAAGCCATGTGCAAGCAAAATTTGACCCTAGAAATAGTTCTCTTGGCAATACGAATGAATATGCCTCTCATTTTTCTTTTATTTGTGTAGCTTGTTTCCATTCCAGAAATGCCTCATGCATCTGCATCAAACGAATTCTTAGGTTATTGCAGAGTGCACTGTGAAGAAAAAAAGTTTGTTGTTTTTTTCTCTTATTATCTTTCAGTCACTTCAGGGGCAACCTAACTATGTGTGGCCATGACCTCTTGTGACAGCTAAATTCCATTGGAGCAATACAACTTTCAAACCTTAAGAGTCAGACCTGTGTGTTCAGGAGACAGCTTTCTCAGTGATTGGCCCACAAATCTGAAACTCATTCCTTGAAGAGAACAGGATGGACTTGAACCTCAAAGCACAGTGTGAAACCCACTTCTTCAACCCAGCCTTCCTGTAATACCACAAAATCAAAACAACATAAATAGAAAACTGAACGAAGCCCAGTCCCTAATTACTAAATTGTTCTTATAAGGCACAGAGAACTGTACTTGACCAGTTATTTTTAGTCTTACTTCATGTACCACAGGAACAAGAGCTTACTGTAAATTTCAGCCTGTCACTGTGTTCTGACCTGTGTGTATAATCCAAAAAATTGCCTTCTAAAATGGAGGATGAACTTTGGTCTCTGCAATTATACCCACATTCTTACATAACAATAACTGTTGTTCCACACTCTGAATGGAAGGAGGAGAGAAAACTATTGCTTGGTGTGCACACTTTATAACTTTGGAAGATGCTTTAATAGAAGCTAGATCAGTGGTGGGCAACCTGCGTCCCGTGGGCCGCATGCAGCCCATCAGGATAATCTGCTCGCTGGCCGCCAGACAGTTTGTTTACATTTGCACGGCTGCCCGCAGCTCCCAGAGGCTGCGGTTTGCCATTCCCAGCCAATGGGAGCTGTGGGAAGTGGCATGAGCCACAGGGATGTGCTGTCTGCCACTTCCCGCAGCTCCCATTGGCTGGGAACGGTGAACCATGGCCACTGGGAGCTGAGAGTGCCCGTGCAAATGTAAACAAACTTTCTCATAGCCCGCCTGTGGATTTCCCTGATGGGCCATGGGCGCAAACTGTGGACCACACAGTACTTCTACAAAGGTAGGTCATATGATGCTGTTTCTCCTCATTTGGAAGAAACAGAAAATATGGGTGAAGAAGACAAAATGAAGAACAAAAGTAATTTTAATAAATGCCATTTTTTCACATTGTATTAAAGACATCTAAAATATCAATATTAATCTTGTTATTTTTCAATGTAATTGTGTAATTTCTGGGGTAAAGTTATAAGTTAATAAATTACTTGGCAGGGGCTTATATGATCACCAAGAAGAGAGAAAGTATCCACAAGACAAATTTCAATCAAGACATGTTCCACACTGAGTCACTGGGGAACTATAAGAGCAGACAGATGACTTCAGATGACCAGATAGTCCCTGGATCCCAGTCAAGCTGCATGAGGGTACCTCTGTGTATAAGCAAAAATAATGCTTCTCACATGCATAACTGTCTAGAACTCTATGCAGTTCCATAAAAAAGGATGAGCTAATCCTCAAGAAGATGCCTTAAGAAAACAGGGCACTTTCCATCAATGACACATCTCCCTAATAGATATCTCCCTAGAAGATTTTCTGTTATCTACATTGGTAATCCCTAATTTGGGGGAGTATGGTGGCTGGGAAGACTGTGCATCCTGGTTTCAGATCACTATCTCTTTGTACTAAACTATCCAGACCATTTTACCTTTCTTCCCCTCTGGCTTTCCTTAAGTGGGTAGAGAGGAGAAACTTATCAGAGATAGGTATTATACACTGAATGGAAGCACTGTTCAAAAACCAAGGGGCCAAGCTGGATTCTCACAAGAAGTTCTATCCAAGTTCTTATACCAGAATAATAACTGTAGTATCAGAGTTCCTCTCAAGGGATGGTAACCAAAATCATCTCCAGAACTCAGACCGGCCAGCAGCACAATCCACTCTGAGGTACATAGAGCTTGTATTTTTAGCCCACCGCATTATACCTCTCTCCAGGGTATCTTTTATGTGTAACCCCTCTTAGATTTTGTCAGCTCCTGTAATTCTCTAGACTGAGTCTCTTGGGGGTCCTACCCTATGTACTACAACAATAATGGCTACCAGAGCCCTCTGACATCATTTCCCATCATGACTTGAGTCAGGAGTAGGGACAGGATACACTAGAAAGTTCTGCAGAGGCCAATAGGGAGGCTTTTTCATGGGGTGACCTGGACAAGCAGTTTGTGTGTTCAGTGATGAGCCAGGGCTGCTCAGACCCTCTGTGGGAGTGAGACAAAGACTAGGTTAAATTTCAGTTTTGATCTTTGAGTCTGGGAGCTGAAAGAGAAGTAGAACAATTCACAGAGTCTCTGATTAATTCCCTCTCCCAACAAGGGGTATCTTTGAGAGATCTGTGCATGGGTGAGGCAGTTCCAGAATCATGGAAACCTGCATCCAGAGTGGCAGAGAACCAGCTACTGAGAGCCAGCTGTGAAGGACATGGGACCCCAAACCAGGGAGCTATTGAGCCTGATAGGATCCAGGAGAGGAATTTTCCTCACCCAAGGATGAAGACAATAAGGAAACTCTTTTTGTTTAAGCCAGCCAATGTTCACAGCAGTGCAGCACTCATCTCAGGACTCGACCTCACCAGATGGTCTGCCTGGGGAGGTGCTATGTAGGGAGCTGGAAAGATTTGTGAGTGTTGACAGGTAAGGCATTTATTGAGCGGTCAATGTTTAGTACTTATCAGTTAACCCTATCCCTTTCCTTTCCCGGCTACTACTTTCCTGCTCCAAAAAAGGGCCCGTTTATATATTGTTATTTTTGGGTGTGTAATTTCTTTTCTGGGGTTTATCTTGATCCACTGCATTGTTTCTTGTGTACTGGGTTTAATACTCCTTGCCAGCAGTGTTAGCATTATTCATTCCCCCAAGGGGTGGCATCTCTAGTGTCTTCGGCACAGTAAGGAGTCACCTTGGGTGGAGGCACCATGCATCACAAAAAAGAACCCAAGACTCAACATACGTTAGGAGAGGGAAGAAGACACTCCAAGAAGCAAGCATGAAGGAGGAAGCTTGAGCCATTACTTGGAGGAGGGACTACCTATGTTACATACTTTTGCATTTTGGTAGGCATTTACACATTCACGGTTGTCATTGTACCCACTCACAGAATATGGAATTCATTTAGTTATGCAGACTATCTTTTGCATGTGTTTAACCAGCCTCGGAGTGCCTGTGCGGTGGTGTGGGAAGAGAGCCCTACTACACAGAAAATAGACTTTTTGCCCAAAATTTCATGTGAAAGCATCAATGGAACAAAAAAATGACTTTCAAAATTTGGCAGAAGGGTCTTCAGACATATTCAATTATTTGTCCATGGCTAGAGAGGTAATTTATTATTTAAATGTGTGGATATTAAATAAAATATGTTTCAAACCTAAAAGATACTGTCTTTCATGTACCAAGTGTTCATGAGATGTGTCAGTGTTTTCTGCAGTACCTAGAACTTTCAACTATTTTTTTTAAAGTATAAGTATAGTTGTAGGCATTTTGAATGCAAATATCTTTATATGACTTCATGCAGAGATCCAGCAACAAAGATACAGTTGACCAAAAAAGTAGTTTAAGGCAAATTATAAGTTCCAAGACAGACACTTTACTATGGCACAGTAGTGATGGATACCATGTTAAGCATTTGGAAATAGAAATGAAAATCTAATAGTCTAGCAGTTTCTATGGAAATTTAAGATTTAAAGGTGAATCTTTAAATATTTAACTTATCTTTTTCATCTTAAAGCTTTTTCTCTCTAATGTATTTCCTTCTACATGGGATAGAGTGACTATCCTTTTGAAGACTGACCATTGTGAGGCTTTTTTATTCCTGTAAAATTAACCTATAACTCACTGTTACCTTTGAAATAGCATCTTTAACAGTAGTAATAGTTTCCACTATCCTTATTTATAGCTTATTTGGATGGTAAGAAAGTGCATAAGATAATAAAGTACTTATTTCTGATAAGGAGTGCATATATTTCAGACTGAGATTATATCTCAGTTAACGGCTACTGCATGATCTTTATTGCTTAAAGTGGATGATTTTTGAGCTATTTTGTAATATTAATGTGTATTGTAGTATTAAATATACTTTTTCAGCTCCATGCTCTTACCAGTAAAATTATCTGCCTGCAGATTCTTTCTTATTAACCTGTTACACCAATAACAATCATCTCTTACATTTTACCAAGGCAACTAATCTAATTAATAACTTGAAAAGTAGTTGTATCATCAGAAAAGAATGCAGCTGAAGCAATGAAGACAGGACTGGGAGAAAAATGTGGTTATAAAGGAAGATTTCTGCCAGAAATTCTGGAAACTCTTTACACTTCTTAATTATTCTCTGGAAAAGGAGATCCAGTGTACGTTTTTGTATATTGTTATAACTGTACATGCTGCAGTTCATAACAGTGAGGAGCACATAAGGCCAGTGCAGAAAGAAGGATAATAAACACAAATGAAAGGTACCTGGCGTTACCATACTACACAGCACTGAAATATCATGAAACCTTTCTTAAGACAAACTTCCCCTCAAGTGCAGTAATACAGTCAGAGAGGAAAACAAAACAAACTTTATTTTATATACTTAATACCAGAAAAATACCAAAAGGAGGTCTGACACTGTTCATAACAGATAAAAACCTTCCAGAGAGGAAATTTCCTCTTTAGTGCTGGAGCAGAGTAGAATTGGAAAGCAATATGAGGAGCAATGGACAAAGCCAAATGAAGCCAGGTTTTAGGAAAGAGTACTTTGTTCTTTCCGTTACAGTGTCATCACAACATTTCTTGAACTCTTATTTTTGCATGATCTTCCCCTCACTAAAGCAGATGAAGTCTTTTGTACTTTTGGTGCTTTGCTGCTTTAGCAGGTTGCTGTTGATTGGTTCACTAATGCAGAGGCGTCAGTGGTGTCGTCTGTGGTGGTTTATTTCATTCTCTTTATTATCTGTTAGATAATGTTTGTGACCTCTGAGTCATTGCACATTTGAGATTTCTTTTGAAGCCTGTATCAGTCATATAATTAAAGTGTTTTACAAACACCTCAGTAATTTAGCTAGACCAAGACCCATGATCTTTAGGCCACTTGCTGAAAATGAATGTCATACTGTTGTTACCTCTTTTCTCTTTTAATGCTTTCTAACTTTTTAATGCTTGTTTGATCTTTCAGCTATCTCCCAATAGCAGCACCTAGCGCAGAACTCAGTTACTTGGTAATATGGTGTACCATGGTAAGCACTTTCATCCTATTATCCCCCTGCTGAGAAAGTTGAACTGGCTCCCAGTTAAGATATGGGTTAATTTCAAGATGGCTCACAAATCTGTACTGCTATTAACAAGATACCTCTCAACATTTGGTAGATTAGCCTTACGGAAAACCTGCAACAGGAAATACTATAATGGAGGTCAGTGGCAAGTAATGGGGTCAGTAGCAGTCCTGAGTTTTATCAACTGTTTCCTGGAAACTGTATTAACTGGTAACAGAATAGTTCAGATCTTTGTAGACTTGTGATTTTACCATGCACTTCCTATCCATGAACACAACTTTCAGTAGTAGTTTTTGTAGGTATGGATAGTGTTAGGTTAACTCTTTCTGTTGTGCTGAGCCAGGCCTAAAAATGTTGCCATATCCACCCACTCAGCCACTCCACCTACAGGAAACAAGGAGATATTTTTTTATAACTTTGCTAGCACCATCCCATCTAGGTAGCTTGGCATTAGTTTCTAATTCTGCATAAGTCTAAACTTAAGTCTGCTCTGACCTAAATCAATGTATGTTCAGAGTAGCGCTGTATCCTGAGTAACTCGAATGAAGTCAGTGGAGTTACACTAGATTTACATCAGTATAACTGAGAAAAAAATTGGCTGATATGGCCCAGAGAGATTAGTGGTTTGTAACATAACACACAATCCAGTCCAATCAAACCAAAAATGGTAAATGTATAGAAAAATCATTTGTGTATTCTTTCTTTCTCGCTCATTCTTTCTGATCTCTCGGTATTGTCCCTCATTCACAATTTCTCCAGTCATCACCTTGTAACGAAAATTTTGAATAAAATCAAAGAGATGTAAATCAGATTATTTTCTCTAAATTACTAAATGTGCTTTGTGTTTGACAATTTCATATTTCACTATATCAGAATAATAATCAACTCCTAATCATCTAGTATCTCTTGAACCTATCTAATAAAGATGATTTTATTTCCACTTGAATTTACCATACAACATTTGTGTCTCTAACAGATTTTGGTCTGCTGCTTTATAAAAAGTGTCCTGGTATAAGTGGGTTTAGCATTTTGCTTTTGAGGACCAGTTAGCTCAGGAGATTATAATGGGCTAGTAGCTGAAATGGACTAGTAGTGATTATCTGACATCTGTTCAGAGCTCTACATGAAATGCGTTGGTGGTCGCAGTAATGGACATGTGTTCACATAGTTAAGAACCACTATTACAAGTGGTATTGCATATTAATGGTGCAGTGTGGAAAACTTTGATCTGTCATTTTCTTTGCTGCCATAATCATTTTGTAGACAGATAGTGAATTTTAGATTCCAACAAAGTCAGTCTCATAATCTTTTGTTTTGTTTTGTTTTTTGTAATGCTTGAGTCCTGTCCAGTCTTACCTATGTTTTGAAGAGAGTGCAGAATATAGACTTCTCTTTTGGGGTACAATGTATTATAGATTAAGTAGTCATCTAAATTTCAGGAATCTGTCAGAACAAGTATAATATATCCTCTGATTTCTTTGTGTACCATATTACATAAAATACAAAAGTGATCTCTTATTCTAGTGTATACAGTACATATTATTCTGCATAAAACACATGCCAACACTACATTTGAAAACACAAAAATCCCTTTAATAAAAAATCAGGAACAGATTTTTTGCTGTTTAGTTAAAAAAAAAATTAATAGTGGATTTTATTTCTCAATACTTGCCTATGTTTTAACATGTACTCGCACACATCTATATTTATATAGCCACATTTTTTTTATCTTGAGGGATATTACCCAAATGGTGCAGGGGAGGGTTGAGAGAAGAATATGAAGATATAGCTCAAGCTGATTTTTAGAGGAATCCTACAGAAGCAGAACAAGGTAAGAAAGAGTAGTGAAGAGGTAACACTGAAATGTATTCAGATATGAGGCCATTAACTACTAATATTTGGTAATATTTTCTAGGTGATTTGTTAAAAAGAAACCCTCAACTATTTGCCATCACACATTAATTTTTCTAGGATATCTGTGAGCATCATTTCTTTAGTCACTCTCTGAGGATAGTAGTGACACTGACAAATTATGCTTTTGGCAGACAATGGTGATGATTGAGGTGGTGGGGTTTTTTCTGACTATTTATCATGTTACAACCCTTTTTGAAAATGACAAGTTATTGTTTTCTTCTTCCTAAACCCAATACTTTAAGTGAAAACATTAGCTTTGTACTAATAAATGACTGCTTTAAACTATTGATTGTTATTCTGCAACAAACATTTATCATAACTGTACTACTGGTTTTCTACGACATGGTAATTTGTTCCCAAGGTATTTTATTTTTGTATAGAGAAAGGGCTAAAATTGAAAACAGCCTACACCCAAAAAATCCAGAGATCCACACTTTTCTTGATAGTTCATTTTTTTGCCCCAGAGAAAAAATAGGATCTTCAAATATTGTAATTAGAAAATCAAAACATTTAAAAGAATTAAATATTCAAGATAACACATAAGACAAGAAGAACACAGTCAAAGGAGCTCTTCTAATGTACACCTGCTGAGGATCTACCCCAAACAGTTTCCATTTGCATATGTCAAAACAAATAGTTAAACATCCCTTGTGACATGTAAAAAAGAATAGAATAACTATTAGTAAATGTGTCACAACCCTGGCTTCTGTGACAATAATATGGCATTTTTACTTTTTTTTTTCAAAGTAAAAAGTCATGGTCTTTATCAGCTGGCTATGAAGGAAGAGTCTCCCACAGTTTTTACAAACGCGGCTTTATATATGTCCAGTTAAGAGCAGTATATTTTAATAACTTCTAATATAGTTATACTAGTAAATGATTATAAACATATAAATTGTAAAATAAAGAATATTTATTTCACTTTTCCCATAGCTTCCCATGACAAACTATTTATCAATCATTCAAATGTGTACCAGGTTGTTTCCTTTTTTTAATTAAAATTATGACCCCTTAACTTGACAAAGCTATGGCTTGCCCCATTTTTGACCTTGACACTTGGTCATAATATAATATTAATAGTATGTGAAACATTTACATTGGAGTTTTTATGCACTCACTAATAGGCTGTGTTGCATTTGCATATTCCATCTTTTGTTGACTGATTCATAAGCCATTTTCTTCTAATGTAGCCCTCAGTAGTTCTAGGTCCCTTTCCAGTTCATATTTAGGTTCATGTCACAACATAACATCATCAACATAAAGCATTTTCCATGGAGCATTTCCCCTGATCTCCTATGTTGTAGTGTCAATTACAATCACAAATCGAATGGGCTTAAGGTTTATCCCTCATGTAGAGCTTCACTTTCACTGAATGGCTCACTGTAGCTGCACCTGCTTCTCTCTACTGTTCTGCTATCCTAATACATGTCCATGATAGTCTGAACATATGTCTCTGGCAGATTGCATGACTGCAGGTACCACCATAACAATTCTCTTTCAATAAACTGCCTGCAGGAATATTTCCTTATGGCAGACAGTGCGGGAAGGAGAGCCAGGACATGGACCTGTAATGTTTACACTAGAGGTACGTCTTCACTACCCACCGGCTCGGCGGGTAGTGATCGATCTATTAGGGATTGATTTATCGCGTCTCATCTAGACGCGATAAATCAATCCCCGAATCAACGCCTGTACTCCACCTTGTTAGGATATAGATATTCAGGCCTGTCGGTAAAGGCCTGTACTCGAAGAATTTAGGTGTATTCTTATCACTTGGCTAGTTATAGCGGTATAAAATAAAGAATCAAAATCACTGTCTGCCGGTGTAAGAGCCTTCTCTTACTGTGACAGTCTGAGGCCCTGTGCTTAGGCTAAGATCTTTGGCTAAGCAGCAGAAGCAGCCATAAGCTGGGAAGCGACCGGTCACCTCCTCACATTCCAAACTAGTCACATTGAAAGAAGGTGCTATTGGGCTGTTAGGAATACAATCCTGTCCTGATAATGCCTATCACCTCCAGAGAAAGGGAAGTGCCTAGAAAATGTAAACGGAAACTTAGTTTGATAGCATCCTGTCTGGCAAGAACTCACTTATCAATAGCTGGGATGTGAAATCCTCACTTCTGTATTGTTTTGTCATTATAGTTGCCACTTTGCTATTGTTTGTCTGTATAATCTCTGTCTGGTTCTGTGATTGTTCCTGTCTGCTGTATAATTAATTTTGCTGGGTGTAAACTAATTAAGGTGGTGGGATATAATTGGTTACATAATCATGTTACAATATGTTAGGATTGGTTAGTTAAATTTCAGGAAAATGATTGGTTAAGGTATAGCAAAGCGGAACTCAAGTTTTACTATATAGCCTGCAGTCAATCAGGAAGTGAGTGGGTGGGGGTGTGGGTGGGGGAGATGGGAACAGGGAATGGGGGTGGGGAGATTGGAATAATGTTTTGCTAAAGGGGGAAATGGGAATAGGGAATGGGGGTGGGGAAATTGGAATCATGTTTGGCTAAGGGCAGGAATGGGAACAAGGACACAGGTGTAAGGCTCTGTGATGTCAGAGCTGGGAAGGGGGACACTAAGGAAGGAAACTGGAAGTTCACCCCAATAAACATCGAATTGTTTGCACCTTTGGACTTCGGGTATTGTTGCTCTCTGTTCATACGAGAAGGACCAGGGAAGTAAGTGGGTAAAGGAATAAGCCCCCTGACACACCTCAGCAGGAGAGTAAGCTGAGTCAACGGGGGAGCCACCACAGTCGACTTGCCGCCGTGAGGATGGCCAGGTAACTCGAACTAAGATACTTCGACTTCAGCTACGCAAATAGCGTATCTTAGTTTGAACCCCCCCCCCGCACCATCCCAAGTGTAGCCCAGGCCTAGGAGTCCTTTCTGTTATGATTAGTCTCACTGACTTCATTGTAACTGGTCTTAGGGAAATTCAGTCCTGTGTAGAGGGGCACGTGCATTACTAATGTCCTACAAGTGCTTAATGTAAATGTTGCACAGTGCCTTGTCCATGCCAGAGTACAGCAGTGAAACTGAGTAAGGATTGCTTTTGTTAAGAAATAATCCCAGGCTAGGCCCTTATTTTACATGAAGACAAGTTGTCATTAACTATTCAGATTTAACACGTCTAAGATTTCATCAATTTAGTGTTTATTTCACTGACACATAGAATGTTACTCAGAATAGCTAATTGTTTATCTCCTTTGTTGGTATTAATACATAGTCATTCGGAATGATATTGAACCTCAGTCAGGAACGTCTTTTGAGCTGATGCTAATTTGAAATGATGCAATTTAGAGTTGAGTTGAATCTGTGCTGACTTGCAAAATGCAGTTGACTGAAAACATCACATGAAAATGCCCTGAGGTTGATGTGCTTTTTCTTTGAGGAATGTTGGATATTATTTTCTCTGACAATGGAGACTAACGGGCTGGTTAAGATAACAGGCACAACAAACATTACAGGTAAAAATATGCACCAGGTTTTAAGCTTTTTAAAGCAACACAACATTTGAAATATATATATTCACAAAAGTCAGCTTATGCTGTTTGCTGTACACCTTGTGATTCATAAAAATAAGATTTTAACACCAGCTATTCCAAAGATTAGGTTTGCCTCAGTAGACCTTTATAGATCTGGGTTTCTCAATCTGAAATTGTCTCTATCTATCCCCTTCTCAAAATAAGCTTTGAACACTCGTTGAGGATATAATTGTGGTAGTGATAGGGTGAGGGAGAAGGGTTGTTCTAAGTCAGATGGATGGTGTTCCCATTTTTGTGTTCGCACAGTAGCCAATAGGTAGGCATGGAATGCTCCCTCCAACTATGCTGGCTTTGCTGTATAGGTAGTGGAGAAGGTTGAGGCATAGCCCCACTTACTCTCTGTCTGCATTTCAACATATTACTCCCCAAGAGGAGGCACACGGTCCCACGTGCACAGAGACCAGAGGGACTAATATTATAAGTGGGCCCTATGCAGCTGCATAAGGGGAGGGAGCGTCTTCCTTCCTTTTCTACTCCTGCATGGCTATGTAGGGGATCCTCGAAAACTGGGCCTAAAAGAGTAGACTGGGCAGCTCATCTTGCTTCACCAAATTCATTTAATACCAGTACTTGTTAAACAGCCAAAACCAAAGGGTTTTAACAACAGTCTCCTGGCTTGGCCTCTATATTGTGCATCATAACCTTCCCCTAGGCCTGAAAAGACAGAAGGAAAGCACTTTTTAGATGCGCTTGTTGTCAACAAGGTTGGAGTTGATACAAGGTTTTTACTTTATATAGAGGGAGTAATAGTATTTCCACAGTGACATCTAAGATGTTGCCACTTGCACAATAGTTTTGAGTGACTAAGTGCAATAGAAAGGATATCTGACCTATCTACATAGCTCAGAAGGTATTCAGCTTCAGAGGCTCTCAAAGTTTGGACCCATTCAGGTCGTTTTTTTTCTTTAAGCTGTTCTTACAAAAAATGCATTTAAAGATCACCATGGTTTTAGTTTGTTAAGTGATCTTTATATAGCATTGCAATACATTTTTCACAGATGCGTAAGCATAACCCATTTGTCCAACATATAAAGTGTGGGTCATGGCATTTGTTTAGTCATTATATAATTGGCCACATTTCAATGCTACAATTAAATACTATTTTTAAAACAGATATAGCTATGTTTTCTTGGCCTGCCTCTCTGATATTCTTTGACATATCTTGTTTCCAAATGTCAGTGACCCTTCTAGCATTAATAGCTTTAGCTCTGTACTGATGATAGTCTTCATCTAGAAACAGAAAAGCAACACTTTATTTTTACTATCCTTGTGAATTCATTGTGAGCCCAATCCTGAATCCTTTGGTCAGAAATCCAGGATTAGATCTTCAGCATTTAGCATTATTACTTGTAGTGAAGTGTTTTGGTATAAATATAGTTGGTCCCAGGCAGAGTATTTCTGTACTTTATGTTTTTGTTAGTGTTAGCTTTTCCACTCTTGGCATTCTAAAAGTCAAAGACTGATTATCCCTCTGCAATTGGTTTTGCTATGGAAATGAGGTGATTTTAAAGGGACTAATAGTGTGAAGTGTACAATTCTGAACAGAACTGAGAGTGTAAAGCAGTGGTTCTCATCCTATTTACCATTGTGGGTCACATACGCAACTCTCCATGTGTTTTGTGGGCTGCATTCACACAATATATATACCACCCGTCTGGCCTTGAGGATGTCACATGGGCCGCAGTTGTGTGCTGATTGGACCGCAAGCACCCTGCAGCCCACAGATTGAGAACCACAATTGTAGGCTACAAAGGCTACAAAAGGCTACAAAATTATTGGAGCTAGAGCCCAATTCAGTTCACAAACAAATGGTCTAACCACTATAGGGTTTTAGAATGTCTTTAAACAGATGTAATAGGTGGAGCTGGTAGCACCACCTGTACTTAAGTTTGTCTAACACAATCCACTTTTAGAATTTTATCAGACTTTAATTTTGGTGGCTGACCTTTTCTGTGTGAGGGGTCTGTCTCAGGGCTGAATTTTGTGGGGAAGCTTCAGACAGAACAGTTCAAATATGTCTGAGTAAGGTTAGGAACAAATACTTACAAGCATTTCATTGAGAAGCTCCTGCACCTCCGTACTTTGGAGCAGGGGTTTGAAATGTGGCCTTCATGTCAGGGATGTATCTATTGATATCCCTGTGAAAATGTGCTCTGATCTGGCCAAGTGAAAAGTCTCACTTCATACATGCTCAGTAGAGACCAGTTAGAGTTTGACTGCTCCATTCTCTGCAGTCTCCATCTGCACTGAAACTCCTATACACTGTTATCTGCCCAGAGAAACTGAGCATGATGCATTCTGGGACTGCAGGGGCTGAGCAGGACTTTCCCTGCAATTGCTGTTCTGGGCTAGTGTGGTGCCAGGTTCCTGAAATGAGACCAGAGAGACTTTCACTCATGTGCCCTCAAAGCTCTTGCTGCTAAGGGCCAGGCAGTGAGGAGACAACCTAGCTGAAATGCAAACGGCTGAGGAGCAAAGATGAGGCAGAGATAGGAGCGGGCTCAGGCAAGGACAGAAATAGGTTGTTCAGGGGCAGAGATAGAAGCAGAGAGGGTACAAAGGTAGAAGCTGGCAAGGATGGTGGGGTGATGACAGAAGCAGAAGGAAACAGAGGCAGGAACCAATGTGGTGGCAGGGAGCAGGGAAGTAAATGAAAAGGACAGGGAGGATTAGGATCAAAACAGGGAAGTAAATGAAAAGGACAGGGAGGAGTGGATAGAAACAAGGTCAGGAGCTAGGGGAGGGACAGGGATAGTGGATAGGAGCTCAATGGGGCAGAAAAAGAATGGAGGCACAGGGACAGAAAGGTTTTATACTCACTAGCACAAGCACAGAATCTGGAATTAGTTAGGAATTACTAGAATTAAGGCTGCTTGTACAATCTTAATTTGCCCCCTTGTGCATATGCATTATGATACAGTTTAATTACATTATCACATAGCATTTTTTTCCATAGGACCCTACTTCCTTCAGCGCACAGGATGGACAGTGCTCTGGGAAGGAATCAAGTTTCTATAGTGAAGGATAATGTTGTTAGTAACTTGCAGAAATTGGAAGGTGTGTAATGAATGAAGCAGTTGATTGGATGATCACATGGTTAAGACAGTTTAATGATGCCCTGGAGAAATGGATTCTAGCCCTGCTTCTGCCATAGACTTCCTATGTAATGGTGGACAAATCCCTTAACTAAACTTTTCATAGGGGGTCACTACATGTGTGTTTCTCATTTTCTGGATTCCCAACGACATACCTGGGGGTCTGATTTGTAGAAGAGCATCCCATCTCCAGCCATTGGAAATATTTGCTAATAGCAGTCACACACAGGCCTGATGCCATTGTATGCAATCTCATTGTACCATCCCATCCATAAATTTATCAAGCTCAGCCTTGAAATAAATTAGATTTTTTTGCCCCCACTGTTCCCTTTGGAAGGCTGTTCCAGAACTTAACTCCTCTCATGGTTAGAAACCTTTATCTAATTTCAACCCTAAACTTACTGATGGCCAGTTTATATCCCTTTTTTCTTTTTACAACACTGGCACTTAACTTAAATAACTCCTCTGTCTCCTTGGTGTTTATCCTTCTGATGTATTCATAGAGATCAATTATATCTCCCCTCAGCCATCATTTGGTTAGGCTAAAAAAGCTAAGCTCCTTAAGTCTCCTTTCAGAAGGCAGGTTTTGCACTCCTTGGATCATCTTAGTATCCCTTCTCTGCACCTGTTCCAGTTTGAATTCATCTTTCTTAAACATGGGAAACCAGAATCTCACACAGTATTCCAGATGAGGTCTCACCAGTAAATTGTATAATGGTACTAAGACTTCCCTACCTCCATTGGAAATACTTTGCCTAATGCCTCCAAGGACTGAATTAGCCTTTTTCGTGGCCAATCACATTGGCGGCTCATAGTCATCCTGTGATCAATCAATACACCCAGGTCTTTTTCTTCTGTCACTTCTAACTGATACATCCCCAGCTTATAGCAAAAATTCGTGTTGTTAGTCCCTAAGTGCATGACCTTGCACTTTGCACTATTAAATTTCATCCCGTTTCTATTATTCCAGTTTTCAAGGGTGTCCAAATCTTGTATGATATTCTGATCCTCCTCCTACCTTCCAAATTTGTGTTATCTGCACATTTTATTAGCACACTCCCACTTTTTGTGCCAAGGTCATTAGTGAAAATGTTAACAAAGACTGTTTTTTTCAAAAACAGGACTTTGAAGGAGGGGGTTGAATGAGGAGTAGGGGCCACAGTAAGGTGTATGGGAGATGGGAAACTTTTGCAAGCTGAATGAAAGAAATCACTTGGGGCCTGACACAAAGCCTAGGTCAGTGAAAAGACTTATTGATTTATGGGTTTTGGATTAAGCCATTTGTTGAACAAAATGTACAAATGTGAATGCACAAAAAATGGCAAGGTAAGGAATGGACTAGTCATGCAAGATGACAAAGAATAAGTACAGTACACATGTACTAGCAAATTATCATTCAGTTGTTTAGGGATGAAAGGAGAACACAGTAGGCTAACTCATACCCCATCTTTTTTTCTATTTACTGGGCCAAGACTGTCAAAAGTAACTAGTGATTATGGACGCCCAATCTGAGACTTTGTAAAGGGGCTGATTTCCAGAGGATGGGTGCTTAGTACTTTCTGCTTATCAGTCCCCTTGAAGGTATCACAAGTTGGGCTCCCAAGTATCAAGATACTCAATCCCTAACCACTTTTGAAAATCTTGGCTACACTGTCCAATATCTCTAAATCACCTCCAGTGATTACTTGTCAAGTGATTGCATTTCTCTTACCAAATTATTTATGCATGCATTTTAATATCAAGTTATCAAAAGAAATATAGAAGACTTTAAAAATAGAGATGGTGGGTGTAGTTGAATGAGCAGAGGGATGGGACCCAGGAATTCCAGGTTCTAACCCTAAATCCATCAGTGACTCAGTCTGTGGTTTTGGGCAGATCATTCAACCTGTGTGTCACAGTCTCTCTATGCATAATATGGGGATTATACGCACCTGAAGTAACAGTTCCTACACAATGAAGAACATTAGGTTGTGCATATTATATATGCATATAATATATAATGGTACCATAAACATTAGGTTGTGCATATAATATATAATGGTACCATAAACATTTGTTCTATTTTAAAGTCCATTAACACATCCAAAAGTTATTAATATCTCACATTTTAGCACTAATTTTAGCTTCTATGGCCCAAAGGATAATTTTGGATGCAAGGTTGTAATCAGTGTGACAGGTTCTCACTGTACAAGTTAAAAATATGAATCATACGCTAGGACAAAGTATCAATAAACCAAGAAAGGAACATAGCAAAATGAGGAATGCAGATAACGGTGAAAAGAATGAAAAGAATTAGAACCAGTTAGAGAGTATACCTATCTAAGCATACTGATACTGAGAAGATGAAGAGATAATCAAGTGGAAACTGAAGAACATTATTTTCAAAAGTTTTTTTGATACCTCTACACTGCCTGTGGTGGCATGGAGCTGAAAAATGATCATTGTTCAGAAAGTTAGAGCTGGTCAGTTAGAATGTAAAAGGTGAACTGCGATATATGGAAAAATTTATTACTGGTATCATCAAGAGAGGTAGGAAAACAGACAGACGGATAAGAACAAATCAATGCCAAGGATGTAATGAGGACTGTGCTGAGCCATGTGTAAAGCAAAGGTGACGGGCATTTGTAGATAATCTTTCTAAAAGTGTGTCTTGACTTTACCTGCAGAGTTTAAATGGAGAAACCAAATAGAAATAATAATGGAATTCACCCACAGGAAATCTTATGGTACTTTTAGACAAATAGAAAAAAATATGAAAGTGTGAATTTAAAAGCATAAAATGGCAGTTGGATTCAGGTGCAAAAATGGTACTGGAAACTGCTTTTAATTCGAGCTGGTAATAACATCACCCATTTCAAGTTTTGATTTCTTTATCAAAAAATTGAAACTTCAAAAAGGATGATGAAAGTGTTATCAAAAATTGAGATGGAAAGGGGCTTGACATGTCCGAAGGTTTTTTTATATTGAAAATTAAGAGAGATTCTGAATATTTTGAGTTTTTGAAATTACATACATTTGGAAATATAAACACTTTTTGAAAACAGCCTAATTTTTTACTATTATTTTGAGCAGCTCTACTTTTAACTCATTTTTATTTAAAAAAAAAACCTGACTAGATTTCAAGTTGCCTTATTTCTGTAGAAGTTAATTTTTTCCCCAGAGTTGTACAAAAAACAATGGTATATATATGATATACAATATATATTGTTCATATATATATATGAACAATTCCTTTGCTTTTATATTCCATGTGTTTGCACTTCCTGAGTTTTGAATGTAACAAATCCAAATACATAATGAAATACCAATCAAGTCTTTACATTTCCCCTGCTTTCCTACTGAACTATCAACTCAGTTTGTTTTGGTCAAAAGTGGACTGAGGTTCACTTACAAAGATTATAAACCTTTGCAAAACCTTCAGACTGATCTGAGTTTTGAATTTGCGATGCAACCTTAACCCAAGTCAGTTTTGTGTGAATAGTATGCATTATTTGAATATTTTGCATAATTCTGTTTACTTAAGTATTTCTTGGTGGTTTTCATTGTTAGAGTAAAGGATGCTATTTATACAAACTTTTACTTTTCATTTGGTCCTGCTTAAGTTTCTGTCCCCAAATGGTTCCTAAACTCTCCAGTGCAGCAGACATAGTACAAGTTTGATGACAAAAATGCTGAGAATTCATACATTATTACTTTTTCATTTTGGCTGCTTATTCACCCCCATTGATTTGTTTCCCTTATCTAGAGAAGGGATGGATCTCTACAGAATGTAAATGCACTCACTCTTCATTGGCGCTCACAGCCACTTACCAGGAAGTGCTGGCAACTATGGCTTGTAATTTGGCCTCTCTCAAAATTAATAAAAAAAACTTCTGCAAAGCACCTGGATTTCCAATTCAATCAATATAAAGTTGCTCCTAAAACCTCTCCCATGTTGCAGCACACACACAAGTGACAAATACCCCTGGATCCAGCCAGATTCAATTATTTTCTAATAAATATTATATTAAATATATCAAAACCCTTTCAGAAAAATACGTTCCCTGATGTAGCTGTGAAGTGCCCTTTCTCAGAAAGCTCCAAGATCAATCTGTCAGTGATTGAATCTTACAAAGTTTGATTGTGGTTTCCTTCCTCCCCCTCTCCCCCCAGCCATGCCTAAGACACAGAAGTTTGGGACTTTCTTTGACCTGTTTATAAATAACCTAGATCGCTGCCCTGCAATCTGCTCTTCTCTCTTTATCAACATTTAATGGAAAGGAGAGAAGTGGAAAATGCATGCTGTTAGCTATTATCTTTACAAATGACTTGCTAGCCTTTTATTTGTCTTCGCATGCTTCAAACACTCAAAGGACATTTTCAGAATTTCGCTAGATGAAGGTTCAATCCTGAAATGACTTGACAAGCTGTATCTTCCTTAAGAGATTTTGACATGATATTAAGCCATAGTTACAAGCCAATACTTGAATGTGGAGCCCTGGGGAAATCTTTCAGAACCGGAACACAACATTTACAGCAGGAGGCAGGTGTCTGCATCAGTGAAGCAAACAACAATATGATATATTTAGTATCGAAAATGGAAGTAAAACTACTGTCTCTTTACCACTGGGGACAATGGAAGAGGTTGAATGAGAAAAAAACATCCTTTTCAGCCCTGGAGAATGTTAATTTACTGACAGAATGAAATATAGTCTCATCACGGCAGGTGCAGCAAGTGCCAGGTGCTGTTCACAATATTGTCTTTGAATTTATGTGTTTCCTTACCAGTGAGAGGATGTGAAGCAGCTGTCCTGACCATGTGGAAAGAAAGTAAAGAGCTTTTAATTAGCAATAAGAGGGCCTTTAATGTCTTTTAGGAGCCTTCTTGCCTTGCACTCATATCAGTATCTCAGCAGGAGCTTTGTGCAACTCCAAAAGCACAAAGAAAAATCAGGAAAGCAATGCGTTACAGAGGATTTAGAGCACAAGTTAAAGCAGGGGCTGGGTATAACAGCTTAAGGAACTCTTGGCAAGTTTGATTTTCAAATTAAGAAACAAAAATTGCAGCTGAGTTAGTACACAAAGATTAAAAAATATTATTCAAATCCAAAATGGAAAGAGGGTCACATCAAATTAGATACAGAGATAATAGTATTAAATGCACCAGTTTTATAAATTGTTCCAATACAGTACAACCTGCATAAACCTCAGGACTAATGTAAACACTACTCAGACCAAATTCAGAAGTTTACCTCTGGGTCTCAGTCAGCCTAAGTGACTGTAACTTTCACATTGAGGGGTTCAGAATAAGATGTATGTTAAATCACATTAGAACTTCCTAACCCTCTGTATTTAGCCTAAGTAGTACACATGCAGGGAGCAATTCACTCATACACAAAAGACCTGTATAAGGGTCTAAGCACCACTTAAGTTTTGCTTATGCTCTGTTTTGAGCTGTTGCATAAACCCTGTATATATGTCTTTCACATAATGAATGAAGCCCATGGTGAATGGTCCCCAAATGGAAAAAACGATCTCATCTTAATATGAAGATTAAGAACACAGAATCAGAGTCTGCTTTCACTGACATCAATGGTAAAATTCCTATCTATTTAATTTGTAGCAGGACGCTTCCTCCTCCTTGAAAGTATTATTTTATCAGGAAGGTTTATCACTATGTTACATTTAAGGACATTATATGTAAATTAGAGTGTTTACCAAACTGGTGGTTTTCCATCAAATCATGACATTTAAATTTTGTGTCTGTTTTAGTGTGAAATCAGTTTCTCTTGGAAGAAAATTTTGAAACTCAAAAAAATTTCCACCATTTTGAAGGATTCTTGGTAAAAAAAAAAAAAAAAAAAAAAAAAAAAAAGTATGGTATGAAAGCAGTTGGTGCCTTTTAACTAAATGGTACCTAAAAAGATACAAGTGTACATCACTAAAATCAGACCTGGTATGCTT
Organism: Chelonia mydas; assembly: GCF_015237465.2. Classification (NCBI taxonomy): domain Eukaryota; kingdom Metazoa; phylum Chordata; order Testudines; family Cheloniidae; genus Chelonia; species Chelonia mydas. Next base: position 69,081,795 of record NC_057849.1, read on the forward strand.
ACATACGAATATGCAGAACTGAGCCCCAAAATGTTTAAATCAAACTTTATATGCCAAGTTTTGCCCTCTAATATATAATTGCATTACTGTACATCTTGAAAACTCACTTAGGCCTGGTCTACACGACACGGTTTGGTCGAATTTAACCACATTAGGTCAATTTAAAACTGACTGCATCCACACAACCAATCCCGTTCTGTCGACCTAAAGGGCTCTTAAAATCAACTTCTGTACTCCTCCCCGATGAGGGGAGTAGCACTAAAATTGACCTTGCTGGGTCGAATTTGGGGTAGTGTGGACACAAATCAACAGTATTGGCCTCCAGGAGCTATCCCAGAGTGCTCCATTGTGACCACTCTGGACAGCACTTTGAACTCCGATGCACTAGCTACGTACACAGGAAAAGCCCCGGGAACTTTTGAATTTCATTTCCTGTTTGGTCAGCATGGCAAACTCAGCAGCACAGGTGACCATGCAGTCCCCCCAGAATCATAGAGCGTAGAATGTTTCTACCCTCCCCCCTATCATCTCCGTCCCTGAGGTTATCGCAGATTAGAAGGCAAAAAAAACCACACACACGATGACATGTTTTCCGAGCTCATGCAGTCCTCCTTCACTGACAGGGCACAGCTTAATCCATGGAGGCATTCAATGGCAGAGGCCAGGAAAGAATTAAGTGAGCGCGAAGAGCGGAGGCAGGACGCGATGCTGAGCCTAATGGGGGAGAAAAAGGACACGATGAAGCGTCTGTTGGGGGAGCAAATGGACATGACAAAGCATCTGTTGGAGCTGCAGGAAAGCCAACGAGAGCATAGACCGCCCCCCTGCATCCACTGTATAACTGCTTACCGTCCTCCCCATGTTCCATAGCCTCCTCACCCAGATGCCCAAGAATGCGGGGGGAAGTGGAGGAGGGGAGGCTCTGGACATCCAGCCACTCCACTCCAGAGGATGGCCCAAGCAACAGAAGGCTGTCATTCAAACAGTTTGATTTTCAGTGTGGCTACAATAAGCAATGTGCCCTTGTCCTTCCCTCCTCTCACACCCCACCCGGGCTACCTTGTCTGTTATCTGATTTTTTTTTAATTAATAAAGAAAGAATGCATGGTTTCAAAACAATAGTTACTTTATTTTGAAGGGGGAAGGTGGTTAGCTTACAGGGAATTAAAATCAACAAAGGGGATGAGTTTGCGTCAAAGAGAAATACACACAACTGTCACACCAAAGCCTGGCCAGTCATGAAACTGGTTTTCAAAGCCTCTCTGATGCACAGCATGCCTTGCTGTGCTCTTCTAATCACTCTGGTGTCTGGCTGCTCAAAATCGGACGCCAGGCAATTTGCCTCAACCTCCCACTCTGCCATAAACGTCTCCCCCTTACTCTCACAGATATGAAGCACAGAGAAAGCAGCAATAACAATGGGAATGTTGATTGCGCTGAGGTCTGACCTAGTCAGCAAACAGTGCCAGCGAGCTTTTAAACGTCCAAAGGCACATTCTACCACCATTCTGCACTTGCTCAGCCTATAGATGACTTGCTCCTTACTACTGTCCAGGCTTCACAAGCCTTGGGAGCAAGGGGTTGGCTGGGGTAGTGCGACCACGTGGTGCTGCCGTCTGGGAGAGCAGCCTGAGGCAGAAGCCTCCAGCTCGCATGATATCCCAGGCAGGACTGAATCTCCATGAGACAAAACTTAAAGAAGAGAATGATCTGGAGTCTCTGGCTCCCATTCAGTGCTCTAAGAGGAGAATAGCCATGTCTGTCCAGGTGCTCCTGATTGACCTCACCAAGGTCTGCCAGGAGCACACAGGAGACGTATGACGGCTATCAGTCCTACTGCACCATCTGCTGAGAAGGCAAGGAGCTGCTGTTGTGTAGCAATGCAGTACCGCATCTGCCAGCAGCATCCAGGAGACGTACAGTGTTGGTGAGCTGAGCGGCCTCCATGCTTGCCATGGTATGGTGTCTGCATGGGTAACCCAGGAAAAAAGGTGCGAAACGATTGTCTGTCATTGCTTTCATGGGGGGTGGGGGGGGGAGGGAGAGGGGCCTGTACCCAAACATGTACCCAAAACCACCCGCGACAATGTTTTTGCCCCACCAGGCATTGGGAGCTTAATTCAGAATTGCAATGGGCAGCGGAGACTGCGGGAACTGTGGGATAGCTACCCACAGTGCACCGCTCTGTAAGTCGATGCTAGCCACGGTAGTGAGGACACACTCTGCTGACTTAAGGTGCTTAGTGTGGACATACGCAATCAACTGTATAAAATTGGTTTCTAAAAATCGACTTCTATAAAATCGACCTAATTTCATAGTGTAGACATACCCTTAGACCCCAATTTGTAAAATTATTTAGGCATTGCTGAGGTCAGTGACACAAGGCCTAACTGATATAGGAGCCTAAATCTCATTTTCAAAAGAAATTTAGGTTCCAAAATTGTACTGGCAATGAATGGGATTTAGACTCCTAAATTCCTTAATCCCTTTTAAAAATAAGATTTAGGCTCTGAAATCAGTTAGACATTGTGATGCTGAGCACAGCAACACTTAAATGCCTTTAAAAATCTGGTCCTTATTGTGCATGCAACCATATTAGGATCCTAATTCAAAGCCCGCTAAAATCATTGAGAATCTGTCCATTGACTTCAGCTGGTTTGGATCAGTCTTTATTTGATATCTGAGGGAAAAAAAAATATGTATTATCTTTCTATCTATCATATTTATTCAGCACCATCCAAGGCCCCATTCCTACTAAAACATATGCATGTGCACAAGGACTCCTGTTTGACTTCTTGACCTGCATACACCCCATGATACTCCAGTGTAGGTCTTCAGTGATGAAAAGGGCCTTGCAATTCATGAATGATTTTTTCCCAGGGAGCACAATGATTGGGATTATGATTGGGACACAAGGAGAGAGTCTCTAGGCATCCTCTGTCACCTTGAGCACTGGGCAGAGATAACCACAATATAGTCCTTATGGTTTTGTAGGTGTTACTATTATTTAAAAGTCTGTAATATCCCCTTTGGTTTTAAATTCTTTTGGCCCAAATTTGCCTACAGTTTTTCAAAATAGCCTCCCCTGAACACCTTGTGACCTGCTATACAAGCCTAGCATGACAGCATCAGCTGGGAGAAATTAATTAAATAAAGAAGTTATACTTAACACCAAACCTCAAGAATAGGAACTGGGACTCTGTGAATCAAAATTTGTCTTACAGACTCATAGACTCATACCTTTCTTTGAATGGTGAAATTAATACTGGGCTCTCATAAACAAGAATGGGGAGTGGTGGTAGTGCTGATGTGCCAACATGAGGCAATGAAGTATATCACTTTGATAGGATAGTGGACAATAGTCTGATTATACTTTAGCTCACTCCAAATGATAGGCTTAGAAAGCAAATAGGCCTGTGAAATGTGAAAATAATTTGCCTTTTACGTGTTAGCAGTTTCAGTTGAAGACCCACCAACTCACTTGGGGTCACTTGTATGCTGTTTTTTATCATTTGTAGATAGTGGCTTCCAAAATTAAATTGAAGCTTTAGACAGTTTGAGTGCAACTTCCCTGTCAAGTTTTTTGTGCGCACTAAAATGATTAGGGATATTAGGCTTCAATCAGAAAAGTTGCTTGTTGGTGAAATATATCTGTAGACTTACAATAAAAAAACAAATTCTATTTAAAAGGACACTATCAGTGTGAAATTTAGTCAACTGTAAAAATATAAATAGTAGCTTAAGGCAGTACACCAATTTCTTTGATTTTTTTGTAATCCTTTTCCTCTTTAAAAGTTTTTTCTCTCCCCTCTTGCTATTTTTGGAGGGTGAAGGGAAAGGAGGGAACTCACACTAACAAAAGAGGATACAGACTGACTACACAGAGCAAATGCTGTAAAAGGCACAACAAGTAAGCAAATTAGGGGGGAAAGGGATGTCTAGGGATAAACACATAACATTTGTCTTTTGTGTGGGTTTCCTATGATGTTGGTGAAGATATGTGCTACAAATGACCAAGAATCTTTCTTTAAATGTCATCCTTTCTACGAGGTACTGCACTGGTGTGAGGGACTCATGGAGAAAATAAACTAATATCACAGATCGGTCAGTATTATTGTACCCCTAATCTGTAGAAGAACTACCTCATAATCAGAGTTAAGAATGACATTTTCCATTGCAGTGAAAAGGATACCTTACATCAGTGGGGACAACCTGCGGGCCACACACGGCCTGTCGGGGTGGTCTGCTGGCGGGCCGCCAGACGGTTTGTTTGCATTTGCGCGGCTGCTTGCGGTTTCCGGTGGCTGCGGTTCGCCGTTTCTGGCCAATGGGAGCTGCAGGAAGCGGCGTGGGCTGCAGGGCCATGCTGGCCTCTACTTCCTGCAGCTCCCATTGTCCGGGAATGGCGGACCGCGGCCACTGGGAACTGCGGGCAGCCGTGCAGGTGTGGGCAAGCTGCAGCCGTGCAGGTGTGGGCAAGCTGTCTGGCGGCCTGCCAGTGGATTGCCCTGGCGGGCCACCTGTGGCCCACCACTGCCTTACATCCTTTTTTTGCCTATCAAAAATGGGCCCGATGCTGAAAATTAGTCTGTCAGAACATCTAAAATTGAACTTTGGAAGTGTTTATTGGGCCTATTTACATCTCCCATTGTGCTCAAATATTCTGTATGTTTCTGTAGCCACCAAGGAGACTACTGGTCTTGCTGATACACGATCTCTTTCTTTAAAGAGAGATTTCAGAGTAACAGCCGTGTTAGTCTGTATTCGCAAAAAGAAGGGGAGTACTTGTGGCACCTTAGAGACTGGCCGGTTTGTTTGAGCGTGGGCTTTCGTGGGCTACAGCTCACTTCATCGGTTGCATCCGATGGGGTGGGCTGTAGCTCACGGGGGCTCGTGCTCAAATGGATTGGTTGGTCTCTGGGGTGCCACAAGTACTCCTTTTCTTTTTTTAAAGAGAGAGAATTTGTCTTTGGGTTTTTGTGGTTCCCTTGCATTAAACCCCTTTGTGGTTTAACTTCAGGTTTTTGTGGTTCCCTTGCATTAGAAATTGGGAGTGATATTTCTTCTGCTGAGGCAGCTTTTACTGCCCTTATTAGTATTAGCTTATGATCTGGAGGATGGTGTGGATTGCACTCTCAGCAAATTTGCAGATGATACTAAACTGGGAGGAGTGGTAGATATCCTGGAGGGCAGGGATAGGATAAAAAGGGACCTAGACAAATTGGAGGATTGGGCCAAAAGAAACCTGATGCGGTTCAATAAGGATAAGTGCAGGGTCCTGCACTTAGGACGGAAGAACCCAATGCAGAGCTACAGACTAGGGACCGAATGGCTAGGCAGCAGTTCTGCGGAAAAGGACCTAGGGGTTACAGTGGACGAGAAGCTGGATATGAGTCAGCAGTGTGCCCTTGTTGCCAAGAAGGCCAATGGCATTTTGGGATGTATAAGTAGGGGCATAGCCAGCAGATCGAGGGACGTGATCGTTCCCCTCTATTCGACATTGGTGAGGCCTCATCTGGAGTACTGTGTCCAGTTTTGGGCCCCACACTACAAGAAGGACGTGGATAAATTGGAGAGAGTCCAGCGAAGGGCAACAAAAATGATTAGGGGTCTGGAACACATGACTTATGAGGAGAGGCTGAGGGAACTGGGATTGTTTAGTCTGCGGAAGAGAAGAATGAGGGGGGATTTGATAGCTGCTTTCAACTACCTGAGAGGTGGTTCCAGAGAGGATGGTTCTAGACTATTCTCAGTGGTAGAAGAGGACAGGACAAGGAGTAATGGTCTCAAGTTGCAGTGGGGGAGGTTTAGGTTGGATATTAGGAAAAACTTTTTCACCAAGAGCGTGGTGAAACACTGGAATGCGTTACCTAGGGAGGTGGTAGAATCTCCTTCCTTGGAAGTTTTTAAGGTCAGGCTTGACAAAGCCCTGGCTGGGATGATTTGATTGGGGATTGGTCCTGCTTTGAGCAGGGGGTTGGACTAGGTGACCTCCTGAGGTCCCTTCCAACCCTGATATTCTATGATTCTATGATTCTAAGAATATTAAGGTCAGAAGGCATCATTATGCTCATCTAGTCTGACCTCCTTCACAATGCAGAATCTCACCCACTCTCTCCTGCAATAAACCTCTCACCTATGTCTGAGCTATTGAAGTCCTCAAATCATGGTTTAAAGACTTCAAGGTGCAGAGAATCCACCAGCAAGTGACCCGTGCTCCATGCTACAGAGGAAGGCGAAAACCCCCAGGGCCTCTTCCAATCTGCCCTGGAGGAAAATTCCTTCCTGACTCCAAATATGATGATCAGCTGAACCCTGAGCATGTGGGCAAGATTCACCAGCCAGATACCCAGGAAAGAATTCTCTGTAGTAACTCAGATCCCACCCCATCTAACATCCCATCACAGGCCGTTGGGCCTATTTACAAAGAATAGTTAAAGATCAATTAATTGCCAAAATCATGTTATCCCATCATACCATCTCCTCCATAAACTTATCCAGTTTAATCTTGAAGCCAGATAGGTCTTTTGCCCCCACTGCTTCCCTTGGAAGGCTATTCCAAAACTTCACTCCTCTGGTGGTTAGAAACCTTCATCTAATTTCAAGTCTAAACTTCCCGATGGCCAGTTTATATCCATTTGTTCTTGTGTCCACATTGCTTTTATGCTTCTGAGTTGCTCCTCTCCTGCAGCAATGCAACTTCACACTCCCCCTTAATCAGGGCAGAATGTAAAATTACAAAATAGCCCCAGATTATTTAGATTAAGTAAAATGAGAGATGCCATGGGGAATTGCAGGATAACTTAAACCTAGGTAACCAGGCAACTCAATGGCATATAAAATTCAGTCTAAGCAGGAGCAATGCCTGCAGGTAGGAAAGAATCACTGAAACCATCCATGCACAGCACATATATGGGTTTTGAATTGGATGTATTCTCTTAGGGGGAAAATGTGTTAGGGGTCATCAGCTCAAAGAGATCACTTGCAGTATAGACTGCAACCTGATGCAAAATCCTGACAAGATGACAGACCATCAGACAAGTTTCTGGGTAGTAATTGCTATGTTTCGGCATTGTATCGGTGTCATAGTCTTCTAATTTTATGGCAGTAATACTGTAGTACTAAAGTACCAATTAATGATAGGGAATGTGTTATGTGTGTCAATGTGTTTTCTAAACCAAAATCTGCATCAGTTTTTCATAATTAAATTTAAATATGGTGTGTGCCAACAGTGAAATCCATTTGTTGTATGACTGTTTCAATTCTTCTGCTGTGGTTTTCTGAGGCTCAGTTAATTTTAGTCATTGTAGTCCAAGCTGCAGTAATCTAAAGCAGAGGTGAAATCCAGGTTAGAGAATTCTGAGTGGCAAAACATTCTGTACAGCTCTTCAATTAAGCAATCTCCTCATGACTGTCAAGAAATAAGTTAACTGAGTTTTTGGGCACCATTTACTGTCCTATTTCATAGTGAGAGATGAAATAGAATTTATTGTTTTTTAAGTCTTTTTTATTGGCCTTTACCTATAGAGTCACTGATTCAGTCACTGATTCTTCAGTTAAATTCAGTTATCTGGTAGTTTCTGGCATTTTGACGTGTGCTGGTTTCTAGTTGTTAAATTTCCTCTTGGAAGAACTAAATTAAAGATGATTTCAGTGGAAAAATGAATAAAAGGTTAATTCCTTTAGGCTACGAGGGATCTGCACAGTGCTTTCTTGTCTGTCTTGTACTTTTCACATAATCTTTTGTAGCCCTTGGAGTGTAACATGCAAACATTTATTATAACCTGTATATAAATGAAATAAGGAAATTGTTTAGAAATAATTATGATTACTGTAGGGACTGGTATAGAGATCCACTGCCTTACTGCTGCAGATAGCACTAGGCTGTGCCTCAAAGACACACTCTGCATCCTGGGGCTTCCTAGTTGTGCTGATGGACGGCAATTCACCCATTTAAGACTTGCATCTCCTGGATGGCTTACGGAAGGATGTGTGGGGAAGGTGCAACACATTAGCAGTCCATACAGTCCCTTTGAGCATAGGACTGTGATACTAGCCAGGACTTATACAACCATGAAAAAGATCGGGGGGGAGAGGAGTTATTGTGTCCTCTCCCCTGGGCTGTCACATAAAGGCTATTTTATTATTTGTACTGGGATTACAATAACACCTAGAGCCCACACCAAGATCAGAGTCCCTTTGTGTCGGGCACTGTACAATCACATAGTAAAAGACAGGCCCTGCCCCAAAGAGTGTACAGTCTAAGTTGACAGGACTGACAAAGCCCATGAGGGAAAACAGAGGGACAGAGAGAATAAGTGACTTGTTCAAGGTCACACGGCAGTTCAGTGGCAATATTAGGGCTAAAAGAAAAGGAGTACTAGTGGCACCTTAGAGACTAACCAATTTATTTGAGCATAAGCTTTTGTGAGCTACAGCTCACTTCATCGGATGCATTCCTGTACTAGGGCTGACACTCAAGTTATCTAAGGGCTTGTCCTGAACACTACCCACTAGACCATGCTGTCTGTCCAGTCACAATCTAGTTATTTTTCTTTTTTGGAAGATAACTAAATTCATCTCAAATTTTATACACTTATCACACAGTATAATTTTCCATTAATTTCTTTATATTTTGAGGGAAAGGTAAACACATAGAAGATTAGGGTTGGAAGAGACCTTAGAAGGTCATCTAGTCCAACTCCCTGCTTAAAGCAGGACCAACCCCAACTAAATCATCCCAGCCAGGGCTTTGTCAAACTGGGCCTTAAAAACCTCTAAGGATGGAGATTCCACCTCATCCTTAGGTAACCAATTTCAGTGCTTCACCACATTGTGATACAACTCATAGGACCAGTAAAAAACACAGTGAAATAATCAAATGTACAGCAAGCACTACAAAATTAATAGGGGCATTGACAGTGTTATATTCATTGAGGTGCACCACACAATTCCTAACAGGCCCCCAGACTGCAAGGCCAGATAGAGCACAGTACACCACAACACATTAGTGTGACTCGCTGTTAAAGTGCTCTTACAAAGTTTCCCTCAGCCATCTAGTTCTGCACTGAACTCTTCTGATAACCCTTGTGTGTTCCAAATTAGCAGACTGACGTTCCACCTCCACCCCAGTGGCAACTTTCCCTCCTTTGCTTCACAGATATTATGCAGGTAGCTATAACCATTGGGATATTGTTGTCACTGAGAGCCAATCTTGTGAGTAAACAATGTCAGTGTCACTTCCATCTACCAAAAGCACATTCAATTCTCATTCTGCACCTGCTGAGATGGTAGTTGACTCTTTCCTTGGTGGTGTTGTGGTGTCCAGTATATAGCTTCATGAGCTAGGGGACTAAGAGGTCAGGAAAGAATATCTCTGCTTGTGGCTTTCTGAACAGTCCTGTGATCAAGATGAAGGTCATCCACCTTCCCTGACCAGCCAACACTAATGCTGATGAAGCAGCCCTGGTGATCCACCAGTACTTGTATAACCAAACAAAATTAACTCTTTCTGTTGATGTATTCTGAGGCAATGCAGGCTGGTGCCAAAATAGGGATATGCATGCCATCTATTGGTCCACTGTAGTAACCTCATTAATGTAAATCCATCCATTATGTCCTGTACTTCTGAGAATCATAGTCCTGCATAGCAGGAGATGATTAATGGCCTTCCACGCTTGCATGACAATGGCCCCCACAGTGGATTTTTCAATTCCAAAATGACTTCCCACTGACCAGCAGAAATCCAGTGTTGTAAATTTCCACAGTGTTATCACCACTCACTTTTCCACTGTCAATGCAACTCTCATTCTGGTGTGCTTAGCACTGGAGGGCTAAGTCAAGCTCAGCACACCGATCCAGGAATGTGTACGTGAATCTGAAGTTCTGCAGCCATTGCTCATCATCCCAAGCCTACATTATGTTGCGATCCCAGCAGTCAGGGGCACCGGAACAGGGGGGACTCGGGGACCATGGCCTCATAATTTTTCAAAGTAGGAGGGCTATGCCCTCCCACTTTTCACCAACCATAAAGGTGAGTGATGGGGGGAAGGGGCAGAGAGGAATGAGCAGAGGGTGGGATCTGGAGGGAAGAGGCTGCACGGCAGCAAGGCTTCAAGAGAAGGAGTGGTGTGAGGGAAGGAGTTCGGGGGAGAAGGGATGGTGTCGGGGGGTGCAGGCTCACGGTTCAGGCATTGGTGCCTTCCCCCCACTTTTTGAGAGCTTCTGTCTCTCCTGCCACCTGTCATTGCTAGTTTCTTGGGCCCAGAAGTGGTGCCTCACCATTTGCAGCTACTCCATGAATGCCACCAACAATATTGAACTGGTTCCCCCTATGTGCCACAGCAATCTGACCTCCAGGAAATTGTCTTGTTCCTCATGGCTCCCTCTTGCAGCTCTGCAAAGACTGAAAGAGTATGCGTCCTGAGCTTGCAATGGTTATGATTATAGTGCAGAGCTGTGCGGTCTCCATGCTTCTGTCAGAGATGGAAGACAGCAACAAGTCCTATACGGGGACTTGGGATTTCAAAATAGGTGTGCAAATTACGGGATAGAGATAGCATAATGGGGTGGAGAAAGTTGCATGATGAGAACTTGATCCCACAGTCCCAGTCACCCCTGCATCACTCATTTCTGCCCCACCATGCATTGATAAAACTTCTCAAAAGGCAGTGCTCTCGACGAAGGTGGGTTGCAGACTGGAATACCTACATAAGTTGCACCATACTGTGCAGTGAAACAAGCAATCCTGTTGAGTATGCGCAGCGCCAGTACAATGAGCCAAGTATGCACACACACCAGCAACACACTAATTGTGATGGCTTTATGACAATGTAATTTGTGTAGGCAAGAGTTTGTAGTGTAGACATACCCTTAGATTAAAAACTCTTTGAGGCAGTGATCTTGTCACTTCTGTACTGTTACAGACGAAGCACATTTTAAACCCTGTGTCAATAAAATAATCAATTCCAGAGTTACTCTAGTTTCCAACACTTTCTCAATATGTAAAATACATAAAAATGTTTTTCCCTTTAACAACTATACACAAAAACTACTTGAGTCAAACGCAACCAATGTCCATTGCTATAATGAGATGTATGAGGATGATTTGTGGCATTTAGCAAGATCACGCATACATTAGGCAAATCAGATTCTATATCTGTAGTGACATAGAGAAGGAATAAAAGTGAAATTTACATCTGTGTGGAAAACCAGCAGAAGCTCTATGCAACATTTAAATCCTGTCTAAGCTCTAAAAAATTCGATGCAACAGTCACAGAACTGAATCTGATGAGTAGAGCTGGCTGAATAATGTTCATCAAATAATTGATTTGACCATTTTCAGAATATTTTCTCTAAACAAATATGTTCATTGATTTTTCCCATTATCTGCACACCTTATACAGCTAGATGGATACTGCACATGCACACACACCCACAATGAATTTGTCAAAAATTTTGTTGAACTATTTTTGAGTAGTTTTGCTTTTGATTATTTGCCCAGTTCTGCATGTAATCCTGCATACACTCTCATGCACTGCGTTCATTCAAATGGAAGACGAACTTCCCTTTTTACTAAAGGCAAGATCTTACAAGGTGCTCAGCATTTCTTTGAGATCCTGTGCACCCTCAACTCTTAATGACTTCTGTGGCAGCTGAGGGCACTCAGCAGAGGTGGGTGAAAATGTTCAGGTTTTTTGGCCAGTAAATGCAGATTTAGGTTGACCAAAACATTTAGCAAATTTGGATCAAATTTATTGATTTATTCAGTAAAAAACTCAATGTTTAGTTTCAGCAATTTCTAAATAAAACATTTCTATTTTTTTATTCAAAACATCTGTTTGTTCTGAATTTCCTGCAATTTTATTTTTTAAAAGGTTAACCCCCACCCATCAAACCGAACATTTCATTTCAGATTGAACAAAATATTTCATTTGACCCCAAATAATTTTTCCCCTACTTTTCAGTTTGGCAACCAAACCAAAAAAATCAGTTATTCACACAGCTCTGGCACTCAGCACCTTGTAGAACTGAGCACTGAAATGCCTAGGGATTGACTTAACTTCCATGAACTCAATGGGCTTTATATCAGGCCTTTAAATATACATCAGTATCAATAAATATATGGAGTCAAATGCAATTGTGTCAAAGCAAATATTGGAAATGCTGATTTACAATATTATCTATCTGTGATTCGGAAGGAAGAAAAGTCATTTATTTGGAGATTCCTTTAAAAAAAAAAGGGAGAGAGAGAGAGAGAGAGAGAGAGTACAGCAGTAAGATACATTATTATCTGAATTAAATATCAATTGTTGTTTGCTATTTGGATGTCGTGCCTCAGGTGAAATGAATAAGCTTTAGGAATCCCACTTGCACTCTGTATTCAGTCTTTCAGAACAAATGCCCTGTTTTTCACCATATACTTTAATATTGTTAGGGCAAAATGTTACCCCCACATAGATTTTCCCATCTTTCTTTTTCTTTTTTTCCCCAAATTAATTCTGTTCCAACCAGATTTTTCCATATCTTTCTATGCCAGTAAAATAAAAAACACTCATTAAAACTGTGCTCCGACAAGAAGTACTGCCAAATCAAGCACATTATTTACATGAGATCATGCCAGTTTCATAGTTTTCCAGATAAAAGTGGGGATGCTGTGGCTTGGCAAGAGCAATCTAAATGTGGGTCCTTTCCTGGCAAATTGTAAAATAACAGGTGCAAACTTCCGACATTTTAGAAGATTTTAGACATAGCTTTTAATTAAAAAAATAAACAAAACAATACAAAAAGAACTAAAAATGATACCAAAACACAATTTATTGACACTCCTATAATAATTTGCCTGTGTCAAATTATATTCTTTTACACCACCACCTAATCACCAACCAAATTCCTTTGCTTCAGAAGACATCATGCTATTCTCATTCGGCACACACACAAAAAAAAGCCCATGAAAATATTCAAATACAAATGACAGCACTTTGTTTCTCCCTCATTCATCCTCATCCCAGTTGGTCCATCCTTCTCTAACCTGCCATTTATCTCCTGCCCCACACAATCCCATCAGTGTTCGGACCCCAACCATTTCTCTACTTCTCCATACCCCAAGAATCCAACAATCTCTTCTCTCATTTCCATTCTTTCTGCCCTCCGAGCTATGCTCACATGATTCTCCAACCAATTATCTGTCTCAATTCTTCCTCTGCTCTCTCCCCAGCCCCCAAATAACTGGTTTGTTTCTCCAGGCAAACCCTCCCTTTGGCACTAAGTACTCTTCTTTTCCACTTAATGAGTGAATTAAATGTTATTTAGAAAAAAAATCTTTCTGATCACAGTGAAATGTTAACACTGTGTACAGGTTTAATATGAAGTACTGCCAAGTGGAAATGGATTCTGACTGGCTGATGTATAATACGCTAACTGCAAAATTGGATAGGATTGTACTTTATAATTCCTCAAATTCATTAAATCTTGACTATTCCTTTTCAGTGGTAAATATTTAAAGCACAGCCCAGAAGTTTGTGTGTGTGCTCACACGTGTGTGTATGATGGTAACTGGATCATAGTTAAGCAGTTAAAGAACAATCTCAGTATGATATCAATTGCTGGAGACAAATATGGATTAAGGAAATATGTCTACCAGGGAGCTGAAACAAGTTATTGTCATTGATCTGGAAGTCTATGTGATTTTAAGCAGTCATCTGAGTTGGCTAACAAAACAGTTGTATGATCCATTTTTAAATTTAATGATTTCCAGGGGAAAATAGTTTAAACCTTGCAGTGCAGATTAAGTTCTTGATCCTCTTTGCATATGATAAGCTGATGCTTTCTAAGTTTATAGCCAAGGGCATGCTCAAAGTACAATTCTAGAATTAGGCAGTTTTCCAATAGCAGCATATACAATAATTGTTTCAATTGCCTAAAGATATTTTTCTCCGATATGTTTATGTATTTCCCCTTCTTAATATTTACTCTGATAAGAGTTTCAGATCTATGTATAAGTATTCTCTGTGGAAATAATCAAGATAATTAATATACAGTACTTCTCTAAAAGTCTGTATGTAAAGGATGCATTGAAAGATACTTCCCTAGTATGTTGTTGATGGTTTCAGAGACAAATTATATAAGCCCAACCCTGACTGCACTGAAATCCCTGGGACTTTTGCCATTGATTTCAATGGAAACAAGACCAAATCTAAGAAAAGCAAGTGTATGATATATTACAGAAAAAAATAGGAATACCTATATGACATTCCCCAAGGGTACAGTCTTGGCAGTTGAACAGCTGTGTCCTCTCAACACTCCAACCTGGGATGCCTTTCACATTACTTTGCTGTGAAAACAACCTCTCCTGGCCTGTTCACACAAAGCTCTACCATGCAAAATCACTCCCAGATGAATGATATGCATGCTTCTAGACAGCCATTCCTGAATTATACAGCAAATCTAGACTAGTCCCCAGAAATGTGCATCTTGTACTGCACAGCTCTTTCTTTCTGTGCAGTGAAGGCTCATACAAAAATCTGTCATTTCATTCACAGAAAATGATATGCACAAACCCTGTAATCTCAAATGGAAGTTCCAGACACTTCAGTCCAAGCACACACTGGTTTAGATAAAACAATAAAACAAGTTTATTAACTAAAGAAAGATAGATTTTAAGTGATTATAAATAATGAGGCATAAAAGTCAGAATAAAAGAAAATAAAGAAATAAAAGGTAAACTGAAAACTACCATTGTTTTACCATAGTAAACCTTGTTTACTTAACAAGCTAAATGAATTCAAAGCAAAGGTTTTTCTCACCACATGCTTTTTCAAGCTGAACTCCTTCCGTTAGGACCACTCCCCCATTTCACTGATGCTTCTTTTGTCTTTCAAATGTAGTTGTAGTTCAAATTACATATTGCCTTGGAACTATTTCCCAGCATGCCCTATGACATGAAGGGCATTAACTGTTTCACAGGCAGCACCTTTCTTGGATGCTGGCTCTCTATTTCTAGATTAAAAAGCTCTGTCAATGCTCAAAGTAATAACTGAGGATTCTTAAGTAATCAATATAATTAATACATAGTCTATAGATCAGGCAACAGGTGCAACATTGATTTTGTATCTAACAGACTTTTATTTGTTCCCAATAAGTGTTCAAAGCTGCAGACTCATACTTCGTTATACAGTTTCACCACAGTATTGAAACTAAGACACTGCGGTGTGTGTATTACATAAATACCTATTACTGTTTGCCTTCACATAGTGTATTTCATTTGATCTATTTTTGTTTCATGGAACTAGAAGATACATTTGTTCCCTGAGTTATTAAATCTGACCAGGTTTCCAATTCTTAAAGCTGAGCAGCATACATATGAGATCATCATTCATTCTTTGGGGAATTTATAGTGGTGCTGTACATCTCCACCTGTGATAACATTGTAAATACTATAAAAGACTGTCTTTCCATTGTGTATCCTTCTCAGTTGTCTTAGTTCCAGTTTTCACCAGATAACAGCAAGAAATACGTACTTTATAATATGACAAGGAATCATGGAAAGTGTGGTAAGAATTACAACGTTCATACCTTCAGCTGTGTCTATAGCAGGGATCGGCAACCTTTGGCCCACCGCCCACCAGGGTAAGCCCTCTGGTGGGCTGGGTTGGTTTGTTTATCTGCCATGTCTGCAGATTTGGCTGATCGCGGCTCCCACTGGCTGCGGTTTGGTGCTCCAGGCCAATGGGGGCTGTGGGAAGCGGTGGCCAGCACAGGCCTTGGCCTGTGCCACTTCCCACAGCCCCCATTGGTTTGGAGTGGCGAACCGCGGCCAGTGGGAGCTGTGATCGGCCAAACCTGCGGACGCTGCAGGTAAACAAACTGGCTCTGCCTGCCAGGGGGCTTACCCTGGTGGGCTGCGGGCCAAAGTTTGCCAATCCCTGGTCTATAGTTTTAACTATTCATCATGTTATATTGATTCTTTCAAATTTTTTCTTATTCTTTTGCTTATTCTTGTTGCTTCCTTTTCCCCTTCTCTAGTTTTTCTATTGTATTTTGCATATTTACCTCTCTCTCTCTCTCTCTCTCTCTCCCTCTCTCTCATTGTGTTTATCAACCCTTGACTAGATTACTGCTATCTCCTCCTTTCCACCTTTTCATCATATTGACCATAGTCAGACATTTTCACATCCCTTTACTGCATTCCTCTCACTTTCTGTATCATATCTGAGTTCCTTGTCCAGGACTTCAAGGCTCTGCATAAATTATCTCCCTGCCTACCCCTGTGCTCTTGACTTTTTTCATTCCCTTTTGCTCTTCCAAGTCACATAAGTCACATTATCTTTGAAAACTCATGGTGATCGGGGGAAGTCCTAATGGAAAAAGGCTAATGTAGTGTCCATCTTTAAAAAAAGAGAAGAAGGAGGATCCTGGGAACTACAGGCCAGTCAGCCTCACCTCAGTCCCTGGAAAAATCATGGAGCAGGTCCTCAAGGAATCAATTCTGAAGCACTTAGAGGAGAGGAAAGTGATCAGGAACAGGCAGCATAGATTCACCAAGGGCAAGTCATGCCTGATTAATCTAATTGCCTTCTATGATGAGATAACTGTCCCTGTGGATGAGGGGAAAGTGGTGGACGTGTTGTTCCTTGACTTTACAAAGCTTTTGACATGGTCTCCCACAGTATTCTTGTTAAAGAAGTATGGGCTGGATGAATGGACTCTAGGATGGATAGAAAGTTGGCTAGATTGTAAGGCTCAACGGGTAGTGATCAATGGCTCCATGTCTAATTGGCAGCCGGTATCAAGTGGAGTGCCCCAAGGGTCGGTCCTTGGGCTGGTTTTGTTCAATATCTTCATAAATGATCTGGAGGATGGTGTGGATTGCACCCTCAGCAAGTTTGCAGATGACACTAAACTGGGAGGAGAGGTAGATACGCTGGAGGGTAGGGATAGGATACAGAGGGCCCTAGACAAATTAGAGGATTGGGCCAATAGAAATCTAATGAGGTTCAACAAGGACAAGTGCAGAGTCCTGCACTTAGGACAGAAGAATCCCATGCACTGCTACAGACTAGGGACCGAATGGCTAGGCAGCAGTTCTGCAGAAAAGGACTTAGGGGTTACAGTGGACGAGAAGCTGGATATGAGTCACCAGTGTGCCCTTGTTGCCAAGAAGGCCAATGGCATTTTGGGATGTATATGTAGGGGCATTGCCAGCAGATCAAGGGACGTGATCGTTCCCCTCTCTTCGACATTGGTGAGGCCTCATCTGGAGTACTGTGTCCAGTTTTGGGCCCCACACTACAAGAAGGGTGTGGAAAAATTGGAAAGAGTCCAGCGGAGGGCAACAAAAATGATTAGGGGACTGGAACACATGACTTATGAGGAGAAGCTGAGGGAACTGGGATTGTTTAGTCTGCGGAAGAGAAGAACGAGGGGGGATTTGATAGCTGCTTTCAACTACCTGAAAGGGGGTTCCAAAGAGGATGGATCTAGACTGTTCTCAGTGGTAGCTGATGATAGAATAAGGAGTAATGGTCTCAAGTTGCAGTGGGGGAGGTTTAGGTTCTATATTAGGAAAAACTTTTTCACTAGGAGGGTGGTGAAACACTGGAATGCATTACCTAGGGAGGTGGTGGAATCTCCTTCCTTAGATATTTTTAAGGTCAGGCTTGACAAAGCCCTGGCTGGGATGATTTAGTTGGGGATTGGTCCTGCTTTGAGCAGCAGGTTGGACTAGATGACCTCCTGAGGTCCCTTCCAAACCTGATATTCTAGGATTCTATAACTAACCACCTTGCTTGTTTCCATCTCTCATTCTTACTTCCATATCTTCTTCTATTTGGCTCCTAGAACTGGAATTCCTATTCTGACCTTTCTAACATTTCAGTCACTTCTTTGCATTCATTCTAAATCAAAGGAAGTGGTTACACCCAACCCATATGTGACAGGAGTCTCGGGGGGCCACACTGAGATTCCTCAATCAGGACAAACTGCAAAGAATGGGGCAGTCCCCCAAACTGGAGGTTATTTCTAATACTTAGATTTACCAATTGAGCAACAAAACAGCTTCTACAATATCTTACTGGTTACCCAGAAGCCAAAACACAGTTCCCTTAAAGTAACCCAAGCTTGGGCTCCTGCCCAGACAGCCAAGTCAAGTATGACGAGGATTACTGAAAATCTTGTTCATCATATAAAAAGTTCTAGCAATCCCAAAGGATCAGACCCATTGCCCACCAGGTCAATGAATATTTCAGATCTTACCCAAATACATGCTTACAGCCAATTCTAATTAACTGAACTAAGATTTATTTAAAAAAGAAAAGAGAGAGAGAGAGTATTGTGGTTAAAAGACCATTATACATACAATTATGAATAAAGTTCTTAGGTCAGTTTTGTAGTAAGGATGGTGAGCTTTAGAGTTGCAAAGAGTTGTTTCAGAATTAGTTGCATAGGTCATAGTCCAATGTCCAATAACAGGTGACCCAGTCTGGAAGTGCGTACCTCAGTCTTGCGACTCAATCTTCCCCTGAAGAAGCTTAAGCAGATCTGAGATACAGGATCAGGGCCTTAGAGTTCTTTTTATAGTTCTCTGTCAGCCTCTTGGCAGCCCGTGCCCCTTGAGTGAATCACTGTGGCTTTGAAGTAGACCTCCTATTTCCGAATCATCACTGGTAATTAGCTACATGAATTAGCATAAGGCAACTGCCCATCTCCCACCATTTACAGGTAGTTTGTTACATACTTCAAAGATAAATGAAGACAATGATATTACCACATTCACAATTCATCTGAATCATAGAATCATAGAATCATAGAATATCAGGGTTGGAAGGGACCCCAGAAGGTCATCTAGTCCAACCCCCTGCTCGAAGCAGGACCAAGTCCCAGTTAAATCATCCCGGCCAGGGCTTTGTCAAGCCTGACCTTAAAAACCTCTAAGGAAGGAGATTCTACCACCTCCCTAGGAATGTTAATATTCCCTTTTAATCTTTGAATCAATAGAACATAATAACAGACAGGAACCATCTAGTTACATTGTTGACCTCTAACAAGATATAGGTAAACAGACTACCACAGTCACTATCTTCTTCCAATTCTTTAATGATACAAGTCTACATTTCTAAGCTCTAGACTATCTAACATGGCTTTGCTAGCTATTTTTAAGGAATAGCCCTTATTACCATTTATATACTTTCCTAAAAAGTCTTTAAAGGGAGAATTTGGGTCATCATTTAGCCTGCATGTTGCTTAACCCTTTATGGATCAGTGTTACACCATGACAATGTCTAACCCAAACCACAACACAATACTAAGAAACAGTAACTGCCACAGAGAGCTTACAGTTTAAATTGACAATACAGACAAAGATTGATTGAAAGGAAGTATTATCTCTATTTTATAGGTAAAACTGAAGCCCAGAGAGATTAAGTTCCTTGTGAGAAGACCAATAGAAAGTCTGTGGCAGAGCTTGAAACTGAACCTAGATTTAAGCTCCAGTCCAATGACTTAAGTATAAAACCATCCTACTTTCTGTATTAATTTGAACTTTATATCATGACCTTCCAAGTTCTAGAAACAGGAATCACTCTAATAATCTTTCACGTTCTTCCCAGCTTTCATGGGAAATAGTTTGATTCTTTAGTTTATTTGTCTGTGTGAAAGAGAGGGTCTTTCATGCATATGCATGTGTGTGAAGAAAGAGGGAAAGATAAATTGAAGGAGGAAATATTGTATTTGATTCTGAAGCTGATTATTTTAATGGTCATTCATCTCTTGCAAGACTCAGTTACATACTCTAGGTCCAGCTACAGAGAAAGTTCAGTCTTCTGCAATCATGAGCCTCCATACATTGGTTGACAATTTCCTTGTTTCAGTGGAGCATAGCTGTTTTAAAAAGCCATGGTCATGGAGGAGCCATCTAACATGATAATTGGAGCTATTGAACTGGACTCTCTATTTAAGTGGGAGCCAGTTGAGAGAGTGGAGCATTGAGGTGACATGTTTCCACTGTCCTGTATTGATAAACAGATCAGCTACCAGTTTTAGTACCAGTTGGAGATTTTTCAATATGTGTAGTTTGATTCCTACTTAGAATGAGTTAAAATAATCTAGATGTCACGCGGGTATGGATCACCATCTGCATCCTTTAGGATAAAGTTCAATAACTGTTCTTCTGATCGACCAATAGAACTGAGTAGTCCAAAAGACTACCTAGGCTGCAGACTGATTAAATAATCTGATTTTAGATGTGTTAGACAGTGGTCGACAGAAGGAAAAATCTTCAAATTCATCCACCAGTAACTTCTCTGTTTTTCTGGGGTCCAGCTTAATCTAACCACTTTCAAAAGTGCTGCTGTCATCTAGGCATTGAGAAACTGAGAAATGAAGCTGTTGATGCAAAGGAAATGACAATCTGATTGTCTTGGAACTGGTTGCATCTCAGCCTATGATATCTCATCAGTCCATCCTCCCAACTATTCATTGTAAATGTTGAATAATTTAGGGAAGAGTGGTGAGCTGTGTGGGTCTTTGGAGAAGAGGGGTTTGAAGTGGGAAAAAAAGTTTCCCATAACCTTTTTGCTTCAATCAGAGAGGAGGAACCTGAAATATTTTACAACATTTTCATGCACCTCTGGAAAGCCAATTGTACAGAAAAGTCTACCAGAATGAAGATTGACATACTTCCCATGTTTATGGACAAGAAGAACCAATCTATCAGAGAAAAAGTGCAGTGTCTGCAATCCTTTGTCCTAAATCATGGCATCATGGACCATTTGCTACTAGCTTCTAATTTTTGCTTGGAAAAGGGAGGTTAGACACTGGCAGCAATTTACAAAACTCATCAACCAGCACCTGCCCCTCATTTGTACATAATTTAGTTTGATTATAAACTCTTTGGGCAGTGGCTTTGTCTTCATACATCTCTGGAAGTTGTATCATACTTTTGGCATGAAATAAATAAAAAATAATGCTTGCTTAATCTCATTATTGTTTTCCTGTCTCTAATCATTGCTTCTTTTTATATGCATATCTTTTTCTTTGTTTTCTTTCTCTGCCTCTTCTAATCACTATATATCCTTGTTTTTAAACATTCTTTTTACTGAGATGTTTTACAATAATACACATCTGCTGAAGCAATGACCAAGCTACTAGTAAGAGAAAATGTATCATGTTTAAGTATGTAGTAAAATAACACAAACTTCCTATTCAGAATAAATGCACAGCAGCTCATCATTCATAAGAACATGACACCAAACAGCAATTTCTAAAATAAAAGGAGTTAATCATTTAGGAGAAATTCATCGTCATATGGTACAATCCAATTTTATTGAGCACTGCTCAGAAGGATCAGCTAATAATGAACAGTTGATACAGATAATGATACAGAAAACCTGTATCTGTTACATATTTTTAAGTAAAAAGAAAAGGAGTACTTGTGGCACCTTAGAGACTAACAAATTTATTTGAGCATAAGCTTTCGTGAGCTACAGGAAGTGAGCTGTAGCTCATGAAAGCTTATGCTCAAATAAATTTGTTAGTCTCTAAAGTGCCACAAGTACTCCTTTTCTTTCTGCGAATACAGACTAACACGGCTGCTACTCTGAAACCTGTCATATTTTTAAGTGATTGCTTTACTTGTATGGACTCCGGGCTGTAAGGGTCATGACTGAATGCATTTTAAAACTAAGAGTCATCAGCACTGGAGATGCACCTCCCCCTTTTAAAGACAAACAAATAAACATGTTTACTCATAACCAGATGGGGAGTCTGCAGAGCACTGAAATGAGGCATGAAACAAACTCAACACAACAAGAGAGTTTTGGGAAAGCATTTCTATATCCAGCAGTGTCCCAGTCCCAACCTTCTCAGAGACACACACCAAAAATGTTGTGCATTAGGCTGTCTAATCATAAGTAGACTCAGAAGCAGGAAAAGGTTGGGAAGAACCCAGTATCAGAGCAGGCTTAGAAACACTGGACACAGTCGGTACTCATTCCATGAAGCTAAACAACCCAGCTCACACAAAAAGCCAAGAATTTTTCAGTGGCAATGGATTAGCTCAATTTCACAGTGGCCAAAGCCAGGATCATGAGCTAGAAATCCAGAAACAATGTTTTTTTTTTTAAACTAATGCACAAAAAGAAAGCAGGTGTTCAATTCAGCAGCACTGAGGCCCAGAAAAATGAGATTTTGTTCAATATCTATAAGTCCATGGAAAAGAAAATAATTATAGTTGTATCAGTTTTGGTTCCTATAGGTAAACAAGGTGCTAACTTCTAAATATCTTCCTGTCCCTAAGGGGGAAAATGAATGCATGTATCACAGGTCTGTTCTCCTGGAACATATCTGGGGCTGATAAAAGGTGTACTTCTATTGCAGGGAAATTTCAAAGTTTACAGTATGTAATCTTGTTTTTAAAATCTGAAGTATTTAATGCAGTTAAGGGAAGTTTGCACACTATCCATGGAGTATATAAAGAACAGAAATACCCAGATGATTGTAGAAAATCATGACAATTGACTTAAGATTTTGGAACATGAAGTTTGACAGTCAGTGATGGGAAATTGACTTTGTGATGTACAATTTTGCTGCATATATAACACATCTTTCCTTTCACAACAGAAAAATTGTTTTGTTTTTCTTGTAGCCACAACAAACCTGGCACAAGCCCTAGACCAGGGCATACAATTTAACAAACATTACTCTCAACTCCCTGAGAAACAAAATGTACGTATGAATAGATTCCAATGATACACTGAGTGCAGTGAACTTTGCATAGCCCGTTAATTCACTGGATACACCCACTTGACTGGAATGGGAGTGCTATTTCACAGTTATGTATTGACAACAGATTTGCATAAACATAGGCTTAGAGACTCATTAACTGAAAAAAAAACAAAACAATGATTCTGAAGCTACTACTCTCAAGAAATTTTTCCACCAACAGGTATGAACCCAGACCTGGGACACAGTGAAAGAGATGAGGAGCTCAGAGGATAAGCCATTGTAAGAACACTGAGACCAGAAATAAAAATGTAGGGGAATGAATCTAAAACTATAGAGAATGAGGAGGAAATCTTTGTAATACCAACCAGGAAAATAAAAAATGTATTTAGTTGCTCACTCATGGAGTATGAACTGATGGCTGAATTTCACTTTGCAACTTGTACAGTTTAATTCCATATACTAGAATAGCCACAGAATGACCTGATTTTTCACAGGTGCAGAGCCCTTACAGCTCTCCGTTAAACTTTAATAGCTAGTTTGGGTGCTCTGAAAATCAGGCCACTTGTGATGATGCCTAGATATGAATTTTATTACTTAATTTACAGACCCAGCTTCAAACATTTTGACCTATGCCCCTAGAATCTCTATAAGCCATTTCTTCAAAAAGTCCTATGAACCAGTAGCAAAATATTTTTTCAGAACTAGTGCTACTCCTGCTTTATTGTTTACCTCCAACTAATCTCTAAATAACCTTCCCAGGCTCTTCTATTATTAATAACTCTGTTATTAATTATTATTTTATATTTATACTTACAGAGGCGAGTGGAGAATAGAATCCTATTTTATTCCTTCAGCTGCCAGAGTAATCCAAAAAGAGAGTTCCAAAATATCCCAAAATGACAAGGTTTGTACTATAAAAATGTATTTTATAGTTGAAAAGGAACAAGTTCAAGCATGTCCTACCACTGTGGTTGCTAACTTACAAGCTTTACTATTATTTTTTTAAAATTTAGTTTATATTTCTCCCTTTCTCTCTTTTACCATTTGTTAATAACTTATCTTGGGGTTTTTAATTATTATCGTACTGCTCTCTCTTCTCTTTCTCTCCATCCCCCACGATTCTTAAATGAAATTGAAGAAAATGACTCATATGGGTTACCATGATACATGTTCTCTGTTAAGTAAAATATAGTGAAGAGGAGACAAAAAGCAACACAATGGTTCATAGCAATGTTTCCTTTTTGTGCCATTTAGGAAAGCTGATGAGAGTCGTTGACTACAGGTATCAAACTGTAAATCATCCACAAAGTGCGAAATTTAAAAATTACCATTGGTCATTTTAAATTAGGGATTACTGTTCACTTACACATGTGTTTTCCAAAAAACAGAGCTGTGCAAAATGTTCACATGGAACCTCAAAGCCTCTCAAACTAAGTTGTAGGTTTGACGCTGGAAGCAAGTGCAAACCTTGTGTAAGTTTGATTAACAAGGATGGAGGTTGATCACATGGTTTTGAAGCTCATTTTTCCCAAACAGATCTCTTTCCCAACCCTCCACCCCACAGGAAGAACCTCCAGGACCAATTTAAAGACAGGTACATAAGGTACATAGGTGTGAGGTTTCCCTTTGAATGAACTTGAAACTCAAAGGGAACCTTCAAGGGTTGATTTGTTGCTGATCCCTGTGAACCAACCATGGAACTTAGTCAATGAATCCTTTTCATGAACAAAACACTGCAGAGTTTATACAGACTTGCAAATGATGCATTATTGGACTAAACACGTTTTAAATTGGATTATAAACTGATATAATTTAAAATGTCTTTATACTATGTGTAAGGGGACTGTTTCCCCCTTATTAATATTCAGTGGGGGTGTTTTAGTTGCTAGCTCCCAGTACTAAAAGGGGGAAGGGTCAATGGGGAATCAGGACTCTGAGACTGCCGGTCCCTAGGAGCAATGGGGAGAGGCCAATGCTCCAGGTCAGCCTGAATGACAGGGGGGGGAAGGCTAATCAGGGAGTCAGGAGGCCAGGGGGGTCCCGTCCTCCGTGTGAGCTGGAATTGCCTGGGTCAGACAGATTGGGGCTGAGCTAAGGAGAAAGCAGGCGCCCAAGCTGAGCTGGGGAGCAGAGCTGTGCCAGATCCAGAGGAACCAGAAAAGCAGCCCAGAGAGAGCAGGCCCTGTCCTGGGAGCAGAGCTGCAGCCTCAAAGCCAGAGGCACAGCCCAGAGAGAGCAGACTCGCCCTGGGAGGAGAGCTGCAGAAACCAGATCCAGAGAGGCCAGAAAAGCTGCCCAGAAAGCAGGTCAGTGCTGGGAGCAGAGTCACAGAAGCAGCCTGCAGAGCAGACCTGTCCTGGGAGCAGAGCTGTAGCAACCAGAAGGGCCAGAGAAGCAGCCCAGGGAGCTGGAGGCAGAGCAGCAGCTGTGATGAGGCAGAGTGGAGCTGGAGCTGGAGTTGGGGCTGGAACAGTCCGGAGCCAGGTGTCATGAGCAGCTGGAGAGAGTGAGGGGGGACCCTGGGCAGTGGGCCCAGCACGGGGAGACTCCTCAGCCAGGAGGCTCTGCAGGCCAGACTCGGAGGGGGATTGGTAACCCTGACAGGGTGGGGGCAATGCTAGGAAGAAGGGCCCTGCCACCTAGAGCTTGAGAGTGTGTGGCCACTACCAGAGCGAATGTCCAACCCACAGCATCCCTGCAGCACAGCCAGGGCCTGAGAAGAAGGCCTGGGACTTACAAGGAACAGACTGTGAACTGCCCGGACATTCCAGAGAAACTGTTTGTGATGTTGCCTGCCACAGAGCGGGTTGATGTGTTTCCTTTAACCTTTCCCATTTTCCCTTATTCTTTTTAAAATTTATTGTTGATTACATA
Organism: Chelonia mydas; assembly: GCF_015237465.2. Lineage (NCBI taxonomy): Eukaryota > Metazoa > Chordata > Testudines > Cheloniidae > Chelonia > Chelonia mydas. Next base: position 69,107,388 of record NC_057849.1, read on the forward strand.
ACTTGCATTTGCTTCAAATTGTATGTAATGATCAGTGGGTCAGAGAAGTGCCCAGGGCAGAGAGAATACCCTGGAGTGGGGACACCCTAGCCCCTCTCCTAGGTGACCACAGCAGGGTTGGGGGTCAAGCCCCGCAGGAATCCTGGGCCCAGCCTTGTTGGGGTTACGAGGACTCTGCCAGACAGGAGAGTGGAAGGTGAGTCCTCAAGGGCAGGGAGGCCACTGGGTAAAGGAAGTGGGAGTGAGGACTCAGATCCTTTCGCTAGCCCGCTTCACCTGGGTAGTGCAGAAGCCAGGAAAGCTCCCCACAATAGCGGGACTATTCCCCCACTTACATAATTGGCATCATGAACAGGATCCTATCCACAGGGTCTACCCCATTGGTTTACTGATTGAGTTCTGGTAGCACTGTCCAGGCCTGGTCAAGAACCCTACCATGGCTGGAATTGAAGAACTACGGGCCTAGTTTGCTGAACTTCAGCGCAGATTATCAGACCAAGTTGAGGCACTACAACAAGCTAGAACAGAACAGAGAGAAGTCTTATCACTGGCTAAGGTGGTAATAGACCAACAGGCAGCAGAAACTAAGAAACCCCCTACTATTTATGTCCCTCGGGAGCAGAAGGTCACAGAGTTTGATGGCTTCCTGACAAGATCAGGAGACATTACGGTAGAGGAGTGGGTCAAGTCTGTGAAGGTGGCCCTGCGTGTGCTTAGAGTACCTGAAGAAGATTGTGTAGACTTCGTAGAGGAGCACCTCAAGGGCCAGGCCAAGGCCACAGTAAAGTTCATGGCAGTGGCAGACAAAAAAGATGTGGAAAAGGTATTTGAACTTCTCCTAGAAGTGTATGGAGATAAGGTACCTATTGGAACCCGATTAAAGGAGTTCTTTGAGCGAAAGCAGGAGCCTGATGAAACTATCTGGGCATATGCATATGACCTCCAGGAGAGAATGAACAAAGTGGAGTGGGGAGACCCTCAACGAGTTCCAGACCCAAATATGGTCTGAAAGAGCAGTTAGTGCTGGGGCTCCAGGATGATTCCCTCCACCGTGAAATGAAAAGGAGGTTTAAGGAAGAGCCCAGTAAGAAGTTCCATGAACTCATGCAGGCTGCCATTATGTGGTCAGAAGAAGAGGAAGTGACAGAGACAGCCTGTGACAGAGACAGCCAAGCCTAACCCCCGTACCCGAAGTGGGGGCCTAGTGAATGCAGCTGCTGGGGAAAAGGTCCTGCCCCAAACACAGTTAACACTGGAAAGTTTAAGTGAGGCTGTCCAAAAACTGGCGGTCCAACAGGAGGAGATGATAAAAGTGGTGACTGAGTTAATGAAAGAAAAAAATCCCATTAGTATGTCAAAGTATCCAAGAGCACCGGGATCCTGAAGAGCCCCACTAAAGGATGAGCTGGGAAGGTACATCTGTTACACTTGTGAAAGGCCAGGGCATACTAGCTGGAAATGTCCACTGAGAAGGAGAACAGAGTCCCAGGCACTGAAAACCAATGGGGCACCAGGAGCGAGTGGTCCATCTACAGTCTATCTACCTAACTGCTATCTACAGTAGAAGGCCAAGAAGTGGCAGAAGGATTCCTAGGCCTCTCCTTCGTGGAAAATCACTCTGCATACAGTGTTGAAAGGAATGTGGGCAATGCCAGCATATCTAGTGACTTCTGTAAGCAAGCATTTGGAGACTGTCTAACCTCTGCAGTATGTATAGCAGGGGTAAAGACCAGATGTTTGTTAGATACTGGCTCAGAAGTCACCACCATTACTGAGTCACATTTTCAAAAATATTTGAAAGACAAGGAGCTGACCATGCACAGCACACGGTTTGTACGTCTAACAGCAGTTAATGGACTGGCAATCCCAGTGGTGGAATGACTCGAAGCAGACAGACTGCATGGGCCAGACACTGCCAGGGAAATGCACCTTAATCCTGAAAGACAAAGACTCTGAAGGGAGCCATATGGGAGAAGGAGTCCCAGGGATTCTAGGGATGAACATCATTAGTGAGCTGAATGAGCTACTGTTGCCAGTAGAAGGAACCAGAAGGATGAACCGTCATGGGCACTCTAAGAAGAATGCTGTGATGAGTAGAGTACTGGCTCGAGCACAGAGACAAAACCATTCATTGGGTCCTGCGGGGCAGATTGGAAATATTAAAGTGGGCAGAAAACAGAAGACTGTTATTCCTCCTCGGAGAGGGAAGATCCTTGACGAACACTGCTGTGTATCAGAAAATACCAATAGATATCAAGCTCTTGTAGAGCCTACATCTGGGGTAAACCTACCTAATGGACTTCAGTCAGCCAATGTACTGACTAGTGCCATCAAAGGAAGGGTACTAGTGAGTCTTCTAAACTCAAGCATGAAGGCCTTGGAGTTGCAGCCTCAGGAGGTGATCCCTCAGATGAAGGTAACATTTGGGGAGAGGGGAGAACAAGTTACCTTTCTTCAGGAAAGATGTGGTGGGAGACTGCCAGTTCCAGTTCAAGCGGCATGCCAAGGGCAAATTCCTGCACAGGTGGCTAACTTAAAGGTGTTGTCAGAGAAGCATCAAGAAGCCTTTTCAAAGGATGAGGTGACCAATTTCGATGACTGGGTCAAAGGTGTCCATGACAGGCCAAAGACAGCCAGCGAAGTTGCTCTCAGGACAACTAAAGACACAGCCCAAAGTAGGAAAAGGACTTATGATCGCAAGTCCAGTGGGGCTCTCATCCGACCTGGTGACTGTGTACCAGTTTGTAGCCACAGAAGCCAAAGACGTAATAAAATACAGGACAAATGGGATCCAAATCGCCTCACTGTGGTCACCCACAACAATCCCGAACTTCCAGTGTACGCTATCCAGCCTGAACAAGGAGGTCCTGAAAGAGTACTACAGAGGGATCAGCTAAAGCATTGGACTTTTAGTCTTACCAGGGCTCGTAGGAGGCATAGAGCAACATTTCCCGAGGAGACTAAAACCAATGGGGTAAACCCAAACCCTAACAAGAATGGCCAGATCCCTCAAACTGCCCCAGTATTACCTGAGGATAGGGAAATAGAAAATATGAGTAACGAACCACCAGTTTTAAAAAGGTCCTAGAGGGCTAATAAGGGTGTACTTCCTGTTAGATTTAGAGATAATTATGTTATTGGTTCTATGTAGTGTTTTAATGAATATTGGTATGTATAGTATGAAGAAGCAGATGTGGAATGTTAAATATGTTAAATGTTCTTTTGATAAGTGTTAATGGGTTTTTGATATGATATGATGTGGGTATATGTTGTTACTATGGGGCCCGGATGTACTGGTGTCAATATTGTGGCTGTGGCAGAATTTTAGCAAGGGGGAATGTAAGGGGACTGTTGCTCCCTTACTAACATTCAGTGGGGGTGTTTTAGTTGCTAGCTCCCTGTACTAAAAGGGGGAAGGATAATAGGGTAATCAAATTCAGTAAATCACAACCTTTCCTATGACACCTCACATGACTTGTCTTGCATCATAAAATATATAATAATTATGCCAAAGTCATATCATAATATCACTGTGAAGAATATGGGGTGCAGTGTCACACCTGTTCTTAACACCCCCCCTCCCGCACTAAAGGGGATTCCACAATCTTCCTTGGAAGCCTATTCCAGAGCTCTGCTACCCCAACCTTTTTTCCTAATGTCTAACCTAAATTCTCTTGATACAGATTAAGTTTATTGCTCCTTGTCCAACCTTTAGTACTGACATAGACATAGAGAACAATAGGTCACCGTCCTCTTGATAACAACATTTTACATATTTGAAGACTTATCAGGTGCCCCTTTCAACTTCTTTTCTCCAAACCAAGCGTTTCCATTTTTTTTAAATGTTTCCTCATAAACCAGATTTACTGAAACTTTTTTTTTTTTTTTTTGCTCTCCTCCGGACTCTCTCCACAATTTATCCACATCTTTCATAAAATCTGGCACCCAGAACTGGAGCCATACTTGTCAGTGCTGAGTAAAGTGAACAATTACTTCCTGTGTCTTACACATGACACTCCTGTTAACACACCGCAGAACACCAGCCTTTCTTGCAACTGCATCACATTGTTGACTCATATTCAGTTTGTGATCCACTATAATCCCCAGATCCTTTTCAGCAGTACTGCCACTTAGCCAGTTACTCCCCACTTTGTAGTTGTGCATTTGACTTTTCCTTCTTAAGTGAAGTATTTTGCATCTGTCTTTACTGAATGTCATTGTGATGGGTTCGATCACAGAGACCCCCTTGGAATTGTCATCTGATGTGCTGAAACTACCTCTGAGCCCATCTTCCCTGCCAGCTTGGGACTTCACAATCCTGTTTTGTTGAGCCAGACACACAAGCCTGCTGCAACCACACCTCCAAAGCTGCAGACTAAACTGGAAACAGTTTAGCAAGTGCTCCTGTCTCCAGCACCCAGACACGCAGCTCCCAATGGGACCCAAACCCCAAATAAATCCATTTTTCTATGTATAAATCTTACACAGGGTAAACTCATAAATTGTCTGCCCTGTATAAACTGATACAGAGATATGCACAGCTGTTTGCTCCCCCAGGTATTAATCACTTACTCTAGATTAATAAATAAAAAAGAGATTTTATTAAGTATAAAAAGTAGGATTTGAGTGGTTTCAAGTAATAACAGACAGAACAAAGTAAGTTACCAAGCAAAACAAAACAAAACACACAAGTCTAAGCCTAATACATTAAGAAACTGAATACAGGTAAATCTCACCCTCAGAGATGTTCCAATAAGCTTTTTTCACAGACTAGACTCGTTCCTAGTCTGGGCCCAGTCTTTCCCCTGGTACAGATGTCATTAGTTCCAGCAATCATCTTAGGTGAAAAGCAGGGGATTCCACATGACTGGCCCCCTTTGTTCTGTTCTACCCCCTTATATGTCTTTGGCACAAGGCAGGAATCCTTTTCTCTCTCTGGGTCTTCACACCTCCTTCTAAATAGAAAAGCACCAGGTTAAAGATGGATTCTAGTTTAGGTGACATGATCATATGTCACTTTAAGACTTCATTACCCACTTGCTGGCACACATGTATACAGGAAGACTTACAGGTAAACAGATCCATTTACAACCAATTGTCCTGGTTAATGGAAGCCATTAAGATACCAAACCACTATTAATGGCCCACACTTTGCATAATTACAATAGGACCTCAGAGTTATATTTCATGTTCCTAGTTTCAGATACAAGAATGATACATTCATACAAATAGGATGAACACACTCAGTAGATTATAAGATTTATAATCATACCTTACAAGAGACCTTTTGCATAAAGCATATTCCAGTTACATCATATTTACATTCATACACATATTTCCATAAAACATTATGGAGTGCAACATCACAGTCATCTTGTTGATTTCAGTCCAATTCTCTAATTTGTCAAGGTAATTTTGATGCCTAACCCTGTCCTCCAAAGTTCTTGCAAACCTCCCAGTTTGGTGTAATCTGTAAATTTTATAAGCATACACTCCACACCATTATCCAAGCCATTAATGAAAATATTGAATAATACCAGACCCAGGTCTGACTCCTGTGTGACCCCACTATATATGCATTTCCCTCCCCAGATTAACAGCTAACCATTTACTAATTCTCTGAGTATGGTCTTTCAACCAACTGTGCACCCACATTATAGTAATTTAATCTAGACCACATTTCCATAGTTTACTTATGAAAATGTCAAGTGGGACTGTGTCAAAAGGCTTACTAAAATTAAGATATTTCATCTACTGCTTCTCCTGTATTTACTAGGCCAGTAACCCTCTCAAAGAAGAAAATTAGGGTAGTTTGGCATGATTTGTCCTTGACCAATCCACGCTGGCTATGCCCTATAATCCTATTATCTTGTACATAATTACAAGTTGAGTGAACTTTTGCTATAGCTAATCATAGTGGAGAACATTGTTATAGCATCTGACTGTCTAGGATAAGTCACAGAAAGATTAAATCTTGCTCAGAACTCTGCTGGTCATTCTTTTCACTCTTACTTACCAACATGAATCTAGCCCCATGGGAGATAGATATGCGTATTTGAAAAATAAACCCCAAATTTGTGATTTTTAGGAGGAAAAATCTTTTCCTGTGGCAGAGTTAAAGTCCAGCCTTTCATGCAATTTTGTGTGTCAGAAATGCTGTTCAAAAGTGAACTGTTGAGTACCAAAAGTATAAAAGGGGAAGCATCAGTCTGTAGAACGAGAACAGTTACATCGTCTTAACCTTACATGAGTAAACACATGAAAAAATCTTGATGAGTGAATGTATGACTGGTGTTTCCCTTTTTTTCACTCATTCATGACCAAAAGAGTTGGTTTTACTCACTCTCAAAACATTCAGACCTGCTGAATGACTGCTTTGCCATACATTACTGGAATGGGGAAGTTTTTTTGTTTCTGTAAAGATGAACTAATCAAATCCCATTGGATAATGCCAGTCATTTAATAAGGAGTGCACTTTTTTTATTGACCAAGAAAGGAAAAAACAGCTGGGACACAGACTTCATAAAATGAAGGCAAAGAAGAAACTACTGCTGCTGGCATTGTCTGTTGACCTCTGGCCATGCGTAGTTACCATGTCTGACAAAGAAGGATGTGCTTTTTCCACTTTCCCAGGTGGCCACTGAAGGTTAGGTGTCCAGCAGTGTGCAACATCAAAAATATGACATCTTCATTCAAGTAAATTCTAGACAGCCAGCAAGTCTGTTAATATGAATCAGTGAGAAAACCACCAGAGATTTTATGCAACCATGTAATAGTTTGCTGAAGCTGAATGAAGCCACAGAGTCACAACAACCACACTGCATAAGAGTCAGCATTTTTATTGTGTTTTCCGAGTTTTTATAGGTAACATTCTTGAACTTGTTTTTTTTTCTAATCCCAATAGGTGCAATAAGTGAACAGAAACAATGTTGCATCACTTATGAATTAATAACGAACACAGAACAAATTTGAACATTCTAACTGAACTGTTTCTAACTGATCCATGCACCACAAAGTATTCACAGAAGAAATTCAAGAATAATTTAAACAAATGAACGTTTTGGGGAAATTTACAATTCATGAACAGAAAAAGAGGCACAAATAATTAAATACATTTTTCATTAAGAGTGATATGTCCAGCTCTAGTTAACAATAAAACAGCATGAAAAGGCCTTTTCAGAATAAAAGGCTCACTTTTTATATTTTATTAAAGCTGGCACCCTCAACACCTCCCCCTCACCCATATGCAAATACAGTAATAATGTTTACTAAATGTTCATTCTATCATGCTAATTAAGTCATATCTATTAGATGGTGGAATTGTCTTCCAAGGGAAGTAGTAAAAGCTATATCAATTGGAGTGTTTTAAACTAAACTTGCTAAAACACTTGCAAGTGTACTGCACGGAATAATTTCTGCACTGGCAAGATTTTGGAATCACAGAATAATATAAATGTAGGTCTAGAAGTGACCTAAAGAGGTCATCTAGTCCTTATCTTTATGTTGAGGCAGGATTAAGTATATTTATATAATTTCTGGCATGTTTGTCTAACCGTTCTTAAAATCTTCCAGTGACAGGGATTCCACAACCTCCGTAGTAAACTTTTCCAGTGTTTAACTATCTTTACAGTGAGAAAGTTTTCCTAATTTCTAATCTGAATCTTCCTTGCTGCAAATTAAGTTGATTGATTCTTGTCCTACCCTCAGTGCATATGGAGAACAACTGATCAACATCCTCTTTATGACAACTTTTTATATATTTGAAGACTTGTTATCATGATCCCCACCTTCTATTCTCTAAGCTAAAAAATATCCAGTTCTTTCAACCTTTCATCATAGGTCATATTTTCTAAACTTCTTATCAGTTTTGTTCTGCTCCTATACAGTGTCTTCAATTTGTTCACTTCTTTGTTAAAAGTATGATGCCCAGAACTAGACACAGAACTCCAGTGAAGGCCTCACCAGTGCCAGGTAGAGAGGAACAATTACTCAAGTCCAATATACAACACTCCTGTTAATACATCCCTGAATGACATTTTCATTTTTCATTGCAGCATCACACTGTTGACTCATATTCATTTTGTGATCCACTGTAACCTTGTATCCTTTTCTACAGTACTGACACCTAGCCAATCATTCCCAATTTATTATTAGTCCATTTGATTTTTCCCACCTAATACTTTGTACTTGTCTTTACTGTCTTTATTGCTGATTTCAGACTAATTTTCCAATTTATCAAGATCATTCTGGATTCTTATCTTGCACTCCAAAGTGCTTGCAATCCTTCCCAGTTTGGTTTCATCTGCAAATTTTATAAGCATACTCTCCACTACACCATCCAACGCATTAATGAAAATATTGAATACTACTGTCTTAAGACAGACTCCTGCAGGTCCTCACTTCATATGTCCTCCCAGTTTGACATCAAACCATAGATAACTACTCTGTGAATACAAGCATTCAGATATTTTTGCCCCCACCTTATAATAATTTCATCTAGACCATATTTCCTCAATTTGGTAATGATGTCATGCTGGACTACATCAGAATTCCAGATACATCATGTTTCCTGCATTTCCCTCCTCCCCCATCCACTAGGCTGGTTACCCTGTCAAAGAAGGAAATTAGAGGGATTGGGTGTGATTTCTTCTTGACAAATTCATGTTCTCTATTACTTATCACCTTATTATCTTCCAGGTTTGAACAAATTTATTAAGTATTTGTTCTAATATCTTTTCAAGTGCAAAGTTAGGCTAATTGGTCTATAATTCTCTGGTTGTCCTTTTTCCCCTTTCAGAAGAAAAGTACTATATTTGTCCTTCTCAAGTCATCTGCAACCTTACCTGTCCTGTTCTAGAAGATAATTGCTAATGGTTCAGAGATTGCTTTAGACCAGGGGCTCTGAAACTTGGTTCGCAGCTTGTTCAGGGTAAGCCCCTGGTGGGCTGTGAGGCACTTTGTTTACCTGAGCATCCGCAGGTATGGCTGCTCGTAGCTCCCAGTGGCAGCGGTTCACTGTTCCCAGCCAATGGGAACTGCGGGAAGCGGTGGCCCAGGTCGGGCCACTTCCCCACAGCTCCCATTGGCCGGGAACAGCGAACCGCAGCCATTGGGAGCTGTGAGAGGCCATACCTGAGGATGCTCAAGTAAACAAAGTGTCTCACAGCCCACCAGGGGCTTACCCTGAACAAACCATGAACCAAGTTTGGGAACCCCTGCTTTAGGCTAAATGACCAAATAAGGTTTATTTATCTCCGTTTACTATGATGCTAAGACTGATAATATTTGGTGCCTGAGAAATTAACCATAAAAAAGGGGGGGGAGGATAGTGTAAAAAAAACTTTGCTCAACATTTTGTGAACCCCTGTTCAATGTATTTGTTGGCTTAAACATAGTGAACGTTCCCCCAGTTCTAGTATAAAACTTCAATTGTTACTTTAAATAGGATAAATATCTGGAGTACAAAGGAGAAGTTGCTGTAAGAGACAGTTCTAGATGCATGTGTTTTCTGTTATTACTGAGTTGTTGCTAAATGATAAAAGGAGGCATTTAGAGAGTCACTGAAATAAGATCCAAACAATTTCGATTTTTCTTCTGTAGTTCTTTCATCACAAACCTCCCAGGGTTGAGAGGTACCTGCTGTGCACAATTTTTTTTTTCATTCCATTTCTACTTAAAATTTCAAAACCCTTGAGATCCCTGTCCTTTTCTCTAGCCACTAGAACACATGCAATTCCACAGTCTGCTGAACATTCATGGAATATCAGTATTTGGCATTGCTATCCTTTCAAATGTTGGCAGTACCAAATATGTCCTTTTGGCCATCTGCAGACAGTGTTCACTTTGTGAATTGGGAATATGTTATACAGCTTTACTCTTGTGAAATTCATTAGTTAAAGGGTTCTACATCTTAATTATTTAAAACAAAAGTTATGTTTCTAAGGATTTCTATTTCAAAAACTAAAAAAAATTCTGTTTCAAAACTAAATCATATTTATTCTAGTGCATACAAAAGCACAGGCAGGTTTTTGACAACAGATTCAGACACAAATACATGCAATAAACTTCTTTTCAGAATGCCTTAGCTACAGGATTATATATTTATCTATCCAGTCTACATTTTCCATGGTAGTTACATCGAAGTGATAATTCCCATATTAACAGCTTTAAAATATTACTGTACTTTTCATTTTTGAAGCTACGTATAATATATTTTAACTCTAGAAACAGTCCTTCCCATAATACCTCATATGTGACAAAAGAATGCTTTTTAGGAAACAAAAAAGATTTGTGGGAAAGACAGTGAAAATAAAAGTCTAGTGCATCTCTTTTGTGTCCATTGACCCAGCTATAAAATTGGTAAAACCAGGTCAACAGAGGAAAAACAAACTCTCCATCTGGTTTAAGTTACTGTAGGTTTATGAAGCAGAAAATATATTTGTATTCATATGTTTGAAAGATTTTACCATTATTTTTTTTTAAATCATGCTGTTCTTCCTCCATATAACACTGTCTTTGTGTAACTAAAGTTATCTATGCTTATTGATTATGTATGCATATTGTAAACAGGCTTACTTTTAAAAGGAAGCTTAGCTCTGAGGCTATGAGTAACATTTTCAAAAGCACCTAAGTAACTAAGCTTTATTGACTTTACCCAATGTCACATATCAAGGAGTTCTGACAATAGTAATTAAAATTAAAAATCTTTCACGCAAAGGATGCATACATTCAGTTTGTGCAGGTCCCAAATATAGCCTAGTAAATAAAGTGCCAATAAAAGATTGTTATTTTAAGTTGTTTCAGAAGAGAGGAACAGAAATGATTAAGCCACTTAAACTCTTCAATGAAGAGAAAAAAACCTAAAGGATTATTCTAGTGGCTGGTAGTTTCTGGACACATAAGACATATTGCTTTTAATATGATCCTAAGTTATGAATTTTATCTACATTGTCATCCTGCATGGGAAAACTTAAGAACCTAGAAGTATGTACTGAACCTCCACCCTTTTTTCTCTTCCACAAACCCTCTCTTCAATTAATCATGGTGTGGGTGAGTGAAAGCTAAAAATAACCTAGAGTTTCAAGTTGAAATAAATATGATACTGATTTAATACTATTGAAGTCAAGAGGAAATTTTCCACTGATTTGAATGAGGAGGCTCAAGCCCTCAAAGAAAAAAAAAATCCTGAAGCTGAAATTTCTAAAATAAAAAGGACGCTGTGAAGCTAATGTTCAGACACATACCCTAAAAAAAATCCTCCCAACTACTAGCTCTACTCTTTCCTGTTTAAGCAGCACTTTCTCTAGGTAGGCTCCTAAGCATCTCTAAGAGTGTGAACTTCCCTGACTATAATCCCTTGAATCATTTTTTATAGTCCCACCCTTAAGAGGGTGGACAGCTGGGCCTCCCAGGTGCATTTTATAGGAAAGATAGCAAATTACCACCCTGGCCCCTATGCACGCAAGCTTATTGTAAGGTAAGGTTTTAGGGGAAAAACCTCCCCACATCTTTTCTTTCTTATCTATGCTAACTCTGTCAGCACTATACAGCTTGCTAACATTGTACAGCTTAGGGAGTTCTCCTTTAAATGAGGTAGTAGAGGTCTGTGCTTTTGGTCCTGAAGTTCTATTTCATAGGGAAGTGTTGGCAGCATTCCTACTGGAACTAAAAATAGTGGACGGTGATTAATGAAAATCACTGAGACTAAACATCCCCAGAGAGGTACCACCAGAGTGGTTTGCATATACTGTGTCAGCTGGGTTTTCCAGACACTAACCTACAAAGAAAGGGCTTCTGGCATAAAAAGTGTGCAGTTCTGTCCTCCCGTGTTTAGGAAAGATGAGTTTAAACTGGAACAGGTATAGAGAAGGGCTACTTGGATGATCTGAGGAATGGAAAACCTACCTTAAGAGCTTGACTTGTTTAGCCTAACCAAAAGAAGGCTGAGGGGAGATATGATTGCTCTCTATAATTACATCATAGGACTAAATCAGAGGAGTTATTTAAGTTAAGCACTAATGTAGACACAAGAAAAAATGGATATAAACTGGACATCAACACATTTAGGCTTGAAATTAGGTGAAGGTTTCTAACCATCAGAAGAGTGAAGTTCTGGAACAGTTTTGAAGAGGAGCTGCGGGGACAAAACAACCTAACTGTCTTCAAGACTGATCTTGATAAGCTTATGGACGGGATGGCATGATGAGACTGCCTACAATGGTATGTAGCCCATCTGTGACTGCTAGTAGCAAATATCTCCAACAGCCAGTGACAGGACATGGGGAGGTCTCTGAGTTACTACAGAGAATTTTTTCAGATGTCTGGCTGGTGGGTCTTGCCCACATGCTCAGGGTCCGACTAATCACCTTATTTAGAGTCAGGACAGAATTTTCCCCTGGGTAAATTGGCAGAGACCCTGTGGGTTTTTCACCTTCCTCTGCAGCATGGGACACTGGTCATTTAAAGGTTTAAATTAGTGCACATGGTGGATTCTCTGTACCTTTAAACCATGATTTGAGGAATTCAGTAACTCAGCCAGAGTTTAGGGGTCTTGTGAAAGAGTGGGCAAGGCCCTGAGGCTTTCCTCAAAGCCCTGCCACACCCTGTTGCAGAAAAGGGCAATGGAGCGGGTCCTCCAAGCTGTCTAGAGTGGCTCTGTGGGACACAGCTAAAGACTGCAGGGAGCATCCAATCAGGGCCTAGCCTGCTAGTATAAGAAGAGCTGCAGGGTCAGAGTAAGATTAGTTACTTGCTGGAGCTGGAGGAATGTGGATAGTATGTCTGGCTGGCTCAGGGAGCTACAGGACCTTGGACAGAGCAGTTCTGGCAGAGACTGGAAGGAGTGAGAAGGAGCTCTGGTCTGGCAGATAGGACTCAGTCAGGACAAGGCCCTGAGATAAAGGAGAGGAAAATGCTAGCACTGTAGAGGAGTGGCCCAGGGAAGCATAACAGCAATGCAGCTTAGTTAAAGGACATGACAGATGCCTGCTATCTTTAGGGTCCCTGGGTTGGGACCTGGAATAGAGAGTGGGCCTGGGTTCCCCCGTCAGCCACTGGGAAAGCGGCCAGGACTTGGTGCATTCCAGAAGTGGAACTAAACTCCTTTAGTGGCCCAGTAGGAGAGCTGAGGCCTGAAAGTCTCAGAGAGGTCAAGGACATTGCCTCCAAGGAGGGAGCACTGGAGTACTGCTCAATACCAGGGCTGAGGCCATTTTGAAAACTGCTGGACTAATTAAGGTCCTGAGCCCAGGGAGGGTTACAGGGAAAGAAAGAAAAAACCAAGGAGAACTGGAATAGGCCCCCCATTGAACTCTTTCCCCGCAAGGGGTTTTTATTTCACATAAAGGGTGTGTGTGACTTGGCTGGATGGCTGAGTTATTGAAGACCCACTACAAACTGGGAGAGAGTGTGTGCAGGTATACACCCTCAGACATGGGCACTCACAAGAGTTGAGTGCAACCCCATTATAAGTCTATAATAGTGAGTGGGTGAGGTTCTGTCGCCTTCAATGTGCAGGAGGTCAGACCAGATGATCATGATGGTCCCTTCCGACCTTAAAGTCTGAGTATTGTGATGTGTTCTTTTGGAAAATGAAGTTGAGGCTTTCAAATGAACTCCAGCTTTTTCTCCAGGAAAGGCAGAGCTGAATCAAAGTTCTTCAGCTGGCTCCAAAAATGCAAATGGAGGTGTCAACCGGAAATCAAAAAGAGTAGCCAACAGGCAGAAGCAGGGGAGGGATCAGATTCCCCCTTCCAGTAACAAAGAAATTGATACCAGAGACAGCCAAGAAGGAGCGGGAATGTCTTTCCCCAGTCTGATTGCCCACGGTCTGTGAAAATATAAAGGACCCTGAGCCAGGTAGGCAGGCCACTGCTCCAATTTTAAACCAGACAGTCCTGCTTTTGCAATGTCTGGTACTGAGACAAAACTTGATATGGTTTTGTCTGGTCTTGTATGGGGCATGCCACAGTGGAGACTGTGCTGCTCCACTCCCATTGGCATTGCTGTAAGTCTGCATGGATGCAATGTTCTTTAGATATACATCTGTACCATGGTTAGCGCAATGGGGCCCTGATCATTGGCTGGAGTTTCTGTGCACTACCACAAAACAAAGTAACAATTTCTATAACTTCTGATAAAGTTTACGAGCTGGAATAAATGAGCTTGTTTCTGGTTTTTGTTCCTGTGGCTAGCGTATCACTATATTAAACCACTCAGTAAATGATCATTTCAATGTGTCTTTCCAATATGTCATTACATCTTGCTTGGCCACATGATATAGAAATGTCTGCTGATTTTATTTATTTATTTTTTAATGTGGAACTCTACCAACAAATACAAACAACTTTTAGACTTCATATGAGTAGTAAAACAGGGACAGCTAGCTGAGAAAGAAAAGAGTAAATTTGGCTTACTTAACCTACAGTGGATAATTCAGTGGTACTGATACTTGCAGCTCACCAAGCAAGCCATTTGTCCCAGCAATTGTCTATATATAATTTATAAGAGCTATGTTTACCAATAGGGCTTTTATAAAATGATCCTTCCAGAAAAGCTGAATTGCATCATTATGCAAAATCATTGTGAGGGATTAGGTTGCTTCTTAAGTAGAGGATTTTCAAGGAGTGCAAAAGGAAGTAGTTAATCTTCAAAAGTCGTAAATTGTTATATAATAAAGGTCATGAGCACCTAAGTGTGATGTCTAAACATGCTTTGCTAACTTTACAGGAATTACTGTTCTCCAGCAGCTGATGCATTACACAGGATAATTATTTTCCAGAAAGACTGATGTCAAAGAAGCTATTAAAGAGTTGCCCAGTCTGGCTCCATAAGTAAGTTTAAGCAGCAGCATCAGTCTTCCTTTTAAAGGTAAGAAATGTTGAAATACAAGATTCAATTGTGTTTAATAGGACACAACCCAAAACTGTCTAATAAACCAATGATTTCTTCTTAAAAGGAGACATACAATGCTTGTGGGGAGGGGTGATAGTGAGTTTAGAACTCAGTTTAGCACCTAGGAGTCCGCCCATGAGTGGTTGCCCTCAGAGCTCATGTAGACAGAATACATTAGAAATGCATTTGGAAAAGACTGATAGTATTTTAATTAATGGAGTACACTTGTGGTCCATTTATTGTAGCTGTGAGTTAAGCATTCAAATTGATCCAGGACAGGTGCATGTAATTGAGAGATATGCCTAATATTGTGGATTTCACATTTAATTTGCCTGGAGA
Organism: Chelonia mydas; assembly: GCF_015237465.2. Lineage (NCBI taxonomy): Eukaryota > Metazoa > Chordata > Testudines > Cheloniidae > Chelonia > Chelonia mydas. The sequence continues at coordinate 69,122,619 of NC_057849.1, forward strand.
GTTGCAGATACAATGAAAATTGTATTAGTGGAAGTCTTCAGAAGGTACTGGGCAGGTTGACAGATTTAAAGTCTTTTCAAGTAGCTGAAAAAGGAAAGGCAGTAACCTGAACTCAGTTTGACAGGAAAAATTACAAAGCGAAGCCTTGTGATGTGAACCAATGTAAAGTCTGTTTGTTTTGGGATAAGTATTCTTTAGCATTTCACACTAAATTTAGCTAAGGAGTTTTGAATTATCTGAAGCTTAAAGACAAAAATGAATACCTTACTAAAGGTAAGGAAGTTTCAGGTCAGGTGAAATATGAAAATATTAATCATTGTAAAATCCAACTTCAATTCAATCTGTTTGGGAGCTTTGTATAAGATTAAGAGATTAGAAGGAGCTATTTGTTTTTCCTGAGCATGTCAGTCATTTTGATACAAGGTACAATGTTCCTTTCTTTTTTTTTCTTTCTCCCTCCCCTTGAAGGCAGGGCCCAGGAATACTAAATATAGGAATCTGAAGTTAGTCTCTTAATAAATGGCCTGATTTTCAAAAATACTGAGTAGTTAGTGTTCCCAGTGACTTCCCATAGAAATCACACCATCCCAGTCTTGCAAGCAATTACACATGTATCCAATCCTTAAACATGAGTAATTCCATATTCACATTAAGGTCTAATCCTGGAAGTCCTTATTAAAGTGATAGAAAATCAATCATATACGAAGAAAGAACCAATGTGATGAGATGGCAACAGTTTTACAATACATAGCTGCACTTAACAGTTCTGTGAAGTGAAGAATATTGTATCCAGCTGACGCTCCAGGTAGCTGAGTTAAATTGTGGCCAGACAACATTTTACCATAGACTAATTGTGAATGATCAGATAAAAGACCATTCATAGAAGCATATTTTTTTTTTCTGTTTAAAAAGCTATATTTATTCCTCAATAGAACCTCAGGAAAATAGTAAAAGCGACACAAAATTGCAATGTCATTCAGTCTTCTTATATGCTTCTTTACACTACAGGAGACTCCACACAGCAGATGATTTTACTTAACTCATTGCTTGGTCTCCCCTCAGAAAACAAGGACAAGAGAACCTGAATTATCCCATCCAGAGTGAGGAAGTGAACAAGGTCTCTGTTAGAAATCATAATTCACCAAGACCAGATGGACTTAGTGGTTAATTTTATAAATCTTTAAGGGGGAAAATTTAGCCCCTTAGTTAACTAATGTCTACCGTTATCTCCTGTAAGGAGGTTAATCCACTCTTCTTTCAAAGAAGCTTTAGTATCAGTTTTCCCACAGCTAGGTAAAGCTATTAATCCCTGCAAATCATCTAAATGCATCTTTCCTAATTCTTAGTTTCAGTAGCTGTTGCTGCTCTTGTTATAATACTACAAAATGGAAATCTTTATTTATTCAAGTATCAGAGGGGTAGCCATGTTAGTCTGTATCCACACAAACAATGAGGAGTCTAGTGGCACCTTAAAGCCTAACAGATTTATTTGGACATAAGCTTTCATGGGTAAAAAACCCAGTTCTGCATCTGAAGAAGTAGGGGTTTTTTACCCACAAAAGCTTATGCCCAAATAGATCTGTTAGGCTTTAAGGTGCCACCAGACTCCTCGTTGTTTTTATTTATTCATAATCCCACTAGTGAACTAACACTTCTGGAAATAATATTATCAAAAAAGAATAATGTTGACAACTTTGAAAAAAGACAGTATTTCAATATTGATATACATAACCACTCAAACAGAATACATAGAAAGATTTCTGTGGATTAAGACGTTGGTTTTAAAGTAAGTGAAAAGAATAGTTCATTACATATATTAATTACAATAAAATGTTAGGTAATACAAAGCAAGCCAGAAAATACATACACATTAATGTACAGTAGAAGCCCTTATAAATCTCCAGAGATTACTGAGTATAGGGGAAACTGGTAAACACAAGAATTTCTATATGGTGACTGTTGGGAATTTATAACTCAGATGAACTCATCATCTAGTACCATGCCGAAGAATTTCAAATGAACATTAGAGAGCTAGGTACCCAGTTTTCATTGGAATTCAGACACTGTAGAAAAATTCAGACACTCCTTTGAAAAATCCCAGCTCCAGTTGTTAACTCTGCTGTCTTTCAGCTCCAAAAAGTAAGAAGCAATGGCTTGAAATTTGCCATAATGTATCTAATTCAAAATTATCAAATTGCAGTCTAGATCTATCTCTATCAAATCCTTCATCTTTGCTTTAAATTATAAAATAAGATACAAGACTATCTGGTATCAATATTTCCCTCCAATTACTTATGTGAAGAGGTAAGAAATAATTGTATAACAGTTAAAACAAAATTCAATAAAGAATAAAATGCAAACCCTTCCCTGCACAGAATAATATATTGTGACTCCATGGACAGCCTATTAGAAAGATGGAGTAACATATCAGTGACAGAAATACAAATATCAGGTGATGATTTGTCATTTAGATTACTTGATTCAATAATATATTTATTGTATCACAGCCAATTCCAGATGAAATACCACATTGGCTCTGTGTATTATTAATGACATTTTGATAATCTGAACTCAGGTGTATTCTCTTTTCTTAGCATGATCCCTTTTTAATAAACCTAAAGCATATTTTACTTGAAATATAATAAATAAAATGAAACAATTTAAATATTTAATGGTTATAAGCATCCTTGGATTTCAAAGAACAGGTATATTAAAGAGAGCAGTTTTCTTCCAAGTTATTTTTAAAGCTTTCCACATTGCTTCACCGTGTTATATTTCTTTGTTAGATCTCTACATGAAACCATCTGGTGCTGGGAGAAGCAGGCTATTGATGATGATTTCAAGAAACTCCTCATGCTGCTGGTAAAGTTCATAGTCAATGACCATACATATGGATCATGGCCCTCAAATTAAAACTGATTTCTGAAGTAGTAATCATCATAGCACCCTTTAAGTTAAGGGAAATGTTAAGTCTAAGATACGTTTGGGATGTATGATGATGCATGCTTAAAAGTTAATCAAGCACTCAGAGTTGAGGGATTGTAGAGGACCACTGGCTCTGCCATAGTTAAGGTTAAGAACCCCTTTATGTTTAAAGATTGACTCTTCTAAGCGCTCTAAAGTTCAATTGAATTCTCTTGAAATCTGCTGTGCCTCCAGGGTGTAGGGCAGGGTTAGTGATCCAAACTGGGGTCATTTGAGGAAGGGTTTCATTTCACGGCATTCAAAAACAGCATTTCACAAAGTACACAGATTCTGTCAATGTTCTTTGTGCCCACTTGGTGATCTAACAATGGCTCCCCCAGTTGCTTGACTAGCTCAGCTAGTACATGGCGTGCACTGCCTCTTTGGGAAAGTAATATTGAGATCATTATTAAAGGAAGAGTTAGCATCTCTGGATTAGTGTGTGCTAAACAGTCATGCGCCAAAATGATTAAATTTTCAGGTGCAACAAGACTATATAAGAGGGCTTCCAGCCACCTTGCTTTTATAGGACCTTGGTGATTCAAGGGGACATGCTGTGGCCATTGAACCTGAGCTAAACCTAGATACTGAGGGTGAAGTCTGAATAATACATTTAAAACTCTGAAAACCAGGAAATATTTGCTTCCCTTGTGTAGAGTGGATGGCTAGCCAGAGTTAGGTGGGGAGGCAGGCAGACTTGGGTGGGTAAGGAGCATGACTGGAGGGGCAAGGCCAGATTAGTAGTTGGGGGGCCTAGCTTCAGGAGGGTGTGTAATGGGGTTCACAACATCTGGTTCACTGTACAGCTGAGACTACATAACCAAGCAAGTTTGTGGCCCTCTAGTAAGCTGCTGTCTGTGATATACTTATGCAGCAGCACTGGGTGACAGACAGCAAGGAGTAACTTTTTCTGTGCTAATAGCTTCATGGGGTACGAAGGGGAGGGTTAGCTGGAAATGTTATTTGTGGAGGTGAGTTATATGTAGCAGAGAATGGCATGAGGAGGGGGGGAGAGATACCAATCTTCTTTGATATGCTTTAAGTTACTGTAACCAACATGGGATAAAATTGTCAAGATTTTTGGACATAACCCATAACTATGACTTGTCTTCTTGCCCTGTTAGCAACTCCATCCTCCAAGAGTTTCAAAGCATGACTATTATCACCATGCCACTATAAAAAAGTGTAAAGGCAGTAGGAGGACCACTAATCATATAACATTGTTATAATATAACATTATTTGTATTTAGCTAGCCTCGTTAGTGCCTCAAATGTAAACCTATGTGACAACTAATATTGCTTACATGACCATTAAATACTACTACAAATGTTTCTTTCTGTTCAAAAACCTAGGAAATTCAAACTAAAAATTCTAAAAAACAAGTAATACAGAGTTAAGGTACACACCAATGCAGTCTTAACTCTGTCTCCCTGGGCCTGTCAGAAGCCACTGAGAATTATCTGTCTGCATTCCAATTGCATTCATTGTGATAGGTATATGTGTATTGAATGCCAGAGGGATTAGTTGAAGATTAGCAGAGCTGTGCTACTGGTATGGGGCAATTTGGGGAACCCCTGCCTTTTTCACCTTTCTAAACACCTTTCACCGTCCCACATGTGTGTGATCAAAGGAAAGAGGTGCATGTGCACTTTGCAGTATCCAGTATGCCTAACTTCAGTGTTGAATTCTGTAGATTGTCGGTAGGGGTGAATAGGGGTCTTCTTGATAGGGGGACTGTCAGCACTGAGATGGGATATGAGTGGTCTGTAGGTTTAATGATGCGTAAGTTAAATTATACTGTTAATTAGAATACTGTACATAAGGTGAAGGGGATTTAAAATTTAGCAAGTGTGGGGTTGTTCCTGAGGAGTAGGTTCAGTATTTGGGTTTAGATAAGGTGTATATAGGTACTGTTCAGCTTAGCTCACCTGAACACACATTCTGACTGAGCAAAGAGAAAACATAAAACTCTGTCCTCCAGCGGATATGTTGCCTGTTCACTGAGTGTTCTGCACTTTCTACAAAGGCAGTGTGTGAATATGTGTGTTATGAGCATGTTGAGGCATTGTTCAGAGATCAGTTAATGTTGCATTGACATTACTCCTGGGGTATTCTGTGTCTAAAAAGGTTGCGCACAATATTTTAAAATTCTGCATATTTTATTTGTCAAAATAACAATTAGTCCAGTTTCAATTATTTTGGTAATTTATTTCAAAATATCTGTCAAGTGTGTCAATACAACAAGAGCAAAAAAGATTCCCCCAGGATTAGAGAGATAAGAAACCCCTACAACAACTCAGTTCCAGTTTGGGGGTGCTGGAGGGGATTGTGCAGGGCCCCCAGAGCCCAGACACCCACAACTCCCTCCCCTCAGAGCCAAGCTTCAGGGCACCCCCCAGCCTAGACATCCAGACTCCCCTTCCCCAAGAGCTCAGCTGCAGGGAAGCCCCCAGACACCAGCACTCCCCTCCCCACAGAGCCCATCCATGGAGCAGTCCCCAGCCCAGACACTAGCACCCAGAGAAATTTTACTCCCTCCAACTTCTTTACTGTCCCACAGGAGAACAAGATGTGGTGTGGTCCTGCTCTTCTTCGTCCTTTGCCAGAGCTGGCTGGGTCTCCCAGGCACTCTCCGACTTGCTTACTGCAAACTGGGCTCTGCAGAGTCCAGCAGCGCCTAGTGGCAGCCAGAAATTATGTGGTGGGAAACGGGATGCTGCAAAATTCTGCATTGCAAAGTGGTGCAGAATTCCCACAGAAGTATGACATGTACCTTTTTTTCTATATTTCCTAGTTTTTGGAAGTTTGCATGTTGCTAAAAACAATGTTCTGGGAGGACAGAAGACAACAGTGGGTAACATTAACTGTGCATTAATGAAATTCTTTGTCATCAATGCTTAGGTTCTTCTTTAAAAACAAAGTCAATTTGTTTGAGGCAGCATTTCCTAATGGATTGGACACAGGGCTAGGATCCAGGGGTTCTAACTTTAACCCTCCACTGGACCCAACTAAGCCCTGGTCTACACTAGGAGTTGAGGTCAAATTTAGCAGCATTAAATCGATTTAACCCTGCATCCGTCCACATGACGAAGCCCTTTTTTTCAACTTAAAGGGCTCTTAAAATCGATTTCCTTACTCCACCTCCGACAAGGGGATTAGCGCTGAAATCGGCCTTGGTGGGTCGAGTTTGCGGTACTGTGGATGCAATTAGACGGTATTGGCCTCCAGGAGCTATCCTAGAGTGCTCCATTGTGACCGCTCTGGACAGCACTCTCAACTCAGATGCACTGGCCAGGTAGACAGGAAAAGGCCCGGGAACTTTTGAATTTCAATTTCCTGTTTGGCCAGCGTGGCAAGCTGCAGGTGACCATGCAGAGCTCATCAGCAGAGGTTACCATGATGGAGCCCCAGAATCGCAAAAGAGCTCCAGCATGGACCGAACGGGAGGTACGGGAGCCGATCTCTGTATTGGGAGAGGAATCTGTGCTATCAGAACTCCGTTCCAGTTTTTGAAATGCCAAAACATTTGTCAAAATCTCCCAGGGCATGAAGGACAGAGGCCATAACAGGGACCCGAAGCAGTGCCACATGAACCTTAAGGAGCTGAGGCAAGCCTACCAGAGAGACAAACGGTTGCTCCGGGTCAGAGTCCCAAACATCCTGCTTCTATGATGAACTGCATGCCATTTTAGGGGGTTCAGCCACCAGTATCCCAGCCGTGTTGTTTGACTCCTTCAATGGAGATGGAGGCAACACGGAATCAGGTTTTGGGGACGAGGAAGATGATGCTAGCTCACAGCAAGCAAGCAGAGAAACCAGTTTTCCCAACAGCCAGGAACTGTGTCTCACCCTGGACCTGGAGCCAGTACCCCCCGAACCCACCCAAGGCTCCTCCTGGACCCACCAGGTGGAGAAGGGACCTCTGGTGAGTGTGCCTTTTTAAAATAGTATACATGGTTTAAAAGCAAGCATGTGTAATGATTAATTTGCCCTTGCATTTGTGGCTCTCCTGGATGTACTCCCAAAGCCTTTGCAAAAGGTTTCTGGGGAGGGCAGCCTTATTCCATCCATTAAGGGGTAGGCTGGGTCCCCAAGGATAACTATAGGCATTTCAACATCCCCAATGGTTATTTTCTGGTCTGGGAATAAAGTCCCTTCCAGCAGCTTTTGAAATAGACCAGAGTTCCTGAAGATGCGAGCATCATGTACCTTTCCCGGCCATCCCACGTTGATGTTGGTGAAACGTCCCTTGCGATCCACCAGTGCTTGCAGCACCATTGAAAAGTACCCCTTGCAGTTTATGTACTCGCCAGCTTGGTGCTCCGGTGCCAAGATAGGGATATGGGTTCCGTGTATGGCCCCACCACAGTTAGGGAATCCCATTGCAGCAAAGCCATCCACTATGACCTGCACATTTCCCAGGGTCACTACCCTTGATATCAGCAGATCTTTGATTGCTTTGGCTACTTGTGTCACAGCAGCCCTTACAGTAGATTTGCCCACTCCAAATTGATTCCCGACTGACCGGTAGCTGTCTGGCATTGCAAGCTTCCACAGGGCTATTGCCACTCGATTCTCAACTCTGAGGGCTGCTCTCATCTTGGTATTCATGCGCTTCAGGGCAGGGGAAAGCAAGTCACAAAGTTCCATGAAAGTGCCCTTAAGCATGCAAAAGTTTCGCAGCCACTGGGAATCATCCCAGACCCGCAACACTGTGGGTCTGTGCTTGTTTCCAGGGCCCAGAATCGGTGTTCCACCGCATGAACCTGCCCCATTAGCACCATGATGCCCACATTGCCAGGGCCTGTGCTTTGAGAGAAGCCTGTGTCCATGTCCTCATCACTCTCGTCACCACGCTGACATCGCCTACTCGCCCAGTTTCATTTTGCCAGGTTCTGGTGCTGCATATACTGCTGGATAATGTGCGTGGTGTTTAATGTGCTCCTAATTGCCAAAGTGATCTGAGTGGGCTCCATGCTTGCCATGGTATGGCGTCTGCACAGAAAAAAGGCACGGAACGATTGTCTGCCGTTGCTCTGACGGAGGGAGGGGCAACTGATGACATGGCTTACAGGGTTGGTTTACAGGGAATTAAAATCAACAAAGGGAGTGGCTTTACATCAAGGAGAAATAAAAACAACTGTCGCACAGAATGGCCCCCTCAAGGATTGCACTCAAAACCCTGGGTTTAGCAGGCCAGTGCTCAACCCACTAAGCTATCCCTCCCTCTGGCATTTCAGGCAGGGCGGAATCTGCATTAAAGTTTTCAAGGTGCCCCTGACAGACCTCACCAAAACGATTGACAGCCATTGATTTCACGGGGTGGGGAGAGCAAATGAATACAAAACAAATCTGGTCTATTTCTTGTTTTGATCCACTCTCTTTTACATCTTTGGCTGGCAGCAGACAGTGTAGTAGGACTGCAAGCCATCCACATCTCCTGGCTGCCTGGCAGAAGATGGTGCAATAGGACTGCTAGCCATCCTCATCTCCTGCCTGGTCACCATAAGATGGTACAATAGGACTGCCTACAGGACTAAAGAGAATGACCTGATCAAGTCACTCGTAGTTTAGTCCCTGCACCCATATCTGCCCAGTCGCACCTAACCGACCTTACCGAGGCGGCCAGGAGCACCTCGGACACGATGAGGATGGTTTTCAGTCCTATTGCACCATCTGCTGCCACAAGGCAATGGGTTGCTGCTGCTGTGTAGCAATGCAGTACCACGTCTGCCAGCATCCAGGAGACATACGGTGACAGTGAGCTGAGCGGGCTCCATGCTTGCCGTGGTATGGCGTCTGCACAGGTAACTCAGGAAAAAAGGCACGAAACAATTTTCTGCCGTTGCTTTCACAGAGGGAGGGCCTGATGACATGTACCCAGAACCACCCGCAGCAATGTTTTTTGCCCCATCAGCCATTGGGATCTCAACCCAGAATTCCAAAGGGCAGTGGAGACTGCGGGAACTGTGGGATAGCTATCCACAGTGCAACACTCTGGAAGTCGACACTAGCCTCAGTACTGTGGAAGCACTCCGCCGAGTTAATGCACTTAATGCACTTAGAGCAATTTGTGTGGGGACACACACAATCGACTATATAAAAATGATTTCTAAAAAAACGACTTCTATAAATTCGACCTAATTTCATAGTGTAGACAGTGGATTTGGACAAATCACCCAAACTCTGGATTTCAGTTTGTAACTGTATAAATTATAGCTGTTACTTACCTACTTCACAGGAGGTTTATGAAGATGAATTGGGCCATGTCTTTGTGAAGTTCTGAAGTGAGTGTAACATGCTATATAATTGATGGGTCTGATTGTTGAGGTTTAAGAACCCAATACCAGGTAGGGAAAGCACCATTTTATATTCAAAGTGGGGAAGAGACTTATTTGTTACTTTCCAAACTGTTCCCCCATCCCATAAACATATATGTGGTTGAACTACCTTTTTTTTTTCCCGTGGTCTCTCAGGGCTAAACAGCCTTCTGCATAACTTGCAGTGTCAGCTGCAGCAGTCTCTTACAGATCACTCTGACAGCCAATGATTATTCATGATGATGAATGCTCTAACTTGCCTAAGGACAGCTTTCCACATACTTTGCCTCAGCAGAAGAAAACATCAGGAACGGGATAAAAAAACTGGCCCTTATCATCATTTAAAGATATCTCTCAGGCCATTTAGAAAGAGACTTCAACTGTGGTAACTTCACTATCTTCACTTACAACATTAGTCTATGGGTATATGTACACTATGAATTAGGTCGAATTTATAGAAGTCGTTTTTTTAAAAATCTGTTTTATATTCGAGTGTGTGTGTCCCCACAGAAAATGCTCTAAGTGCATTAAGTGCATTAACTCGGCAGAGTGCTTCCACAGTACCGAGGCTAGAGTCGACTTCCAGAGCGTCGCACTGTGGATAGCTATCCCACAGTTCCCGCATTCTCCGTTTCCCATTGGAATTCTGGGTTGAGATCCCAATGCCTGATGGGGCTAAAACATTGTCGCGGGTGGTTCTGGGTACATATCGTCAGGCCCCCGTACCCTCCCTCCCTCTATGAAAGCAAGGGCAGACAATCGTTTCGTGCCTTTTTTCCTGAGTTACCTGTGCAGACGCCATACCACGGCAAGCATGGAGCCCGCTCAGCTCACTGTCACCGTATGTCTCCTGGGTGCTGGCAGACGCGGTACTGCATTGCTACACAGCAGCAGCAACCCATTGCCTTGTGGCAGCAGACGGTGCAATAGGACTGGTAGCCGTCATCGTCATGTCCGAGGTGCTCCTGGTCACCTCTGTGAGGTCGATCAGGAGCGCCTGGGCAGACATGGGCGCAGGGACTAAATTTGGAGTGACTTGATCAGGTCATTCTCTTTAGTCCTGCAGTCAGTCCTATTGAACCATCTTATGGTGAGCAGGCAGGTGATACGGATTGCTAGCAGTCCTATTGCATCATCTTCTGCCGAGCAGCCATGAGATGTGGATGGCATGCAGTCCTTCTGCACCGTCTGCTGCCAGCCAAAGATGTAAAAGATAGATGGAGTGGATCGAAACAAGAAATAGACCAGATCTGTTTTGTACTCATTTGCAACCCTCCCCACCCCCCCGTCTAGGGGACTCATTCCTCTAGGTCACACTGCAGTCACTCACAGAGAAGGTGCAGTGAGGTAAATCTAGCCATGTATCAATCAGAGGCCAGACTAACCTCCTTGTTCCAATAAGAATAATAACTTAGGTGCACCATTTCTTATTGGAACTCTCCGTGAAGTCCAGCCTGAAATACTCCTTGATGTAAAGCCACCCCCTTTGTTGATTTTAATTCCCTGTAAGCCGTGTCGTCAGTCACCCCTCCCTGCGTCAAAGTAATGGCAAACAATCGTGCAGCTGAGTTGAGAGTGCTGTCCAGAGCAGTCACAATGGGGCACTCTGGGATAACTCCCGGAGGCCAATACCGTCGAATTGTGTCCACAGTACCCCAAATTCGACCCGGCAAGGCCAATTTAAGCGCTAATCCACTTGTCAGGGGTGGAGTAAGGAAATCGATTTTAGAGCCCTTTAAGTCAAAATAAAGGGCTTCATCGTGTGGACGGGTGCAGGTTTACGTCGATTTAACGCTGCTAAATTCGACCTAAAGTCCTAATATAGACCAGGGCTATGTAGATGGTGATTTGGAAATGGAAGTTCGAGCACATTCTATGGAACAGCAGCTGGGGAACCCCACAAAAATATTATTGAGCCCACTGATTAACATTAGCTTCTTAACCATCAAATTCCACAACAATGTGGTCCAAGTAGCATCTGATGTAAAAAGGACTCAAGTGACTGTTGATTTGTGACTTCCTTGTACTCTGCTATTTCAACATCTCTAAGGCCTTGTCTACACTACAAAATTAGGTCGAATTTATAGAAGTCGGTTTTGTAGAAAGCGTTTTTATACAGTCGATTGTGTGTGTCCCCACACAAATGCTCTAAGTGCATGTAGTCTAATGCTCTAAGTGCATTAAGTGCGGAGTGTGTCCACAGTACCGAGGCAACCGTCGACTTCTGAAGCGTTGCACTGTGGGTAGTTATCCCACAGTTCCTGCAGTCTCCGCTGCCCATTTGAATTCTGGGTAGAAATCCCAGTGTCTGATGGGGCTAAAACATTGTCGCGGGTGGTTCTGGGTACATAACGTCAGGCCCGCCTTCCCTGCCTCCCGCCGTGAAAGCAAGGGCAGACAATCGTTTTGCACCTTTTTTCTTGAGTTACCTGTGCAGACACCATACCATGGCAAGCATGGAGCCCGCTCAGCTCACTGTCACCATACGTCTCCTGGGTGCTGGCAGACGCTGTACTGCATTGCTACACAGCAACAGTTTATTGCCTTTTGCAGCAGGCAGTGCAGTATGACTGGTAGCCGTCATCGACGTAGTCCAGGGTGCTCTTTTAATTGACCTCGATGAGGTCAGGGGCGCCTGGGCAAACATGGGAGTGACTCAGCCAGGTCATTTCCCTTTTAAGTTTCGTCTCATGGCGATTCAGTCCTACCAGCAGTGCACTATCTTTTAATCTGCAGCCAGCAGAAGACGATGGCCAGCAGTCATACTGCACCATCTTCTGCCGAGCACCCAGGAGATGACGATGGCTAGCGGTCGTACTACACAGTCTGCTGCCAGCAAGATGTATAAAGATAGATGAAGTGGATCAAAACAAGAAATAGACCAGATTTGTTTTGTATTCATTTTCTCCTCCCTCCCTCCGTGAAATCAATGGCCTGCTAAACCCAGTTTTGAGTTCTATCCTTGAGGTTTTGAATTCTATCCTTGAGGGGGCCATTCTGTTTCTCGCAAAGCCACCCCTCCTTGTTGATTTTAATTCTCTGTAAGCCAACCCTGTAAGCCATGTTGTCAGTCATCCCTCCCTCTGCCAGAGCAACAGCAAACAATCGTTTTGTGCCCTTTTCCCTGGATTGCCCGAGCAGGAGCAGACGCCATAGCACAGCAAGCATGGAGCCCGTTCAGCTCACCCCAGCAGTTATGACCATTGTAAACACCTCGCACATTATCATGCAGTTTATGAAAAACCAGGTGAGGAGGCGACGGCAGCGAGGTGATGAGGCCCTGAACGCACCTTTCTCTAAAACCGCGTTCCCCTGCAATTTGGAGATCATGGTGTTAATGGGGCAGGCTCATGCCGTGGAACACCGATTCTGGGCCCGGGAAACAAACACAGAGTGGTGGGACCGCATAGTGTTGCAGGACTGGGATGATTCCCAGTGGCTGCGAAACTTTCGCATGCATAAGGGCACTTTCATGGAACTTTGTGACTTGCTTTCTCCTGCCCTGAAGCACAAGAATACCAAGATGAGAGCAGCCATCACAGTTCACGAGTGAGTGGCAATAGCTCTGTTGAAGCTTGCAACGCCAGACAGCTACCGGTCAGTCAGGAATCAATTTGGAGTGGGCAAATCTACTGTGGGGGTTGCTGTGATGCAAGTAGCCAATGCAATCACTGACCTGCTGATATCAAAGGTAGTGACTCTGGGAAATGTGCAGGTCATACTAGATGGCTTTCCTGCAATGGGATTCCCTAACTCTGGTGGGGCTATAGACGGAACACATATCCCTATCTTGGGACCGGACCACCGGGGCGGCCAGTACATAAACCGCAAGGGGTACTTTTCAATGGTGCTGCAAGCACTGGTGGATCACAAGGGACGTTTCACCAACATCAACATGGGATGCCCGGGAAAGGCTCATGACGCTTGCGTCTTCAGGAACTCTGGTCTGCTTGAACAGCTGCAGGAAGGGACTTACTTCCCAGACCAGAAAATAACTGTTGGGGATGTTGAAATGCCAGTAGTTATCCTTGGGGACCCAGCCTACCCCTTAATGCCATGGCTCATGAAGCTGTACACAGGCACCCTGGACAGTAGTCAGGAGCTGTTCAACTATAGGCTGAGCAAGTGCAGAATGGAGGTAGAGTGTGCATTTGGACGTTTAAAGGGTCGCTGGCACAGTTTACTTACTCGCTCAGACCTCAGCGAAACCAATATTCCCAATATTTGTGCTGGAAATGGCTCTACTTGATGATCACTTTAGATAAGCTGTTACCAGCAGGAGAGTGGGGTGGGAGGAAGTTTTGTTTCATGGTCTCTGTGTGTATATAATGTCTTCTGCAGTTTCCACGATATGCTATGCATCCGATGAAGTGAGCTGTAGCTCACGAAAGCTCATGCTCAAATAAACTGGTTAGTCTCTAAGGTGCCACAAGTACTCCTTTTCTTTTTACGGATACAGACTAACACGGCTGTTACTCTGAAACCTGTCATTATGCAAGGCACTGCATTTAGCCGCATGGAGTGGAAATCTATCAACTGCATGAAAAAACTTGTACAGATACAGACAGACATCATCTTCCTTTCCAAATGCAAACAGATGGACATCGTACCAAAAGGACTGAAGGTAAAAAATCCATTACAATCTACATACCACACAGACTATGCTGACAGCTTGTGCCACACGCTCTCAAAGAAACTGCGGAATCACCTGATCAACATCCTCTACAGCAAACAGGGAAAGATTAAGAATGAGCTCTCAAAAATGGATACTCTCATAAAAAAACAACCTTCCACACAAACTTCCTCGTGGCTGGATTTTACTAAAACTAGACAAGCCATTTACAACGCACACTTTACTTCTCTACAAAAGAAAAAGGACACTAAACTTTCTAAACTACTACAGGCTACAAGGGGCCACAGCAATGGTTCCCTCAACCCACCCAGCAATATTGTTAACCTATCCAACTATACTCTCAGCCCAGCAGAAGCAGCTGTCCTATCTCGGGGTCTCTCCTTCTGCCCCTCCACCCCCTCGAACATGATACAGTTCTGTGGTGACCTAGAATCCTATTTTCGACGTCTCCGACTCAAGGAATATTTCCAAAATACCTCTGAACAACATAATGATCCACAGAGGCCTGCCTACCAACATTACAAAAAGAAGGATTCTAGGTGGACTCCTCCTGAAGGTCGAAACAGCAGACTGGACTTCTACATAGAGTGCTTCCGCCGACGTGCACGGGCTGAAATTGTGGAAAAGCAGCATCACTTGCCCCATAACCTCAGCCGTGCAGAACACAATGCCATCCACAGCCTCAGAAACAACTCTGACATCATAATCAAAAAGGCTGACAAAGGAGGTGCTGTTGTCATCATGAATAGGTCGGAATATGAACAAGAGGCTGCTCGGCAGCTCTCCAACACCACTTTCTACAAGCCATTACCCTCTGATCCCACTGAGAGTTACCAAAAGCATCTACAGCATTTGCTCAAGAAACTTCCTGAAAAAGCACAAGATCAAATCCGCACAGACACACCCCTGGAACCCCGACCTGGGATATTCTATCTACTACCCAAGATCCATAAACCTGGAAATCCTGGGCGCCCCATCATCTCAGGCATTGGCACCCTGACAGCAGGATTGTCCGGCTAGGTAGACTCACTCCTCAGGCCCTACGCTACCAGCACTCCCAGCTACCTTCGAGACACCACTGACTTCCTGAGGAAACTACAATCCATTGGTGATCTTCCTGATAACACCATCCTGGCCACTATGGATGTAGAAGCCCTCTACACCAACATTCCACACTAAGATGGACTACAAGCCGTCAAGAACACTATCCCCGATAATGTCACGGCTAACCTGGTGGCTGAACTTTGTGACTTTGTCCTTACCCATAACTATTTTACATTTGGGGACAATGTATACCTTCAGATCAGCGGCACTGCTATGGGTACCCGCATGGCCCCACAGTATGCCAACATTTTTATGGCTGATTTAGAACAACGCTTCCTCAGCTCTCGTCCCCTAACACCCCTACTTTACTTGCGCTATATTGATGACATCTTCATCATCTGGACCCATGGAAAAGAAGCCCTTGAGGAATTCCACCATGATTTCAACAATTTCCATCCCACCATCAACCTCAGCCTGGTCCAGTCCACACAAGAGATCCACTTCCTGGACACTACAGTGCTAATAAACGATGGTCACATCAACACCACCCTATACCGGAAACCTACTGACCGCTATTCCTACCTACATGCCTCCAGCTTTCACCCTGACCACACCACACGATCCATCGTCTACAGCCAAGCTCTGCGATACAACCGCATTTGCTCCAACCCCTCAGACAGAGACAAACACCTACAGGATCTCTATCAAGCATTCTTACAACTACAATACCCACCTGCGGAAGTGAAGAAACAGATTGATAGAGCCAGAAGAGTTCCCAGAAGTCACCTACTACAGGACAGGCCTAACAAAGAAAATAACAGAACGCCACTAGCCGTCACCTTCAGCCCCCAACTAAAACCCCTCCAACGCATCATTAAGGATCTACAACCTATCCTGAAGGATGACCCAACACTCTCTCAAATCTTGGGAGAAAGGCCAGTCCTTGCCTACAGACAGCCCCCCAACTTGAAGCGAATACTCACCAACAACCACATACCACACAACAGAACCACTAACCCAGGAACCTATCCTTGCAACAAAGCCTGTTGCCAACTGTGCCCACATATCTATTCAGGGGACACCATCACAGGGCCTAACAACATCAGCCACACTATCAGAGGCTCGTTCACCTGCACATCCACCAATGTGATATATGCCATCATGTGCCAGCAATGCCCCTCTGCCATGTACATTGGTCAAACTGGACAGTCTCTACGTAAAAGAATAAATGGACACAAATCAGATGTCAAGAATTATAACATTCATAAACCAGTCGGAGAACACTTCAATCTCTCTGGTCACACAATCACAGACATGAGGGTCGCTATCTTAAAGCAAAATAACTTCAAATACAGACTCCAGCGAGAAACTGCTGAATTGGAATTCATTTGCAAATTGGATACTATTAATTTGGGCTTGAATAGAGACTGGGAGTGGCTAAGTCATTATGCAAGGTAGCCTATCTCCCCTTGTTTTTTTCCTACAAACCCCCCCAAGACGTTCTGGTTAAACTTGGATTATTGCTGTGCACATTGTAAGATGAGCTATTGCCAGCAGGAGAGTGAGTTTGTGTGTGTGGTTTTTGGAGGGGGGTGTGGGGGGGGTGAGAAAACCTGGATTAGTGCTGGAAATGACCCACCTTGATTATCATGCGCATTATAAAGAGAGGTTTCAAAGAGGGATGGGCTATTACCAGCAGGAGAGTGAGTTTGTATGTGTGTGTGTTGGGGGGGGGGGAGGGTGAGAGAACCTGGATTTGTGCTGGAAATGGCTCTACTTGATGATCACTTTAGATAAGCTGTTACCAGCAGGAGAGTGGGGTGGGAGGAAGTTTTGTTTCATGGTCTCTGTGTGTATATAATGTCTTCTGCAGTTTCCACGATATGCTATGCATCCGATGAAGTGAGCTGTAGCTCACGAAAGCTCATGCTCAAATAAACTGGTTAGTCTCTAAGGTGCCACAAGTACTCCTTTTCTTTTTACGAATACAGACTAACACGGCTGTTACTCTGAAATATTCCCATTGTTATTGCTGCTTGTTGTGTGCTCCACAATCTTTTTGAGAGTAAGGAGGAGATGTTTATGGCGGGGTGGAAGGTTGATGCAAATCACCTGGCCGCTGAATATGCACAGCCAGACACCAGGGCGGTTAGAAGAGCACAGGAGGGCGCGGTGCGCATCAGAAGCTTTGAAAACCAGTTTCATGACTGGCCAGAGTACTTTGTGACACTTCTGTTTGTTTCTCCTTGATGAAAACCCGCCTCCTTGGTTGACTCTAATTCCCTGTAAGCTACCCGCCCTCCCACCTTCGATCACAGCTTGCTTGCAAAGGAAATAAAGTCACTATCATTTACAAAACATGTCTTCTTTATTAATTGATTATAAAAATAGGGAGATAACTCAGAAGGTAGCCCAGGTGGGGTGTGCGAGGAGGGTAGGAGGGAAGGAAAAGGCCACTTTAAAACTCATTGAATGCCAGCCTTCTGTTGCTTGGGCTGTCCACTGGGGTGGATTGGTTGGGTGCCCGGAGCCTCTCACCCCGTGTTCTTGGGCGTCTGGGTGGGGAGGCTATGGAACTTGGGGAGGAGGGAGGGCGGTTAAACAGGGGCTGCAGCAGTAGTCTGTGATCCTGCTGCCATTCATGAACCTCCACCAGACGGCCAGAGCATGTCCGTTTGATCCCACAGTATCCCCAGCGTTTCATAGATTCATAGATACTAAGGTCAGACGGGACCATTATGATCATCTAATCTGACCTCCTGCACAACGCAGGCCACAGAATCTCACCCACCCACTCCTGAAAAACCTCACCTATGCCTGTGGTATTGAAGTCTTCAAATCGTGGTTTAAAGACTTCAAGGAGCAGAGAATCCTCCAGCAAGTGACCCGTGCCCCATGCTACAGAGGAAGACGAAAAACCTCCAGGGCCTCTTCCAATCTGCCCTAGAGGAAAATTCCTTCCCGACCCCAAATATGGCAATCAGCTAAACCCTGAGCATATGGGCAAGATTCACCAGCGAGATACTACAGAAAATTCTTTCCTGGGTAACTCAGATCCCACCCCATCTAACACCCCATCACAGGCCATTAGTCCTATTTCCTGTTTCCTCATGCCTCCTCTGATCTTCCTGCCGCCACCTCTCCTCACGTTCATCAGCCACTGTCCTGTACTCTGCTATTGTGTCCGTCCACACATTCTACTGAGCTCTCTCAGTGCTGGACGACTGCATGAGCTCAGAGAACATTTCATTGTGCGTGCGCTTTTTCGCTGCCTTATCTCAGATAGCCTCTGGGATGAAGAGGGAGGCTTGAAACATTTGTAGCTGCTGGAGGAAAAAAAGGGAGTGAACTATGGCCCACAGACTGAATCCGGCCCCTCAGGGAAGCGGCCAGCACCATCCCTGTGATCCCTGGGAGAGGGGGGCAAAGGGCTCTGCATGCTGCTCTTGCCTGTGGGTACCTCCCGCTGAAGTTCCCATTGTCCGGAAACTGCGGCCAATGGGAGCTTCGGGGGAGGTACCCACAGGCAAGGGCAGTGAGCTCAGCCGTCTGCCTCCCCTCCCCCAGGGGCCACAGGGATGTGGTACCAGCCACTTCCCGGAGTGGCATGGGGCTGGGGACAGGGCAGGCAGGCAGGGAGCCTGCCCTGGCCCCAGTGCACGCTGCTGCCACCCCAGAGCAGCTCCAGGTAAGCAATGCTAGGCTGGAGCCTGCATCCTGAACCCCTCCTGCACTCTGCACCCCAACTCCCTGTCCTGAGCCCTCTGCCTGTACCCCAGTCCCCTGCCACACCCCACACCCCTGCTTTACCCCAACCCCCTGCCTTGGTCCCCCTCCTGCACCCCACACCCCTCCCTGCACCACTGCCATGAGCACCTTCCCACACTGTGCACCCCCTCCTGCACCCCAACCCCCTTCCCTGAGTGCCCTTGTATACCCCGCACTCATCCTCTGCCCCAACCCCTTGGCCTGAGCCCCTTCCTGCACACTGAACTCCCTCCCTCACCCCAACCCTGTGTCCCTTGCTTACATTCATGGCCCCGCATGCAATTTCCCGACCCAGTTGTGACCCTCGGGCCAAAAAGTTTGCCCACCCCTGAACTAGGTCTTGCATAGTTTGTGTTCATTTCATGTTCAATATAGTCCTTATGTTTATCACAATGTTCTATGCACTTTTAGCTGTTTGTTATTACATTTAATGTTATTCGTACATGTTACCCCATTTTCCAAAATGGAGTTCAGGTGTCCATCATGGCGTCTGAGGCAAAAGATAACTCTGACTCCACATTGTGGAAGCTTCTTTATGGAACTTTGGCAGGAAAGAAGCCAATAGACATTTGGAATTAGTTACAACTGGCTCCTGTTGAGGTACTTACCTCAGAACTTTGTCATTTGTGTCTTCAAAAAAATTAAATTAGTCTGAGCACCCGTTGCTCGGGGGTCCGTTATAGAGACAGTCAAGGTGCAGTCTTTTTGTGAGGTGTCAGATCTTTGGATCAAGACCACTGGACCAGGCAATCGGATCATGATCACCAGGAGCTGTAAAGACTGTTAACATCTATTCACTTACCTTAAACATTGTGGTGTTCCTGACTTCCAACATCTTACCTTTGGGACCAGTCGCCAGGATCCTGAGGGCTCTCACCTTTGGGACCCAGTGCTTCATCTTATCGATCCCATAAGCCTGTGGATCACCTGCGAAGACAAATGCATCTTAACCTCATTTCTGCTGGTTAAGAAAACCTAGAGACAAAGTATCTTGGGGTATTATGTTGTTCTTTGTTTAGTTGTTGCCACGGTTCGGGTTAGTTGGGGCCTGAGTTTTATACTCACCTCTGTTAAACCACAGCTTACTTGTTATTTGGTTATAGATTATGATTTTTCCCTGTTCCCACTGTTACTTCCCTTAAACAAATCTGTTGTTTTGCAAAAAATCCTCCCTATCCCTTTTGTCCACTACACCACACAAGGGAGATGGGAGGTACACCAACTTCTATCTAATCCCAGGTGATAGATCCTGAGGGGTGAAAAGATCCTGCTGCTGAAACCAGAATTGTAGCTGGCCTATTTACTCTGAGTTTCAGGTTAACATAAGTTGTATTTCCCTTGGTTGTTTATGAGAAAGTCATGAAAGACACTATCAAAAGCTAACCAATTTATTTGAGCATGAGCTTTCGTGAGCTACAGCTCACTTCATCGGATGTAGCTCACGAAAGCTCATGCTCAAATAAATTGGTTAGTCTCTAAGGTGCCACAAGTACTCCTTTTCTTTTTGCGAATACAGACTAACACGGCTGTTACTCTGAAAACTATCAAAAGCCTTACTAAAGTCAAGATATACCACATCCAGTTTCCTCATCACATCCACAAGACTTTGTCCTGTAAAAGAAAGCTATGAGGTTGGTTTGACACAATTTGTTCTTCACAAATCCATGCTGACTTTTACTTATAACCTTATTATCTTCTAGGTGTCTACAAATTGATTGCTTAATTATTTGCTTCATTATCTTTTCTAGTACTGAAGTTAAGTTGACTGGTCTGTAATTCCCTGGGTTGTCCTTATTCCCTTTTTTATAGATTATCACTCTTTTTGCCCTTTTCCAGTACTCTGGAATCTCTCTTCTGTCTTCCATGACTTTTTGATGATAATCGCTAAAAGTGGCTCAGATATCTTCTCAATCTGCTTCTAAAGTATTCTATGATGTATTTCATCAGGTCCTTGTGACTTGAAGACATCTAACTTGTTTAAGTAATTTTAACTTGTTCTTTCCCTCTTTTAGCCTCTGATCTTACCTCATTTTCACTGGCATTCATTGTTAGATGTCCAATTGCTACTAAACTTTTGTTGGTGAAAACTGAAACAAAGAAGTTATTTAGCACATCTGCCATTTCCACATATTCTGTTATCTACACAGTTCTGAGATTAAGGGACTGATTCTGGACTGATTTTAGAAGCAATGCCACTGAAGTAAATGGAATTACACCTATGTAAAATCTACATAAGTGATATCAGAATTAGGCTTTAGCTGTTTTCTCTTCTCTATGTACCATTATTCATTACAACACATACACATGTGATAATTACAAAACAGTCAATATTTGCCAACAGGTAACACACAGTGTCACAAAATACTTAGTTTTGACCCTTCCTCAGTATAGGAAATCACTGTGGGGATTATTTGGAACTATCTAATACTGTTAGTGATTACTGACTTTTGATAGCAAAGATTGTATAAAGGATATAAAATTCCCCTAGACTTATGCACATTTCATCTTGTTTTCCTCACGGTCAACTGAAACATTCCACAATTGAGGAGCCAAAGTGACACGTTGTGTAATCACATACAACTTCAATGATATCAGTAAAGCTGTACCTGTGTGTACCAGATCTGAATGTGATTTGTGGCATTTTCTCACCCTGGATTAAGAAGCTTTATAGGAATATTTAATGGTACTCCTATCAATAGCCTGATAAATATAATCTAAAAAAAAAAAATCCAGTGTAAATTCTGGTTTCCTTTTGCTATTCACTGGGTACCATGTCTCAAAATATTTTGCACATATTTTCAAATATTAATTGCAGCTGTTATTGCTTTGCATCTAATAGGCAATACAAATGATGGAGTGAATTATCAATATTTCTAATATGACCTTAGAGGGCAGTCAGCCACAGCAAATAGGAAAAAATAAAATTGTGGAGCTCTCAAATAACTCATAACTGGATGATATAGCTTTAGGTTCCAAACACAAAGCATAAAATATGCTGTATAAAACAACTAATAGTGCTATGGTACTATAAATATATATTAATATGAGATGACTCAAGTTTTCCTGTCATAGACTCATTGTGTCTCCTATCAAAGTGAAATTATTCCCTGCAGTGGTATTATCAAGTGCTTTGCACAGTGCTACTTCAAAATAACACAAGTAATAGGGCTTTCACCATTTCTCTTGGGAATTTTTTTGCATTAGAGATTTTTTTTCCATTATCCAGCCTAAATTTTCTCTTGTTCAACCATTTCTGACTTTATTATTATTTGTTACTGTTACATCACCGCTAATATGAATGGAATTTTATGATTTAGACATGGTCCCTGCCCCAAAGAGTTTAACAGTCAATGTGTAAATGTATGAATGAGAGCACAAATAATTGGAGGGAGGTATGGAATGGAAGTACAAAAGTTACAATAATTTCATACGACAACTCCCTAATGTTCACCCAACCATCTGTAATCCACTACCACTTCCTGGGTCAAAAGTAGTGTCCTAATTTAGATTGCTTGCGTCAAGCCTGGAACAAAGATTTGTGTACATTATTGAACTGTACACATTACAAACTCTACTACTGATCTACAAGTAAGGCTGGTCCAGTAGAAAATTATATTTCATTCATACTGGTCCTCACATAGTTTACAATTCAGGGGCCTTGCCAAAACAGGCTTCTGCTGGAGATGTGGGTCTCCTGGAGCACCACTGGATCATATGTTTTGGAACTTGTCCAAGAGACAGTCTTTTTGGCTAGCAGTAGACAAGAGGTTTAATATAATAATGGCTATCTCCTTAAACATTAATTCCCAGAACTGTGTTTTGGGATATACCCCACCATCTTAGAAACTGTCCCGCTCCCAGAGAGCTTGAGTCCTGAGAGCAGTTCTTTTATCCAAGTGACTCTTATATGGATGAGCAGATTGTCTCCAGGAATAGAAGCTTGGTGAAGTCTATATGAAGGGAGGGTTCAAAGTGTTCCAGGTGACCTACGCTAGGGCCATAGTGGGCCCCATTTGCTTATTTGTTTTTTTACATCTCTCTCTTTTCTTCCATTGGAGTCTTATCTTTTTTCCTTTTCATGCCCTGTTTGGGCCCTGACTTAAGTTCCTGAGATGATGTGTTTGGGGCCCAGCTTAATGCCCTGGAGAGTGTTGGGGGCACTGCTTCCTGCTCTGGATGGTGAATTAGAAGATATGCTTAATGCCTCTAATGGACAATCGAGGGCCCCTTTTAGTGACACAAATGGGGAAGTGTACTAGGGAGTTTATTTTAGAGGAAGCTAAAAAAAGATGGTTTAGGTGTGGCTGGTTACAGGGGACAAAGCTATGACAATGGAGCTAGTATGGCTGTGGCATACACATCAAATTCTGCAATGGTTGATCCCCAAGTTCTATTTTTTGGAACTGTTCAAAACTTTGTATACCCTATTTCTGCTTCTATTGGTCATTGGGATGTATTGAAAAAGCATATTAGCATTACATTAGTTTTTTTTTTTTCTATAGAGAATTCCAAAACAATGCAAATAGATTGAGATGAACTAACTAATTCAATTGCTTCAGAAAAGACTAGCAAGGTCCCTATGTAAAAGTACTCAGTGATGTCTGCATTTTGTTTTGTAAAGGAAGAGGGAGCTCCAGATTTGTGTCTTTGAAACAGGCCCAGAACATCCTTGAGAAGACACTGAACTTGGCTTAGCAACTCGACTGCCCTGGTAGCAAATGAGTGGGTAATGTTTCAGTGGGCCCTCAGACAAATCTGCAAAGTTTTGTTCTAATATTTTAAAGAAGTGTTGATTAATTCCTCATGGATAGAAAATGATTGTCACTTTCCTTTTCCCTTATTGCCCCTCCTCCTTCCCTTCATTGCCCTCCTTTCCCATTTCTTTATTTTTCTGTCCTAAAGCCTTTTTTTCTGTTCGCCACTTACTTTTGAAAAATAAAATCAATAAACTATAAATAATTCAGTAAATCGAAAACAGTATCAGGCTGCATGTTAACATAAGAACATAAGAACAGCCATACTGGTCAGACCAAAGGTCCATCAAGGCCAATATCCTGTCCTCTGACAGTGGCCAATGGCAGGTTCCCCAAAGGGAATGAACGGACAGGTTATCATCAAGTGATCCATGCCCAATCCCTGGGAATGGGCAATGGGGGATGGATAACTTGATGATTACCCATTCTGTTAATTCCCTCTGAAGCTCCTGGCATTGACTACTGTCAGAAGACAGGATACTGGGCTAGAGGCATCTTTGGTCTGGCCCAGTATGGTCGTTCTTATGTTCTTAAACATTTGCATTAGAATTTGAAAGGGACCTAAATTGGTTACATTAGTATCTTGTTGGTTGGATCTTTTTTTTTTTAATTGTTTATAAAGTATAGTTGTTCAAAATTATTCTAATTTGTTTTTCCTTTCCCTTATTTAACACCAGGAACAGCCCCAAATAATTTATCACCTCCCTTGGCTTTTATAGCCCTTAGATATTTGTAGATTTATGTTCTCACATAAACCAATCTCTCCAGCTTTTCAGTAGTTAATATTTGTCTGTGAATTTCTTCCTATCTATTCCACACTTTTTGTTGTTCAGAAATGTCCACCGTATTCTTGAAGCAGCCTCACCAATGCTCATCTGGATTATGACATGCTTCTTCTGTGCATAGCCTAAATCTGGACAAGCTCAATATATAATTTACCATCTATTATCCATCATCCCAAGGTCTCTTTCAGGATTACTACTTTCCAAGTATCTTACACCCATTGAATATCTGTGTTTTAGATCATTTCGCCACCCTCCCCTCCCCAGTGTATTGGTTTACACCAGGGATTGGCAACCTTTGTCATGAGGCCCATCAGGGAAATCTGCTGGCAGGCCGGGACGATTTGTTTATCCACAGTGTCCACAGGTTCGGCCAATTGTACCTCTCACTGGCCGCGGTTTGCTGTTCCAGGACAATGGGGGCTGTGGGAAGCAGTGTCCAGCACATCCCTTGGCCCACCCTGCTTCCCGCAGCCCCCATTGGCCTGGAACGGTGAACCAGTGGGAGCTGTGATTGGCCAAACCTGCGGATGCTTCGGATAAACAAACCATCCCAGTCCGTGAGTGGATTTCCCTGATGGGCTGCGTGCCAAAGGTTGTCGATCCCTGGTTTACACTTTCCATGATGAACCACACTTTATTGTTTCCTGCTCAAATTTCTAATCCATTTGAGTGTCCATCTGTATTATTTCCTATGGCCTCAATCAATCTTTCATTTGACAGGGCCTGGTCTGTCTGTTTTCATATCCTTCGGAGAAACACTGATAAAGCGCTAGGGCACTAGCTTCATGAAATTCTTGTGCTCCTTGTGTGAAATCCTGACCCCACTGAAGTCAGTGGCATAATTGACTCTGTGGCTGATGTGATTGCAGAGCCATTGGCCATTATCTTTGAAAACTCATAACGATTGGGGAAGGTCCCGGACGATTGGAATAAGGCTAATGTAGTACCCATCTTTAAAAATGGGAAGAAGAAGAATCCGGGGAACTACAGCCTCACCTCAGTCCCTAGAAAAATCATGGAGCTTGTCCTCAAGGAATCCATTTTGAAGCACTTGGAGGAGAGGAAGGTGATTAGAAACAGTCAACATGGGTTCACCAAGGGAAAGTCATGCCTGACCAACATGATTGCCTTCTGTGATGCGATAACTGGCTCTGTGGATATGGGGAAAGCAGTGGACATGATATATCTTAACTTTAGCAAAGCTTTTGATATGGTCTCCCACAGTATTCTTGCCAGCAAGCTAAAGAAGTATACATTGGATGAATAGACTATAAGGTGGATAGAAAGCTGGCTAGATCGTCGTTCTCAATGGGTAGTGATCAATAGCTTGATGTCTAGTTGGAAGCCAGTATCAATCGGAGTGCCCCAGGGGTTGGTCTTGGGGCCGGTTTTGTTCAACATCTTCATTAATTATCTGGATGATGAGATGGATTGCACCCTCAGCAAGTTTGCAGATGACACTAAACTGTGAGGAGAGGTAGTCATGCTGGAAGGAGAGATAGATACACTGGAGGGTAGGGTAGGGCCCAGAGTGACCAAGACAAATTGGAGGATTGGGCCAAAATAAATGTGATGACGTTCAACAAGGACAAGTGCAGAATCCTGCACTTAGGATGGAAGAACCCCATGCACTGCTATAGGCTGGGGACCAACTGGCTAAGCAGCAGTTCTGCAGAAAAGGACGTGGGGATTACATCCGATGAGAAGCCAGAAGGCTAACGGCATATTGGGCTGCATTAGTAGGAGCATTGTCAGCAGATCGATGGAAGTGATTATTCCCCTCTATTCAGCACGAGTGAGACCACATCTGGAGTAGTGAGTTCAGTTTTGGGCCCCCACTATAGAAAGAATATGGACAAATTGGAGAGAGTCCAGCAGAGGGCAATGAAAATGATTAGGAGGTTGGGGCACATGATTTATGAGGAGAGGCTGAGGGAACTGAACTTATTTAGTCTGTAGAAGAAAAGAGTGAGGGGGGATTTGATAGCAGCCTTCAACTACTTGAAGTGGGGTTCTAAAGAGGATGGAGCTTGTTTGTTCTCAATGGTGGCAGATGACAGAACAAGAAGCAATGGTCTCAAGTTGCAGTGGGGGAGGTCTAGGTTGGATAATGGAAAAAAAAATATTTCACTAGGAGGGTGGTGAAGAATTGGAATGGGTTACCTAGGGAGGTGGTGGAATCTTTAGAGGTTTTTAAGGCCTGGATGTGATGATTTAGTTGGGGTTGGTCCTGCTTTGAGCAGGGGGTTGGACTAGATGACCTCCTGAGGTCTCGTCCAACCCTACTCTTCTATGATTGTATGATAACTTGAGTACAAGGTCAATGACTATACTCTGCTTCTCTATAGGGGCCCAAGAGGATGGGTCAGTCCATGCCCCTTATGCCCAGTCCATGCCCCAGGAATTGAAAACCTCTCTTATGTAAGGAGACTCAAAGAGCTTGGCTTGTTTAGCCTAACCAAAAGAAGGCTGAGGGGAGATATGATCGCTATCTATAAATATATCAGAGGGATAAATACCACGGAGGGAGAAGAATTATTTAAGCTCAGTGCCAAGAACAAATAGATATAAACTGGCCATGAGGAAGTTTAGACTTGAAATTAGATGAAGGTTTCTAACCATCAGAGGAGTGAAGTTCTGGAATAGCCTTCCAAGGGAAGCAGTGGGGGCAAAAGACATATCTGGCTTCAAGACTAAGATTGATAAGTTTATGGAAGGGATGATATGATGGGATAGCCTAATTCTGGCAATTAATTGATCTTCAACTATTAGCAGGAGATTTGCCAAATGGCCTGTGATGGGATGTTAGATGGGGTAGGATTTGAGTTACTACAGAGAATTCTTTCCTGGCTGTCTGGCTGGGGAGTCTTGCCCTCATGTTCAGGATTTAGCTGATCACCATATCTGGGGTCAGGAAGGAATTTTCCTCCAGGGCAGATTGGCAGAGGCCCTGAGGGTTTTTTGTCTTCCTCTGCAGCGTGGGGCATGGGTCACTTGCTGAGGATTCTCTGCACCTCAAAGTCTTTAAACCATGATTTGAGGACTTCAGTAGCTCAGACAGAGGTTAGAGGGTTGTTACTGGAGTGGGTGGGTGAGATTCTGTGGCCTGTGTTGTGCAGGAGGTCAGACTAGATGATCATAATGATCCCTTCTGACCTTAAAGTCTATGATTCATCTGTTTTTCAGTTCAAATAGCAATGGACATATCTGAGCCCAAGTGTGACACTGAAGGGTGCCCAGTCTGCAAGTTTGAGTAGCACTGTCTGTGTGCATTGCTGCTTGGTAGGAACTATTTTGAGTTGTATGTAGAAGAAGAGGCTGGCAGGGAGGAGGACAGGAGGTGTGACTAAGAAAAATGAGCTGTTATTTATTATTGCTTTGAGTGTTGCTTACTTTACTTTACTCAGTCCAGGCAAAACAACTAGCTTTGGAGAAATGCCATATAAATGAACAGATTTCAGTCCAGTGAGAGACTGCATACTGAATTATGATGCCATTAGTGGTGTATTTTCTTATAAAGGTAAGATAGACATTTGGTTGAATTGCTCCTTGTAGATAGCAAATTCCCCACATGAAAGATTTTCCAATTTTTGGATTATAGTTTCAGTTTTACACAGAAACATGAATTCCTGGTATATGATTTATACCAGTGATGTTCTGGACTATTGATACAGGCCAACATGTAAAAACATAGGCATCCATAATTAAGTGTCCAAATTTGAATGCTGGTTCCTAAGTAGAAGTGGTCTTATTTTCAGAAACGGTCAGCCTAAGTGATCCCAACTGACGTCAATGGGAGATGCAGGTGCATAGTGAGCACCCTTCAAAATTCTTGTCAATTTGCATATGTTTAAATATGCATATAGATGCATAATGTGAGATGCTTATGTTTGAAAATTGAGTGTTAGATGGTATTTCAAGTCACCTTCTGTTGCTATAATTTCATGTTCCTATGAGAACTCCATCAGGAGAGTCATATTAACCTATAAAGTAGAATCCAAAGAAGCAGCTGAATTAATGGACAACATTCTGGTCAAAGTCAATCACAAATCTGAACAAGAGGTAGTATTTATACTGAGGTACATCTTATTGTTTATTAGTAACTAATAACTTATGAGCAAATGAGTAGGGCCAAAGTCAACTATATGTTGCTGAAATGGGGCCTATATAAGGTAACTTCAGTAGGACCTTTCCATCTTTAACTCTTTGATTCTGCAATGATTGTCATGCTGTATACTCTCTCTGTATCTATCTAAACTAGAATGCAGATATCCCTCCTTTTCCTCTTTATTGTTATTATTATATTCCAATAAGACTTAGTTTTTACAATATACCGCCTGCCAAATTAATTTCCAGTGTAACTCCACTGTAAACAGTAGAGGTATACCAAGGACGAATAAAAGTAATTCAATATATTTATTTTGTTTTCTACTAAAGCACTTTTCCTGGCTTTAGGGAATTTTACAAGTTACAAATTACAATGGCTAACAATAAAAAAGCAAAACAAGCACACTCAGTTCCTTGTTCCTCAGACCATACAATGATCAAACGCCCAAAGTAAATGTTGAGTTTTGCAGCATGCCTGAAGTTTAAGAAATTAATGCTCTGACTGGACCTAGGGATATATGTGTGTGTATTCAGCAGCTAAGGTAAATAGAATCCTAGCATGTAAACATAAGACTGGCCATACTGGATCAGACCAATGGTCGATTTGGCACAGTACTATGTCTTCCAACAGTTGCTGGTGCCAGATGCTTCAGAGGGAATGAACAGAAAGTGCAATTATTGATTGATAATCCCCTGCCATCCAATCTAAGCTTTTAGTAGTTTAGGGGCACCTAAAGCATGGGGTTGTGTTCCTGACCATATTGGCTAATAGCCATTGATGGACATGTAAGCAGAATCTGAATGAATGCTTCCCTGACAGCTAGCTAGGAGGGGGGAAGAGACCCTGGGTGTATTTATGGAAATACAGTTTGCTTCCGCTTTACTTAGATTTGCTAGATATTCAGCTGATGGAGTGGTGTTTTGCTCATTGTAATCAATTTGGCTGGTGCTGGGTCACAAATTATGTTAATACTGAATGTGGGCATAGTGACTTATGGTTACCAATCTTTGTAATTATTGTGGGAATACAGAAAAGAAGGACTGTGCTTAACCTGTCACAAAGGAGGGAGTCAATTTTAATTTAAAGGACCTTGGTAAAACAAGGGCTTGAAAGTCTGAGCCCTGTAGTTAGGTAGGTACACCCTTGCAAAGGATTATCTGTAAGACTGGTTCAACCTGTTTCTCCCCACTGTTCAAAGAACAGAGCTAAATAGGCTTCATTAGGAGCTGTTTTTGTTATGTTAAATGGCTCACTAAGAGCTGAAACCAGTTGTGGTGAGACTGTGTTTCTGCCCACAGCTGAAATCACTTGTGGCAGGACTGTGTTTTGGCCCAGCCTGAACAGAGCTAAAATCACTAAGAGACTGCCGGGTGGGAGCAGCTAGCTGGTGGCCAGCAGGAGCAACCATCAGGAGCAGTGAGCAAGTTGCCGCCGGGAGCGGCGAACAGGTTACTGGTGATGAGTGGCCAGCAGGATGGCGGCGGAGAGGCGCAATGAGCGGCCAGCAGGACCAGAGGCATGATGAGCGTGTAAGATGCCTCTTACCCTCCGCTTTACCCACCACCCAGGGTGGGAGGTGAACTCTGAAGATGCACCTTTGAACTCTGGGTTTGCACTGATCAGGGGCAGCAACTGTGAGTGGGGTGCATAGAAGGGTAGGGCATGCGAAAGGAACTTTTGGGTTGCTGGACTTAAGAACCTGAGGGGAAAAGGACAGTGCCCAACCTAGTTGGGGGTGGGTCTTTTACTCATGGTTTATGTTTATGAACCCTGTTTGTGGTGTTTTCCCAAATTAATGCCAAGTTATTACCCTCCTTTTATTAAAAGTTTCTTTTCTACACTCAGACTCTATGCTTGCGAGTGAGGAAGTATTGCCTCTCAGAAGTGCCAGGGGTGATGTGTAAATTTCTCAGGTTACTGGGTGGGGGCTTGAGCCGTTTCTGTGTTGGATCGATGAAAAGGAACCCCTAGATACTGAGCCTGGCCCTGGCTGCTGCTGGCTCCACCTGGCAGAATGGTTACAGACATATCCACCATGAAATTGTCTAAATCTTTTTTGAACCCAGTAGTACTTCACAACATACCCTGCTAACGAGTTCCAAAGGTTGACTGTGTGTTGTGTGAAGAAGTACTTCCTTTTGTTTGTTTTAAACCTGTTGCCTATCAGTTTCATTTGGTGACCACTGTTTCTTGTAAAAATAATGAGGAGTCCTTGTGGCATCTTGGAGACTAACAAATTTATTTTGGCATAACCACAAAAGCTTATGCCCAAATAAATGTGTTAGTCTCTAAGGTGCCTCATTATTTTTGCTGATAGAGACTAACACAGCTAGCACTCTGAAAACTGTTTCTTGTGTTATGTGAAGGAATAAATAACACTTCCTTATTCACTTCTTCTACACATCATTTCTGATTTTATAGACCTCCATCATCTCTCCCTTTAGTTGACTCTTTTCTAAGATGAGCACTTCCAGCCTTTTTAATCTTTCTTTATATTGAAGCTGTTCCATACCCTTAATCATATTTGTTTACTTTCTCTATAATTTTTCCAGTTTTAATACATTTTTTCCAGTTTTGAGACAGGGTGACCAGAATTTCACAAAGTATTCAAGGTGTGGAGGTACCATGGATTTATATAGTGGCATAATGATATTTTTATCCTTTTTCTAATGGCTCCTAACATTCTGTTAGCTTTTTTGACTGACACTGTGTGTTAAGCAGATGTTTCAGAGAACAATCCATGGTGACTCCAAGATCTTTTTGTTGAGTGGTAACAGCTAATTTAGACCCCATCATTTTCTATGTATAGTTGGGATTACTTTGCATTAATCAACACTGAATTTCATCTGTTATTTTCTTGACCAGTTACCCAGTTTTGTGAGATCCCTTTGTAGCTCTTCTCAGTCAGCTTTTGACTTAAGTGTCTTGAGTAACTTTGTATCATCTGAAAATTTTGCCACCTACTCTTTACCCCTTTTTCCAGGTCATTTATACATATGTTGAATAGCAGTGGTCCCACTACAGATTCCCCCACTATTTAGCTCTCTCCCCTGTGAAAACTAGCCACTTATTGCTACACTTTGGTTCCTATCTTTTAAGCAGTTACTGATGGGAGAAGGGATAGCTCAGTGGTTTGTGAGTTCAATCCTTGAGGGGGCCATTTAGGGATCTGGGGCAAAAATTGGG
The DNA here is from genome assembly GCF_015237465.2 of Chelonia mydas. Lineage (NCBI taxonomy): Eukaryota > Metazoa > Chordata > Testudines > Cheloniidae > Chelonia > Chelonia mydas. The sequence goes on from NC_057849.1 coordinate 69,154,182, forward strand.
GATTGGTCCTGCTTTGAGCAGGGGTTTGGACTAGATGACCTCCTGAGGTCACTTCCAACCCAACGAGAGACTGCTGAATTGGAATTAATTTGCAAACTGGATACAATTAACTTAGTCTTGAATAGAGATTGGGAGTGGATGGGTCATTACACAAAGTAAAACTATTTCCCCATGTTTATTTCCCCCCCTCCCCCCACTGTTCCTCAGACGTTCCTGTTAACTGCTGGAAATGGCCCACCTTGATTATCACTCCAAAAGGTCCCCCCTCCCCCCCCCCCCCGGGCTCTCCTGCTGGTAATAGCTCATCTTACCTGATCACTCTTGTTACAGTGTGTATGGTAACACCCATTTTTTCATGTTCTGCGTGTATATAAATGTCCTCACTGTATTGTCCACTGCATGCATCCGATGAAGTGAGCTGTAGCTCACGAAAGCTTACGCTCAAATAAATTGGTTAGTCTCTAAGGTGCCACAAGTATTCCTTTTCTTTTTGCGAATACAGACTAACACGGCTGCTACTCTGAAACCTATGAGGGGACCTTCACTCTTATACCATGACTCCTTATTTTGCTGATGTGACTTTGGTTAGGGATCTTTTGACATGCCTTTTGACACCCTCAAATAATTGTTATCAGTTGGTGAGGCATGATTTCCCATTACAAAAGCTGTGTTGACTCTTCCCTAAAATATATTCATGAAAATGTCTGTTAATTCCGTTCTTTACTATAGTTTCAGCCAATTTGCCTGGTATTGAAGTTAGACTTACTGGCCTGTAATTGTCAGGATGACCTCTGGAGCCCTTTTAAAAAATTGATGTTACATTAGCTATCCACTGTTCATCTGGTACAGAGGCTTATATAAGCTACAGTTACATACCACAATTAGTAGTTCTGCAATTTCATATTTGAGTCCCTTCAGAACTCTTGGATGAATACCCTCTGGTTGTCATGAAATATTAGTATTTAATTTAATCATTTCGTTCCAAAACCAGCTCTTTTGACTCTGCAGTCTAGGACAGTTCCTCAGATATGTCACTTAAAAAGAATGGCTGAAGTGTGGGGAATCTCCCACACATCCTCTGAAGGAAAGACTGATGAAAAGACTTCATATAGCTTCTCTGCAACAGTCTTGTCTTCCTTGAGAGCTCCTTTAGCACCCTGATCATCTAGTGGCCCCAATGATTGTTTGGCTGGCTTCCTACTTAGAATGTACTTGGAAAAAATTGCTATTAGTTTTTTGTGTCTTTTGCTAGTTGCTTTTCAAATTCTTTTTTGGCCTGCCTAACTATATGTTTACAATTGACTTGCCAGAGTTTGTTTCCTTTTATTTGTCTAGGATTTGACTTCCAATTTTGAAAAGACTTATTTTTGTCTCTAACCACCTTTTATTTGTTGTTTAGCCTTGGCAGCATTTTTTTTGTCATATATATATATTATATATATATATATATATATATATATATATATAATTTGGGGTACATATTTAGTTTGAGCCTGTATTATGTTTTTTTCCTCTTCTTTTTAATAGCATGCAGCTTGTAGGCCTTTTCCTCTTGTGACTGTTCCTTTTCATTTCCATTTAACTAGCTTCCTAATGTTTGTGAAGTTCCACTTTTTGAAATAAATTGCTACTTTGAGTTTCTTTGATATGTCTGTCCCCTACAAGGATGTTAAATTTAATTATATTATGGACTGTATTACTGAGTGGTTCAGCTATATCCTGAATAGATCCTGTGTACCACTTAGGAGTAAATCAAGAGTTGCCTCTCCCCTTGTGGGTTTCAGAACTAGGTGCTCTAAGAAGCAGTAATTAATGGTGTATAGAAATTTTAACTCTGCATCCCATTTTCAGGTGACATGTACCCACACAATATGGAGATAGTTGAAATCCCCCATTATTATTGGGTTTTCTGTTTTTGTAGCCTCTCTCATCTGCTGACCATTTCACAATCACCATTACCATCCTGGCTGGGTGGTCAGTACTATATTAATTATATTAAAACCTGGGGACTGTTGCTCAAGTGACTTTCCTGATTGCAGAAGAGAGTATCATATAGGTATAAAAGCAATCTCTCAGGTAACCGGGCCCTAAAGCCAGTTTGTCTAAGATTCTAAGGAATAAAGATTCCACATTTTTTTATTTATAAAACATTATGCAAAAATAATCAAAAGGGAAAGGGGGGGAACACCTACAAGAAATCTCTGAAAAGATTAATGTATCTTTTATTGATAATGAAAAACTGGCGAGAAATGTACCATAGTGTCAGTGGAATGTGAACATGCACAGGTAACCCTATTGAAGTCAAGCAGGAAGACAGAAATATTTCTGTATCCTAATTAACTACAGTCTGTATGGTCAACAGCTAGGATTTGCTCAGACTTTCCCAGAATTTAAAAGAGTGAACAGCCATCATTTCCGTCATGCTGACAAGAGCAAAAAATGGAGCTAGACATCCAGACATATCACATGCAAATTTTTCTTCATTATAGTGTTTCCTTTAAAAGGAATCTGGGCTTTGTCCTTGTTAAGTAAGGTGGGTAAGACTTACACATATATTCATTTTTTGAAGAGGAAATGTTATCATCAGCACTACAGCATTTCTTTTCCATCTGATAGAATATACAAAACTTCCTTTCCTAAATGCAAACCAAACCCCACAGTTAATCTTGGATTTAGTTTTCATTTTATTTTTTTGTAATTAGCCTGTATGCCTTCATTCTACCTTCCTATCCTGTCCAGAAAAAGTAGAGTGATGAGTACTATGCTGCAAATTACACTGTTTCTATTGCAGTCTTGCTTTGCATAAACTAGGAATTACTGGAAATCTGAGAGGAGAGCCTGATTTTTGTGGGTTTCCCATCTTGATTTTCTCTCCAAAAGACTTTTAGAATAGGTTCAGGTGAGCTAAAATAATATTTTTCTGATGCACATCCCAAACAATCCTATAATCTCTTGTATCCATCATGAATTAAAAATAGTGATTGTCACTATGAATGTGCAAAAATTATATTCTGAATCAGATGGCATTCAGATTCAGGAACCAGCATTATTCTTTTGATAATATTTGTATGTCCAATTGTGAAAATGATCTGATTTGGATTTTAGCCTGAGCTGTACTCTCCTGTTCACCGACACCTCCCTCATTTAGCAGCCCCCAATATCTTTGCTTCTTTAAGAAAGTCCAGAGTATTGTGTTTGCTACAGTCTTTGGACTAGGTGCAATGATAAGTGAAAAGAACTATGGGACACCTTTGATATCTGGGAATCTAGAAACAGTGATGAATCTATTAGGATTAGAGCTGGTTGGATTTTGTTGTTGTTGTTGTTGTTGGAATGATTTTTTTTTTTACTGAAAGAAGCCTGTTTTCACAATTTTTTGCCAAAAAACAAAAACCAAACAAAAAACCTTTGTAGAGAAATGATAGCTCCCTGGATGGTTGCCTGAAAGGCTTTTCTCAATTTCACCTTCTGCACCCCCATTCTTTGTCTCTTCTGCCTCTGGTCTGGTAGCCTCTTGTCAATTTCAGCAAAGTGAATTTGAATTGGCTCAGTTTCACTTAAGGATTTATTTTTGAGGGCTGGATTAAAAATCAAAATGACCTGACAGATTGGATAACTGATATGAAGTCAACAAGATGAAATTAAATAAAGATAAGCTCAAAGTACTTCACTTAGGAAGGAAAAATCTAAATCACAAATACAAAATGAGGAATAACAGGGTAGGTGGTAGTACCACAGACAAGGGGCTGGAGGTTATAGTGGATCACAAATTGAATATGAGTCAACAATGTGACACAGTTGTGAAAACGGCTAATATATGAACAGGAGTGTTGTGTGTAAGACAAAGGAGGTCACTTTCCCACACTACTAAGCACTGGTGAGGCCTCAGCTGGAGAAATGTGTTCAACTATGGGCACCACACTTTAGGAAAGATGCAGACCACTGGGAGAGAGTCCAGAGGAGAGAAACCAAAATTATAATAGGTTTAGGAAACCTGATCTATGAGGAAAAGTTAAAAAAACGGCATGTTTAGTTTTGAGAAAAAAAGACTGAGGGGGGATCTGATAAGTTTTCAAATATATGAAGGGCTGTTAAGAGGACTGTGATCAATTCTTCTCCATGCCCACTGAAGGTAGGACAAGAAATAATGGGCTTAATCTGCAGCAAGGGAGATTTAGGTTAGGTTTTTCCCTGCTAATATCTTTCTAAATAAGCACTGAAATAGGCTTCCCAGAGAGGTTGTGGAATCCCCATCACTGGAGGTTTTTAAGAACAGGTTGGACAAATACCTGTCAGGGATGGTCTAGGTTTATGTGATCCTGTCTCAGCATAGGTGGCTGGACTTGATGATTTCTCGAGGTCTCTTCCAGACCTATATTTTTTATGATTCAATCATTCTGAAAGCCTTGACTTTTAACCCTGGTTTGGAATATTTTTTTTTTTTTAAATGCAACTTTTTTCATGGAAAGGGATTTCCATTTCTGACCAGCTGTAGTTAGGATGTTAAGGCTATAATATTTTCGACAAAAATTCAGTATGTTATGCAGACATAGCCTTCATCAACTTCTCCAAACGTTTCCTCCTCTGAACCACATGTCCTCTCTTTTGATTAGATTGAGTATCAGTCAGTTTGCTTTCGCTTAGATACCCAGAATTAAAATAGAATAAAAAAAAATCTGAAAGCTCATGATAAGATCTAACCAACCATGAAAGCTGTTTTATTAATCTATTAAAATTCTCTGATTGTGGATCAAGGAGAACCAGACACAATTTATTTGACAAGATCTTTCACAAAAGCTGCTAAAAAAATAAGTAATCATGGGTGAGAGGCAAGGTATTGCAGTGGATTAAAAACTGCCAAGGAAAGAGTAGGATTAAATGGTCAATTTTTTTCACCAAGGCAAAAGATTAACAGTGAGGTCAAAAGTCAGTAGTGGGGCCAATATTGTTCAATATATTTATAAAAGGGGGACAGGGAGAGGATGAGGATGAGACGTGAGGTGGACAAATTTGAAGATGACACAACAGCATTTATAGCTGTCAGGACCAGAGAGAACTGTGAGAAATGTCAGAAAGAACTAACAAAGCTCAGTGAAGAAGAACACAATGAGAAATACAGTTCATTACTGATAAATGCAAAGTAGTACTCACTGACTGAAAAAGGACCTACTTGTACACTTTACAAGGTTCTAAAACAACTGTATCAACTCAGGAATGGGACCTGGGCCACCGGTGTCATCATCTTAATGGAGACCTTTGCTCAACATGCAGCTGTGGTCAAAAAGAACAAGAAGATGTTAAGATGAGTAAGGAAGGGGTTGGAAGCTACTACAGAAATATTATAATGATATGTAAATCAATGGTGTGGCCTTATCTGCAGAAGTGATGCATCACCCCACCTTAAAAAAGATATTGCGGAATCACAGGGGATTCAGGAAAGATAATGAAAACCATCAAGGGTTGGAAAACTCTGAAGAAAAAAAGAAAAAGATTCAGACTTCAGTTTAGAAAGGAGACAAATAAGAAAAGACATTGTGAAAGTCTAGAAAATAATGAATGGTCTAGAGAAGTTAGATCGAGATCTTCTGGCCTCCCTGTCTCACAACACAAGGACAAGGAGGCATTCAGTAGAATGTGAAGGCCCAAAATTCAAAACCAATAAAAGGATATTCTCTTTCACACAATGCATAACTGGATTTTGGAACTCATTGCCACAAGAAACTGATGAGGCCAAGAATTTAGCAAGAGTGAAAGAGGAATTAGAGATTAATTTGGATAACAAGCATATCTAGAGTTACAATAGCTAGTGTTAGCAACAAAATATATATGGGATATTAAACCTAATGTTTCAGAATTGCAACTAATTCTTAACTGTTAGAGATTAGGAGGAGGCCTAACGTAAGGGAACCCTTTTTGTTTAAGCAGACCAACATTCACAGTGCTTCAGCACTCATTTCAAGACTCAACCTCAGTGTACCTGTGCTGGGAGGTGGGGAATTACTTTATTTATTAGCTTTTTAGTTAACCTTAACCCTTTTCTTCCCCGGAGATGCTGGATCAGTGTGAGTGGCAACAACAGCATCTGTTAAACTGCTCACATTCCGCATATGCACGGATGAAGAAGCCAGTTAGCGTTCATAATTCCAAGTGACAGAATCTTTCCACTACAAGATGTTTTATATGCTTATGTGGTCAAAGTACATGGGGACAAGCAGTCATAGTGGATATTTGATCAACTAAGCAGAAATATTTTGTAGATAAAAATCAAGCAAAAGAAAAGGAGAAAGAAGAAAGAGGTTGAGACAAAGAAGACAAAGAATAAAGAAGCAAGTGCCCTTATGTGTTGGCAAGATAAAACAATGGCATTGAAATCAGCAAATCAATGCTGCTGTTTTAAAGAACATTGATTCAGCCTGGGAAGTTATGGCACAATTCCAAGGCACTGAAAAAAGGCAACAGAGGCACTGCTGTTCTCGTCTGGCTGGAGCCGAGAGGGAAATAATTCTTTTTGCTCTGGGAGCTCCAAAGGTTTGGCAACACAGCAATATTAATAAAAACGGAGTGGTCTGGAGTAAGAAAATAAGCCCGTAACCTTGCAGTTAACTCAGAGCATTTTATCAATTACCAGCTTATAATGAATTGATGCCTAAATTAGTGGTATTTCAAAACTGAGCAGTGTTAACTCTTAAACAGCAAGCTGCTTCTCTTTCAACAAATTTCCCTAGCAGAGCAGATTGGGCTAAGATTTCCATGGTTCCTAAATTTTAAGCCATATGTGTTTACTGATTACTTAAATATTTACAGAATGTTCTGCCAACCTATTCCCTTCAGATACACAGAGACTATGTTTTCAAAGCTTTGCATGCTATGTGAATATGTAAGAACTAGGAAATAAGCATGCCTATGTGAACAGCTGTTAGAGACATATGGCATTTTCAAAGCTGGTGCAAATATTTACACACATGTAGATGCAAGCTATTCTGCACTTCACAGAACAGAATTTTGTTACAATGTATAGGAGAGAATAACATAGGAAGCTTCCAACATTCTCAAGTGACCATCAGGAAGTAAAACCATTAATGTTTAGTTTGTTTTTTAAATAGTATGTATGTTTATAAAGAAAAGCAGAGAAACCTCTATTCTCTCACTTTAGCTAGTGAAATACCTGTAGGGCTTTGAATTAGAAAGTGGTTGCTTAGATGGATCACAATGCATTATCCAGCAGGGAGTGAGGCAATGCAATTTAATACATTAATTAATAGGCCATTTTGGATACTGTAAAGAGAGTTTGAAAGTCAGGCTTGCAGGACTAGCTTTTATTTGTAGTAGTAGCTGTTACTTCAACCATCAACTTTTAGCAACAGGCTTATTTCAATCAACTTTGCCATATAAAGTATATTCCAAAGAGAATGTGACACTATATTTAGTTTCCTTCTGGTGTTCCAGCTGAATAGGGAGCCATGCAAGAAGTTTAATAAGCCTTAGTAATTCTCTATCAATTCTAGGTGATATAGATTCTACCCATTTTAGATATTTGGCTGAACTTCAAAATGACCTCATTTACAAAACTGAAAAGCATTTCGTTCATTAAAGTTCAACTGAAAGGATTTATACTAAGGAAAAGAAAAAAATAATTACCTGAACCTGCACCCATTCCATGAACCAAACCAAATAATTTATTAAGAACAGTTATATTCTGAAAGGTGGTCTTGTAAAAATGACATTGAATTGTTCATTGTGTATTATCTTGTCACACTATAACTGTCCCCCCCAGGGGGTCCCCTGGGCAAGCACCAGAGTTATATATTGCTAATGCTTTTCTATGTAGTGGAAGGGATCTTGGAAAGGGTTGAAGGTATGAGTGTGGAGTGAAAGATTTCTTTGCAGGTTGCGAGAGGCCAAAGGGGGAGGAAGAGAGAAGGGAATGGGTTAACTTGATGTTCCAGCGAAACCAAAAGATAAGGAGCTGACTCCAGCCCAAGGCCATTGCACACACTCTGCTACCAGCCAAGAAAGAAGGGGGGGAAGTCCACCCTCCCCCCTCCCCACCAGCCATGAGAAAGGAGAGTTGCTGAACAAAATTGCAGGGGCCGTGAAAAGGAGTGAGACAACAAGGTCAATGAGGGAAAAATAATCGTCTCATGGCCCTGAAGCCGGTGTGTTTTGGGAAAGCTGAGGAAGCCATGGAAGGCTGGTTTGAACTGGTACACAGAGCATCGGGAACAAAGGTCCCTGAAGGAGGTGCCCCCAAGAGACCCCAGGACTTAAAAACCCTCCCGGGAGCTGAGGCAAATCGGAGATCAACAGCGGACCCTAGACGACCTGTGCACAGGACAAGAACTCCTGTCCACCCTTCCCCCGTCTTCTTCTTATGTTATACCCAGGCTTGGCCAGCCTTGGGTAGTGCAGGTGTGAGTATGAAAGTGGGTTAGGGCTTGGGGCACTAATGCTTTCTTCCTTCCTTTGAGTGACGTGAGAAACCCACGCACCCTCCACCGTTATTTTATTATTTTATTAATAAAGCTTTAAAATTTGATCACTTCGTGTGCTCTGTCATCTCCTCCCCTAATGATCCTGTGGCCTCAGCCTGATCACCTGATACCTCAGGCAGACTGGTAACAGAAATCTGTCACAACCTCTCAATTGTTCCATATTGAATTATCTCAATTTACAAGTAAAAAGAATATTTTTCCAACTGCCAGAGCAGTAAAGTCAACTTTAGATCAGAAAGTCAAGCTGGCTTCTGTGTTATCTTTGCCACTAACACAAATTTTGCAACTTAGGCATGCTTCTCAATTGCTTCCAACCTTCTGTAGTCATTTAGACCTGTGCAAAGGTAGTTTAAAATGCCTTAATAGAATCTTAGAAATGAAAGACAGAAAGGGACCTTGAAAGGGACTCAAGTCCAGCCCCTGCATTAAAGCAGGGCCAACTAAACTTAGACCGTCCCTGTCAGGTCTTTGTCCAACCTGATCTTAAAAGCCTCCATTGACAGCTATTCCACAAATTCCCTTGAAAGACTATTCCAGTGCTATCCTTATAGTTAGAAAGTTTTTCCTAATATCTAACCTTAATCTCCCTTGCTGCAGACTAAGCCCATTACTTTTTTTCCCTACCTTTAGTTGATAGAGAGAAGAATCTGAAGTCTTAGCATATCTGAAGTATGTTTTCAGGTTTCTCCTCAGTCGTCTTTTCTCAAGAATAAACATGCCCAATTTTTTAATCTTTCCGCATCGGTCAGGTTTTCTAAACCTTTTATAATATTTTTTACTCTCCTCTAGACTCTCTCCATGTTGTCCACATCTTTCCTAAAGTGTGGTGCTCAGAACTGGACACAGGACCAGTGCCAAGTAGAGTGGGGCAGTTATCTCCCATATCTTACATACAACACTCCTATCAATACACCTCAGAATATTAGGCATTTTCAAAACTGCATCACATTGTTGGATCATATAGAATTTGTAAATCATTATGACCGCCAAATACTTTTATACAGTACTAGTTATACCCCATGTTGTAGTTTTATATCTGATTTCTCCTTCCTAAGTGTAGTTATTTGCACCTGTATTTATTTAATTTCATCTTGTTTATTTCAGACCAAACCTCCAATTTGTCAAGATCCTCTTGAATTCTAATCAAGAGGATTAGACAAAGCGTAAAGACAAAGCGCTTGCAATCCTTCTGACCTTGGTGTTAGGCACTAATTTTGTAAGCATACTCTCCACTCCACTATATCATTCTGAACTGATAGTGTTTTAAACCTAGTTTGCACTCTTACCACATAGGTAAGTGACTTCAAAAGATGCAAGTAGTGAGAAATCAGAATCTTTGTCATGTAGGGAAGGTTGGTTTTATGAATGTTGCACAGGTCTCGGAAACAGTAGATCTGTAGAGGAGTGCCTCAGAAGGTTGACATAAAGATATCACTTTGATAATCCCTCTGAATTCTCATCTGAAAATTAACCTAATGAAATCTCCAAGACCTTTGTGGTTCACCTATTGCTACTTTTTAATCTGGCAGCAATTGAGTTCAAGATCTCTAATTTCACTTTCTTTTGATGGGCTCTCTTCCATGTACTATGGAACAGATACTGCATTCCTCACATTGCTTTTGCTGTCAATTGTAGCAGAGAAAACAGAATCTTGAGGATATGAACTCAGAACTTGATATATAAATGAAGGGGAAACTTATTTTAAACAGTATTGTTTGAAATGCAGCTATATGAATAATTTTTACATCTATGAAGAGAGCTTCACTGTTTTAATTCTAAATTTTTTTATTAGCCTTAGATGATATCAGATCCTTGGCCTATGCCTATTGGTAATCTTTTCATTTGTTTCCCTTGTCATGACTTTTACATCATCTTAGAGATTTTGTAGAATTATGATTTTTTTGCATTTTTCTTTTCATTAAATTTCCTGTTGTGGAAACTTTCCCTTCTATACTACATTTAAAAGGTAGATTGCAATGCAATGTCCAATTCTTTCTTTCAAGTTGTTAGGCTTAATTTATGTGAAAAGAACCTGATATGAAATCCCTGATTCATGGGATTGGTTACTGCAACTGGGTTATTAATATGGGGTAAAGTCCTTCTCCCCCAATACAGATTATTTGTGGTATTACATATGTACACCTCAGTTAGCCCAAGTCCAACACCAGTGGTTTCAGCCAAGTTTGCTTAGCACATACACCTGCTTATGTTCTAATTCTGCAGTACACTCACAGTGGCCCAGGCAACCAGAGATATCAAATGAAGTCTCTGAGCCTAATACATGGATGACTAACCCTTCCCCAAAGTGGCAGTGGTTATTTGCTCAGATTGCACCCATATACAAACTCCACACCAAAGGAGCATTTACCCAAAGACATGGTGCCCTCGATGTATATTCACCAAATCTAAAAATGTACCAGAACGGCATCACTTCTTCCTCCCATGCTACCACAAGTCACTGAAGAAGAAAGTCACTTGTTGTTAATGTTTGTAAATTTATTTAGCTTTTGTTATTTGTATATTTTTTTCTTTTACTAATAATTGTCTCCACTCTCTTCTGTTTCTACCCTTAAAGGCTTCAGAAGTAAGTCAGTGTAAGGATGAGGAGAGCCTCGCTGGACCCACCTAGTCGACCCAGGTAGTTTCTCTTATCCCCTTAACTACTGATATGACTGAACTACCCAATTCTATTATTTCCCCCTTCTATATACATATATAGATAGATATAGATATAGATTGGACAAAGAAAAAAGGAAAGAGTGACCTATATTCTTTCTGGCATTCATGCAGATGTGCAGTGGGAGGGAAATTCACATAGAGCTTTCTCTCTCCATTGTGAGGGCTGCGTGAGGGCCAGGCAGGACTGTAATCTTAAGGTTGAGGAGCTAGAGGGGGCAGGAAAGGGGTGGAAGTCTTGGCATTGCCCTGCACTCAGTGGCAGAGACAGCAGAACTAGTCCATGGGGGTGACCCAGGATGTACCTATGATTCAGTGAGGATTCCTATCTCTGCCATGGGCTATGCCTAAACAGCACAATCTAGCCAGTGCTTGTAATTCATAAATCCTTATCCATAGAATCAGAGACAAGTGAAGAGCACACACAAATTATTGTAAACCATATTATTGTGGCTTTCATTTTGTTGCAGACACAATGAAAGTAAAGACAAAACGTAAAGACATTTAGAGCCATATCTTTGTTTCTTGAATTCAATCTGAACTGTTCACATATTTCAACAGGAGCAGGCCATTCAATTTCCAAGAAGTACCAAAACATATGAAATATCTTTATTGGAAAGAAAAGGAGTACTTGTGGCATCTTAGAGACTAACAAATTTGTTTGAGCATAAGCTTTCGTGAGCTACAGCTCACTTCATCGGAAGCTTAAGTTCAAATAAATGTATTAGTCTCTAAGGTGCCACAAGTACTCCTTTTCCTTTTGCAAATACAGGCTAACACGGCTGCTACTCTGAAACCTTTATTGGAAAGGTTTACATCATGTCAGATGTGTAGTTACCTGTTTTAAGATTTATCCTTGAGCCTTTTATAGGCGGATCATAATTTCATAAACTCCTGCATAATACAATACCTTATTTCCAAATTACAGTGTGAAGAAATCCAGTTCAACATCCATTTCTAGTTTTGAAGATGCACAAAAATGGTGCATTGAATGCATTCTATTCCCGTGAAACTTGGGAAGGAATATTATTTGTGTATGCTTTATCATCCCCCAGAGTGCTGTTAAAATGTTTGCTCTGAGATAAATAATATCTCTATTGCATTTTCCAGCCTGCTTAACATTTCAAAGTATGGAATCTCCATGTTTCCTTAATTACCTCAGGAAGCTCAAGAACTGTTAGTCAGAATGGCTGTCTGGTTCAAGTGAGAGAACTGTAGTGTTTATATTTTTGCTATTTGAAGCAGGCCAGGAACATTTCTCAATACATGTTAATCTGTATAGGCGAAACAGATAGTCATTTCAGTGACGGACATTTGCTTTTCAGAGCTTTCCCCTGCACAAGTATGTGAACCTCTTCCTTTTACTAATAGCCTCTACTAGTTTTCTACTCTGATAACATCCCAGCTGTGTTTATGAAATGGCAGTGATGCAATGAGGACTGCCCCTACAGAGAACTGCTGGGTTGCTTTAAGCCAAAGTATTAGAAATTGTAGCCATTAAGAGGCAGCTGTGGAACCGCAGTACTACTTAGGGTGTATACGCTGTTGAAAGAGATATAGAGACCGAGATACCAATTTATTCTTGGAAAGAGGCGAAAGGCATTTTAAAAACGAATTTAAACGAAAGGAAAAAAGAAGCAGCTTTTATCAAGTAAGTAGCTCAACCTGCAGGAGCCAACCATGCATTTTTATGGCAGCTCAGACAAACGAGCTTTCTAGCTTTTCTTGTGGCTACTTCAAACTACTTGAATTGATTTTGAAAAAAGGTTTTAAAAATCCTTCCATTAATTATGCAATATTATAAAACACATGGCATTTTATTTTCTGGGAATTGAAAAGTGTTTGGCTTCTGCAATAAAGGTGTTTCAGGGAAATATAGTTAGCATTTTCAAGCCATTCAAGGGCAGTGGAGGGCATATTTCATCTCTATATGAATGTCACTAAGCAAACTGGCAATATCTTCAGAGTAAATAGAATAGTTGTTTTCTGAATTGTTAGCAGTTCACTCTGGTTTGTTCTTTATTTTGTGATGTTAGCACATACTTTTGAGTTCTGTTGATTATTTGGCTTGGTTTACATCTATATTTGCTATTATCTCTATTACATTATGGAATCAATAAAAATGATTAAAGCGATCTAAATAAAGAAGAGTTTAAAGGTTATTGTTTTTGTAAAACATCATCAACAACAAAAAATACCCCATATCCCCATATCATACCCCAAATACCCCAGTCCTCATATCATACATACGGTTACAAGGGCAAGAGCCAGATATAGGGCATTGTGGGAGAAGGCAGGGAGACTAGATTGGAACAAGAAGCTTGAGTGCAGAAGACTGGCACTGGAAGATGGCAGGGGGATGGGGAGTAGATGCCAGGGAGGGAAAAGGGTGAAACAGAGCAAGTGGTCATGGGGAGGAAATTAAATGAGAGGAGAAGATGGGGGAGAAACTGTGACTGGCAGGGCAAGGACACTGGCTCTGGGCACCATTGGTTATGGGATAGAGATCTGACAAGAAGCTCAGGTGCAGGGGGACAATTGACACTGGCTGGGGAAAGAGACTGGGACAAGTAATTGCGGGAGGTAAAGTCAATGAGACTAGATGTAAAATCTGGGGAAGGAGACTGGGATTGGAAGCCTGTTGGAATGGAGAAGGTGGGTTGGGGTGGGTGTCTGGAGGCTGAGAGTGGAGAGAGAAACAGATCATGGAGTCTGGGTGGGAACTGGGATGGGAGGGGCAAGGAGACTGTGGACAAGGAGCTGGGGTAAACTGTGATGGGCTGGGCAACTAGTCCACGTGTGAGAGAGAGGGTAAAATAGTGGGAGTCTGGGACTCAGATAGAGAGTCTGGAAGGCTAGGAGTAGGACTTACTGGACAAGGACACTGGGCTCAGAAATCTGATGAATGGAGACTATGACTGATTAGTTGAGGAGAACTGCACTGGGATGAGGCACCAATGGTTGGGTAGAAACAGGACTAGGGCAGGGACAGGTCATAGGCAACAGGGAAGAAGGGGTCCTGGGTTGGAGAGGAATGATCTGTAGAGTCTATGTCTATTAGAACACATTTTCCTCAAGAATCTGGAATGGAGCTCAAGATCCCTGAATCTCACCATTCCTCTGCTGTCAGCAAATATAGATGAAAACTGAAACTCATTGGCAAACTGTCCCATCCTCTGGTTCACATAGGGGATGACAGTGTAATACTGCTATTAGTTACAAAATTAGCACAAGTGCCATGTATTTAAATGTTCAAACCCTGCTGATGAACCATGCGGGTATCAATGTGATGCTACATGATAGATTGCTTTACCAGTTTACTTTGTTAAAAAACTAGGAAATGACGCACACAAGTATGTTAAAGTAATGTAATTCAGGTTGCAAAGTCAAGCACTCAGAATTTAGGAAATGGCAGAATCAAGGTTGACTGCAGAATCTTAATTTGCCTCCCTCCTCCAGGTTCACATGCATTAGGATACAGTCTTTAATTCCATGATCACATACTATTTTTTCCCACAGGACCCCTGCCACATTTAGTGAACAGGGTGGAACAGCTCTGGGTATGAATTAGGCTTATATAATGCACTGCTGTCTACAGGATTCCTATCTCATTTATTGCAGAAGTTGGAAGGAGTGTAGGGAATCAAGCAGGAAATTGCCAGAAAAGTAAAGACAGTCTCACAGCTTAATACAACTCTGGAAAACTGGATTCTATCTCTGCCTCTCCCACAGTGTTACTTAAACCAGACTTTTGAAAGGTGATCACTAATTGTGTATTCTCCATGTTATGAGTCCATGATTTGAGACCCTTGGTCAGATTTGCAGACGTGCTGAGCACTTAGAGCTGTAATGGAAGTCAACGGGACCTGTTACTGGAACATATGAAGTGTTCTAATGCTAAGTACTCTGAAAAAAATGCTCCTCAATGTCTCAAATTGGGCACCAAAAATTAGTGGCTATTTTTGACTTTAAAGAATATGTGCCTCACCTGGAGCACATATTCTTTTCCTGCTTCGAGCAGGGGGTTGGACTAGATGACCTTCTGGGGTCCCTTCCAACCCTGATATTCTATGATTCTATGATTCTAATCTCTGCGTGCCGCAGTTTGACATCTGTAGAAGGGGGATAATACTACCCCCTCACCTCACTGGGGTGTTCTGCTAACAAATTCATCAATGATTGTGAAGCATTCCAGTACTATAGTGATGAGCATCACAGGAGGGCTGAAGAGAAAAGTAATAATTCTGTCTTCAGTGCAGGGTTTGAACAGTGCCCAGTACATAAGGCCTGGGCCTACACACTCAAGAACAAGAAGAAAACAAAATATTGAATAGCTGCTCATCAAGTGAGCACTGTCCATCCTATGCACTGAATGAGGTGAGAGTCATGTGGGAAAAAATAGTATGTGATCATGCATCTAAAGACTATCATAATGCACATACAATGGGGATAACATCATTGCTCTAGCTCACAGGGGTGTTGGGAAAAAGAATTAATTAGTATTTGTGATCCTGTTGAGATGGGCTGATGAGACAACATAAGATGTAATTAGAAATTTGCCTACACTTGTGTGCCAAAGCCTGATAAGAAAATAGTGTTCAGTGTTAACCGTTACACTTGTAGAGATATACAACCCAGAGGGAACATCCGAATGTTCACTTTAGGAGATTACTACATTTAGATATCATTTACCCACAGACTCTTTAAAGTATATTTTGTTAAAATATTACTCATGAAATATTCTAGCTTACTAGGCACAGGAGTAATATGATACCATTTAATAATATTAAACCAACCAAACAAATAGAGTTGAAAACTTCCTTTCAGTTCAGAAGTAACCTTTTCTACACTAGTCAGTAATTGCTGGCTGCCAGTAGCCTGGAGATATTCTTTCAGAGTTTGTCCGTGCCAGTTGTGTAATACATTACATGTCAAATAAGTATTTTAACTTCTATAAATCTAGACATATCTAACCTTGTTAGTAGAAAGTTATATTAAAAAGTTGATAAATGCTACAATATACGAGACAAAGTACAACCTTAAATGTATGTAGCCCACATTAAACCTCCTACCGGGGGAGGGGTGGATGGTAAGGTCCCAGCAATGGATTTGCTGGAGGGACCTGGATGGAAAAAGAGAGAGAGCTGGTAAAAGCCCCTCAGGTAATTACGGAATAAACATGGGGTTACCTGCATTGTACACTTTCATGTGCCAGGTAGTCCCAGACATCTAATAATAAAGTTGTGGCCTGATTAAACCAGTGCCAAATGTCTCTTGTCCTTCTTTCAAAATAGCCAGACAATCATAGTAGTGTGAGAGCAACAGGGAAAGCCTCCATCATGGGATTGAAAAGCATTAATCTCAAATGAAAGTTAATATGTACCGCTGTGAGAGTGTTATAACGAAAAATGGGATTCTTAACTGACACTTCAGATTTTTTCTTTTTAAAAACTTTATCCTGTGCAGAACACAATAGAAACCATTAAAACGTCAATATTTTCCCATCATTACAATACAGTCACATACTACTATAAGCTTAGAGGAAAACTTTAGTAATTTTATATTCTACCTTTTGGTAATTTAGGAAGTACTGACATTTAATGTTGTTTATACAGAACACCATGCAGTACGGTGTCTGTGTGAGGCAACTGCCTATGCAAATAACAAATATGGTCACTCCAAGGCATGTGGAGAATGGTGAGAATGGCACAACCACCTCGTTTATTAACCCTTCTGTGGATGGATTCAATGAATTTCTGCATTGCTATTTTGAACAAGCATGTATTTAGAACTATTGTACAAGATAAAGTGCATTTGGAGTGGAGATCCCATTCCATTTATTTATCCTGGCATGTGTTGCAGAGTTTTCTTTCTAACATACGTTTGGAGATAGAATATACAGAATACTTTTGAAAACCATAGAGTAAATCTGAATTATGTAATAATCACTACAGACAGGCTCCTGGATGCAGGTCTGATCACGGAGAATACAGACATGACCAGTAGCATGGGTGCTGCGTGATCAGTGAGGGAAGCTATCCCTCTAGCTGTGCAGTTTGGTGTTCACTTTACAGATATGAAAATGAAAATAAAATAAAAATGTTGGTTAGTATTTTGCTGAAATACTCTCTAGCCATGTCTGACCATGAAGCCAGGGCCATTCATGGAGAACACAATTAAAAAGTCAGCATTTGTCATGTTATATGAAACACAGGTTTCAGAGCTGTAGCCGCGTGAGTCTGTATCAGCAAAAACAACGAGGAGTCCTTGTTGCACCTTAGAGACTAACACATTTATTTGGGCATAAGCTTACGTGGGCTAAACCCACTTCATCAGATGCATGGAGTGAAAAATACACTAAGCAGAATATATATTTTAGCACATGAAAAGATGGGAGTTACATAGTTATTCTAAAAGAGGGAAATTGTGCAAATACCTCAATAAAGCTTGGTGTAGTTGTTGTTGGTAAATCCTGACTTTTAATGTTGACCACTTGTAAAATAAAGCATCAGTTCAGTCTACTTTTAAAGTATTCAGATGTATTCTGCTTTGTTGACACTAATGCTCTTTGACTGGCGCTTTGAAATTCAAACTAATGCTTTTCTTAAAACTTTAGGATGAAAAAGGTTTGCTTGAAAAGCAATATGTTGAACTGCTCATTACAGAACTTGTGAAGAACATCAGGCCACTAAGGCTGGGGTTTTTTGTTTGTTTTAGTTTTCAAATTTCTGAGTCCAATCTGAGGCCACCTGCACCTTAAAAAAAATCCCATTTTTACAGCATTAGTCTTTAATTTCCACTGCCATGAGCAGAGAAGAGCACACTGACTGTCTTGAACAGATAAATGACAAAATTAATATTTGAACCGGAATGCTTTCCAGTGACCCAAAAATATAAAATCCATTCTTTGGAAGATAATGCACTTCCAATCTGACCAGAAAACAGCATAGTAAACTTAAAATACTTTATAGAACATTGAGAAGGAGGGAGAGAAAGAGAGAGAGAGAGAGTCTTAGTCTATAGGTTTAAAGATAATGTTTCCTGGAGTTTATCCATTTAAATGTTTTCTGAATGGTTTCTTTAGTGTGGATAATTCAAGTGAAAATGTTGCACACTGCTTCCAGCTAACGGACACAAGAAGGTAAGCAGTTAAGTCACATAGTTTGAATATTTCGAATGATACAAATGCACCTTGGAAGGTAAACTGTTTAAAATAAACAGGTCTGATTCTCCTCATAGAAGTTTTAGACCAGTTTGTCATCACTGAATTCTGATTTATATCTATGCAAGTTTCAGGAAAATCAGGACCAATATTCCTGGCCTCACTTAAAAAAGGTATGGTTTCTATATATTTGCCATTCAACTTCTTTGGACTTCCCAGTTACATTCTGATGGAGTATAGTACCCTTCTCAGTGGCTAAATGAAGGTGGTTAACATTGCTCCTGTAGAATTCAGACTTGTGCTTTTGGCAGCACCATCTAAATAGCAGGAAGCCAAGTGACTGTTGTGTTTCCCCATAGCCTGGTCTGTTATAATATGGACCAGAATACAATGACATCGCTATTCCGGTGGTTATTGCTGAGAAAGAACAACAACAACAAAACTTAGGTACATAGAGACTTATTGAATATCCTTGCAGTCTAGGGTCAAAACAAAAGTCTGTGCACTTTTAACCATAGTGGCAGAAAAGGACAAAATATAGTTTTAACATTCCTGAACTTAGGGAGGTTCAGGTCAAAATTAGATCCAACTTTCACCGGCTGGCCCTTTTCTTTAAAGGTCTGAAATGGGGGAAGTTCAGATCCGAATTTTAAAATTTGAGACTCTAGCACATAATTAACTTCGCTTAAGTAGCTCCCACCATTCACCGTACTCCCTTTCTCATGGTTGGACTTTAGTCTGCAATTTAGTCTATACACTATCCCATTAAGGCACCCCTCAATGCCCATGTCCTTTCTTTAGCTATTGAGCAAAGAGTTCAGTCATTGTGCCTAAATAGTCTTGGAAAGAGTTCTTTTTAGACTTTACAGAAAGAAAGATGAGTATCCTACCAGGAAAAAAAGCCTGCTCTTCTCAGTCTGACAGGAAGTGTTTCCTGGAGAGAAGCCAATTCATGTTTCATGAGAACTTAGATGGAAGCGAGCTGCTTCTTGCCCTAAGAAGGAAAATTAAAGTTAAAAACTCAAGGGGGAATAGGAGAGGTAAAAAGTGCATTTGTTTTCTCTACTGTTCTGTTGGAGGTGTTGCAGACAGAACAGTGAGGGGGAAGCAGTCATTTTGGCCTCATGTAATCCATGCAGAGTCATCCCATAGTCTGTACTGAGGGTCTAAAGACAGTTAGAAGGCCAAGTACAGCCAAATGAGGAATTCTGTAGACTACACAACCAACAGAAGGAGATCAAGCACAGACAGCGAAGAGTGAAGAAGAAAAAGTGCAATCTGTGGAGAAAAATTGCAAGACCAGAGAAAAAAGAAAAAAAAGTCCTAGTGGAAGGCAGCAATCTGGGAGGGTGCAAAATTCAACAAGGAAAAGTGAAATAGCAACTTTTGTGGGTATTCTTGATGAACTCAATGAAAACTGTGAGTCATAGGTGGTGTATCTTGAACATTTTGAACAATTTGAACATTCAGCCCAACTCCATTGCAGATGGACAAAGAGTTTCAACTTTGCTGACAATGATGGGTCCAAAGACACATGGACTGTTGTGTGACCACCTGTCCCCAACTGTGCCTGGAACTGCCAAAATGCATGTTACTTCTCTACTATCCCATCAATGATCGCAGAATGATATTGGTTCCAACAGCAACTTTGGGGAAGTGGAGAATTGTTAGCAGTTTGATGCTGCTCTAAGGAAATGTCAGAACATTATCAATTCAGGCAAACATTAAGTGATGCCCTGCATGACAAATATGTCTCTGGATTATGCAATGCCCAGGGTTAAAATAAATTACTGACTTTATTAGTACTTACATTCAAGATGTTGAGATAGCTATTGCCTTGGAAACTTAAGAGAAGGATTCTCTGTAATTTAGTGTGAACCAAGAAATGAATCTCTTGAATTGGTAGGACAGAGGGCCATGGGAACCTAAGGAATTTCTGTGTGGCCATTATGCACAAACTATGCCTGCTGAGCATGCCAGGTCTTTTTCAGAAAGTGCCAGTAGAAAGGATCCATTGCTATTACCTGTCATATAGTTCAACATAATACAGAGTAACCATCCATTCAAGAAACATGTGAAAACTGAACCTAAGAAAGCACAGAAGTTGGAAATTCATAATGTGGAAAAAGACAAGAGCTCTAGTGACACTGACCAAGACCTAACACTGCATGTGTTGTCAGAAGCTGGAGTAAGAGATGGCACACACTTGGTCGAGGGAGTTCCTACAAGGATGGAGCTTGAAAATTGAGTTTCTGTCTCACTGATTTCTGCATCTGGCAATCACCAGACATTGTCACAAGTTCCTCTGGAAGAGCCTCCATATTTTTGAAGAAAATGGATATGGACTAAAGAATGCAAGGGTGCATTTAAGGAAGCAAAGAAACTGTTGACATGAACTGAACTTCGTACATACTTTGATGCCACTCTACAATTACAATTGGCTTACGATGCTTCAGTGCAGTCCTTTCCCATATTTTTCTTGATGGCATGGAGGAACCAACTGACTTCACTTCAAAAACATGAACCAGCCCTGAGGAGAACTATGTCAAATACAGCAAGAAGCTCTTAGTATTATCTTCAGAATGTGGAAGTTCTGTATCTATCTGTATGGCAGATATTTTACCTTGCTGATGGATCACCACCCATTAGTTTCAATTTTGGACTGAAACATGGAATTCCATCATTAGCTGCTGCTCATATGCAACAATAGGCATTGCTACTTTCAGTTCATTCCAGTACTATTCAATTCTGTAAAGGGACACAGCTATGGCAGTGCTAATGAGTTGTCGTGTCTGCCATGTCCAAGCTCCTTTGGATGAAGTGCTCTATCTCAATTTGATGAATAGGTTACCCATTACTATCACAGACAGACATCAACAAAGAAATATTTGAAGATGATGTGCTTTCTCTTGTGTGTGGAATGGTATTACAAGTTACCATGCTGGATGATAAGAATACCCAGTTTACACTTACAGAATACCTCAGTTCCATTTGTTCCTATTTGTTGCCAGAACAATAAGGTCACCCCAGCAGATAGCTGTGTTTAAATCAGCTCCCTGTTTCTATCTCCTTCACTGCTGGGTCCAAATATAACTCTTAGATAAATAGCTTAGGCTAGCAAGTGTTTTCAGTCTTACTTTACCTGTACATACTCTAGGGAAATACTGAAGTAGAGTTATTTATCTAAGGAAGCTTTTAAGTGTAAGGGTGAGCACAATGTGGCTGATCCTGTTTTTGTGCTCCAGCAATTACCATTGGAAGTAAATGGGAGTTTGGGGAGAATAGGATTGAAAGATCCAACTTCCTGTATTGGCATGTGGAATGGAAACAAGTTAACAGAGACACGTTGCTAAAATATGGAGGGGTTCTCCAAAGATATGTGATGCTCCTTGCATATAGCACTATACCCACCTCCACACAACCTGTTACAAAATCATTCTTCAAATCCAAGGTTTCCTCCATCCTTGCAATCCTTCTCCTCCCAATCCTATACTCTTTCCCCCATAGGTCATACTCCCCCTCACCATCCGTCCTGTGCTATTAGAGGCAGAGGTGTGAGATGCAGGTGCAGATGTCCCCTGACAGTAGCTATCATGGCTGCCACAATAGCAGGTGCCACCTGTGCCCCTTGGCAATGGCCTGGGGGAGCAGCCATCAGCTGAATTGCTTTATTAGAGCGGACTTACATTTTAACAAGCAGAGTCAGCCTTAATATTTTTATGTAGGCCAGGGAAACGATTTCCTCCTGCCCCATCTTGATAGAACTGATTCCTTTCTACCATGCATCTTCAGATGCATCTGAAGAAGTGGTTGTTTTACCCACGAAAGCTTATGCCCAAATAAATCTTAGTCTTTAAGGTGCCACCAGACTCCTCATTGTTTTGTGGTTACAGACTAACACGGCTACCCCTTTGATACTTTCCAACATGACTGTACCACCTACCCTAAGAGACTTAAGGAGAGTTAGCTTGATGATTCCTTGGGACAAGGAAAATTAACTGGCTCATTTTGCATGTGTGTGCTATGGCAGTGCTGTGAAAGTGGAGCCCAGCTGTTTGTTCCATTCAGC
Source organism: Chelonia mydas (assembly GCF_015237465.2). Classification (NCBI taxonomy): domain Eukaryota; kingdom Metazoa; phylum Chordata; order Testudines; family Cheloniidae; genus Chelonia; species Chelonia mydas. Next base: position 69,176,581 of record NC_057849.1, read on the forward strand.
CTCTACAATTGATTTTCATCTGTTTACATTTCAGTGCTATCTCTGTGTGTAAAAGTTTAGAAATGTGCTTTAAATGAAAGAGAAAACTGTGATTTTCCCACGAGAAAAATGTTTCTTTAGCAAGAGGGCCTTGCAACCCCCTGCAGCTTTTCAGCAGATGTTTATCATAAAGTTCTAAATCAGAAAAGTTAGCGTTGCTATTTTTTCTCCATTTGCACCGGCACTGGTCCTCAGTATGATGTGCTTTAGAAACACAAATGCAATACGATCTAATGGGAGTCTTATAGCTAACGCCCAACACAACGCATAGAAAATACATAACATAACCCGTTCTGTTTACTAGGGGCCCTGTCCTGCCGCTTCGTTCACCCCACATACTCATTGGTTGCAGTGGGCATTTGGAGGAACAAGAAATGCAGATTCGGTCTCTTCACACATTTTCCAGATATCCTTCTTTTATTTACAGCATCTCCATGAATGGAAAATTGTATTGTCTGTTTCTCTACAGCCATTTCAATTTCATACTTCAGTTTGATTCTCCTCTTCTGTACTCATCTGGTGCCACTGAACTATATGCCAAGAATTTGATACACCAACAGTTGTCACTTTGGAAATCAAGCATGGAGTCTTAGTTATGCTAAAAAGAAAAAAAAAAGATTCTGACAATGACAATTGTTCTATTGCTTGTGTCCACAGGCAGAATTTTCACTGTTGTTCGTTAACATATGAACAGATGCTGTAATTCAACTATGAAAATGTGTTGACAGGAAAAAAAAGGCTCAGAATGGACATTTAGAAAAAAAAGAAAGGTTCAAAAGTGACATTTAAAATGTTCCTTGTAGGCAAAGGATCTTAGGTACCTTAGTATTATTAACCTATACTAAGGTAAGTAAAATGCTTTGCCTACAAAGGGCATTTTGTATGTTCCCTCGAACCTTTAAATATATAAATCCCATATATAGGGGATTTAAAGCCTCAAATCCCCACTCAGCTACTGCCTATCTTTTACGTGTCTTAGCTCCCTAGGCACCTAACTTCTTGCTGGTAAAGTCCCTGTGGCACCTAAAATATGACACTGGACATGCACAGAACTATTTTCTTTAAGCAACCGGGCACCTAGCTCAGGCCTAATCCTCAAACTGTTCATTTCCCACCAATCTTACCTGTGGGATTCAATCCAGTAGGGGCGCTCAGAAGCCAGCTACCAGATAGTACTCCACACAAAACAACACTCTAGGAGGAGTACCAGATTCTACTCTACCCATCTTACAATTCTGAGCCCAGTAGTGAGCGCACTCCCCCAGCATGTGGGAGAGCAGGGTTCCATTTCCTTTTCTATCTGATGCAGAGTAGGGATTTAAGTCTGAGTCTCCCCATTCCCAGCAGAGTGTCCTAACCACTGGGCTCTTGAGTACTCATGGGCAAGGATTTCTCAAGCTCTCCTGTTAGAGTTGTTCCACTGTGTATAAATAATTAAAGCAACACTGGGTCACGTGTGTGCTTCCCAGTGTGGGTAGACAGACATGCACTAGCTAGTCCATATTATCCCTGGCTGCCCTATTATTTTTACAGACTAGCTCAAGCAGAGCTAGTGCATGTCTGTCTGCCTAAGCTAGGAAATTTGCTCTCAACTGCACTGTAGATATACCCTATTTTCCCTTCATGGATCAAGTCGCAAGTGTAATCATGAATCAAAGATTTTGTTAATAGTAAAATCAAGAAATTGTCTGCCTTTGATTCATTATATATTGGAAATACCACACAAATGGCTAATAATTACTTTGAGGTACCCGTGATGTCTTTAATACTATGAGGAACTACTAAGAGCACAGAATACGTAAGCAAAGGAGATTTTCTCTGCACACTACAGTGTGTGTTATGTCCCTTAGAATGGACATTCATAGTGGAGAAGCTCTCAGGATTAGAGATAGATGAAACTTATCCTCTTAAGTTATTTACTATCTCTTTTCCTTTCTTACCCAGCAGTGTAATAAATATATGGATGTTAAGATAGAAATTCAATAGCTTGGCTCTACAAACTCAGTGTAATCAAAAGCCAAGAGTAAGTCAGAAATTGGATTGCAATATTACACCTCTGGATTGCTCTTCATTTTGTATTATACAGTTTTTGGGGACCTAAGCTACCGCAGTTCTGTTTTAAGAGTCTTACATTTGTTATTCTGCATGCTGATGAGTGTTAAAGAAAGTGATAAATAAATATGGTACATTTTAAGAGCAAGAAGGTGCAGAATTGTAGAGAGAAAAAAGCACCTCATTAACAGTAAAAAATCCCATTTTGCAGGTTTCTAAAAAACCCTAAATAAAGATTCTGACTTTGATATTTTTTGGAAAATAAAAGAGTTTCCATGAGAAAACCATCCATTTGACATAGGTCACATTTTTGACTGATAAAAATAACAATAACTTGAAACTTTCTCTGACCATTATTTTAGGATTTGCATTGTGTTAAGGCAGTCCATGAAGTACGGGCTGGTCATCCAAAGAGAGATGGCTAATAACATGATGCTAACTCTCCTCTTTCCACCTGCTAAATGTCACTGAAAGACAACTAGTATTACTTTCCTATGTAAGCAGTTGCTGGAATTACCACAGAGATGTTATGAAATTGCATATGGGAAGGGAATTTTACTCTGTGAGATTTTTAATGGGCAGTGAGGTGGTTCATATGTCAACTTCTCTCAAGACACAGTACACACTATTAGTGTCTATATTTCAGAAGTCCCCCAAATGTGATAGATGCTGGACACTATTGTGACTATTGGACTTACAAAATATGCTCCTTAAATGTGAGCTTAAAAGTAAAAAGTTTAGGAAAGTTTATAAGATGTTATAATAATTATGAGAAATAGGTCACATGTTTTATTATGTTGAATATTATAACAAGTACAGGAGAACCAGACAAAGAAGCTGGATCAATCTAAACTAAAAAGGCCATGCTGATATAATTTAAGGACTGTTGAAATTATGTTTGGTAAAAAGAGAAGATATAGAACTAGAAAGTAACAGACTAAAATTGCGGTAACAGATATTAGGCCTAATTGGTGAACAAAATCATGAGGGGAACGAACAATGCTGCTCCCTTTTCCCCTTTTTCGGTTCATTAAAAAGAGAGTAAAAAAACCAAACAAACATGATCAGTTTATTTCAGCTCTCTTCTCATCCCATGTCCCACCTAGTCTCCTCTCATCTTCCCCCCACTCAGCCCTCAAACTGCCAGCAGTGCAGCTCATCTTGGCTCATCTAAAGGATTTTCATCTTGTTTAAGGAACTTTGTTTTCACCAGTGACTGTTGAAAGTCATTACATTATCATGATATCCAAGGCTCAGCGGGGATATCTAATTACCAGCACCACAAAGACATGTAAGATCCTATATTGTATTCCCTTCCCTTGTTATGTTATTTTCTGCCCCACTGTTTCTTTCTTCCTAGCCTATCTCATTCTCTTGGCTTTTCATCAAATCCTGAAATCAATCATATTGAATCCATTTAAATCTGCTTCATCTGAAGAGAAAGGATCCAAGCAGATGATGGCCCTGATCACATTGTAACTAAACAGGGTCCAAGCAGCAGGTGTCATGGTCATCATGTGAGCTAAAGCATCCACTTGTAACTAGCCAGCAGTCTAGGGTTCCAAAATTATCAAGAACAGCCATATTTCACCCATCATTTCTATCCAGTCTATCCTCCACTTTGTCTCTTTGTTAAGAACAGGACGAGTGAATGCCTTTCATGTCAGGACTGAGAGTAAAATAAACCTTCTTCTTTTCCTCAAAGAAAGGTTCCTCTGAAAATAAGAGACCAATATTTTGATTCCAAAAACAAAAAAAAAAATTAATAAAGTCTAACGCTTTGTTTTGCGTAATCACTCAACCACCATTTCAGTATAAATGTTTGTTTTAATTTCTTGTCCTTTCTTGTGCTTAACCCATAATCTTTAAATTTGAATGAATGCTTTTGGGTGTTTGCCAAGTAACCAAGTAAAACCAAGGATTCTGTTGTAAAATAACCTGAACCTATCTATCACTGTTTAATGTTAGACTGTGAGAGAATTTATCAACAACGTTAACTCTTTGGGCCTTTGAAATCAATATCTATACAACATATTTGGCGCTGTGACCTGAATTCAAACTAAGATCGATGCAGTGAAATGTGTTAACATAACCCGGTTACTGTCTAACTTTAAATAGTGTCACACCAAGGTCAGGGGCTCAGAATATAGAGACCTCGGCCTGCTTAGCACTATGGCAAAAACACTAAACTAAAACAAAAAACAAAAACAAAAAAAACCCTTTTTTATTAAAGATATTAAAGAAAGAAAAAAGAAAACCAGTTAAAGCATTTGAAATGTAAAGTATTAAATAAATACATTTTATGTTAACAACATCACTTGTTCCCTTTTTCTTTAGCTATAAACAGTTTTTAGAAGGAAAAAAAAAAACCTGTTTGACAGTCTCTTAGATGATATCAAAGATGGTAATAACTGTTTGTTTGTTTGTTTTATGGAGGGGGGGAGAGTTAGTTGCGATGGGCTGGAGATAGTAATACTGCTGTTGTTAAAAATCTAATTTTAGAAGAACTTCCCACTCTCCCCACCGTTGGACAGTCTCTTAGATGAGACAAGGTAGATGAGGTAATATCTTTATTGGACCAACAAAAATTTATCATTCAACAGATGTTTGGTTTGTTTCTTTTACATTAAGGTTTGTAGTTTCTGTAATTAGTAAAAGTTTAATGAAAAAGTATTTTAAAGAAAAATCTAAAGTAGTAAAATGAAGAGTTTGAAATGGTTGGAAATTAATTTGCAGACTTTTACTGAAATGTCATCTTGAGTAAACCTCTTGTTAATTAAATGCCATCTTAATTCAGGGCATTAACTGTGAATTAAATTTAAAATCAACAGAACCAAGGCCTGTTGCAACACCAAATTTTTGTAATTTTTTGTGATTGTTTTCAATGATTTTTGTTATTCTTGTTCTTGGCATGTAAGAGAGCATGATGCTAGAGTTGCAGCTTATGATGCATGATGATATAAGTTCCCACTATGGCCATGTTGTCTTCACAAATGTTGGTGGTAAAACAGGTGTGCAACATCTGTCATAGACTAAAAATACCTGCAAATTTTTACCGCCTTTGAGTGTTACAAATCACTCACAAATGGAAAAGTGGTTCCAACAGAATATCATTTTGTTGTTTATTTTTAAAGCAGGCAACACACTTGGATATGAATGCCATCAGACTAAAGTTTTTTTCCAAAAAGCAAACTTAACCATTAGTACATAATTTTTTTGTGGCTGAGTGTGAATGTACAGCTTTAACTGTGTAACTGGCAAAGAAGGGGGGAAGTTTTATCCAACTTTACTGATCCTGGGCATATAGCCGAAGAAGTGATAAGAGCTAGTTTGTTCCTAAATATCTTATAAACATATAACAGCAGCGTTTTCAATTTTTGTTTTAGCTACAAATGAACTGAGTTGCAAGTTCTTTAGCTTTATTAACATCTGAAGGTTTAACAATATTTTTGTAACATATAATCAAGATATGTAATTTCCAATTTTTGCATAAAGACATAGCAAACCTTAAAATATAACCAAGTACTTCCCCCCTCGCCTTCCCTTCATATAATTAAACTGAAATGAAATGTTTATTTGTAATTATAATTTTATGAATAAATGTCTATCCTAGGTGGAACTGATTAATAAAAGAAAGAGATTATATTGTGACAACTGGGCCCACAAATGTACCTGAATCATGAGCTGAACTGTAAAATTGTATCCAAAATTTCATAAGCTATTACAATTATCCTATGTTGTGGGGAAGGTATGAAAGGGAGACAGAATAACTGAATTAGTTTAAACAAAGAGGTCAAGTTGACAGAATTCAAGGATGGTGTTGAAATTATGCTTGTTAAAAACAGGAAATGTGGAGCTGGAAGTTTATGAGCCAAAATTGGTATGTATGATATTAAGCTTCGTTGATAGACAAAATAATGAGGAGGTGGACTATTCCACCAGTGCTCCCTTTTTGGGTCCTTAAAAAAAAAAAGATTTTGTGGGGAAAGTACAAAAAACAAAAACAAACAAAGAACAGGCAGAAGCTACTGGAGCAAGCTTCACCATCATGGCTGCCACCCCCACCATTTTTTGGGACCCCAGACCTTTATCATCCTAATCCTGAGAGAAGTACTGACCAGAATGGGCCAGAGAGAAGATTGCAGATGGCATCGCCTCCCCTGCTGACTTCAGCTGAATCCCAAACACCACCTGGGACAACAGTTATTACAATCTCTGATATCATCAAACATGTCGAACAAGGGGGCTTTTCCTTCTAAAATTGGACTTTAGCAACACCAGCAGCAATGACAACTCCAGTCCATCTCAACTAATTTATCCCCCCTCCCCAGGTTATTACCATCTTTGATACCATCTACTGGACTGTCAAACAGGGTTTTTTCCTTCTAAAACTATCTACAGCTAAAGGGAAAGAGAACAAAAGATTATTTTTTAAATAAAAGAGAAAGCATTAATTAATACTTTACCTTTCAAATGCTTCAACAGTTTCTCCTTCTTTTCTGTATCCTTAATAATAGGTTTAAAGGATTTCTAATATGGTGTTTATGGTGGTGCTAAACAGGCTGAAGTCACTGTATATAAAGCCTCTGACCTTGTTTAATGTTAGACAGTTGACTGGGCTATGTTTACACCTTTAGCCCACATATTCTATGTAAAGTAATACAACCGCACATGCATAGGAAGACACTGTTCTCGCTTTATAGTCTTTATATTCTTCTCATAATCTATTAGATTTCAAATCTTATTTTGCAGTTATTATAGCTGAAGAAGGCAAGCAGGAAAAGATAAGTCACAATTTCACAACTCTCTATGTGTGTTTGTATATATGTCTACCTATTTATGCGAGTCCATCTCTCTATTCTTAAATATATGAGCTTCATGGAGTAATTCAGTCCAGCAGTTGGACATAAATACTGAACTAGAGGAGATCTGGCTAGTGGAGGACATGAACATGGAACTTAAAAGGCCCTGATTGGTCTTATCAATATAGACTTTAGATCATGGTTTGAACATGACAGACCATAAACTTTTCCAAGAAATAGAAAAAAGGTCAGAAAACTGTGACCAGCTTGAACGTACTAAGAAACAGGAGCTGGAAAGGTGTTATAAAAGGAAAATGTATGAACAGGAAGATTAAAGGATCCCACAACCTCTCTGGCAGTTAACAGCTCAGAAAAACAACTAGAAAAAAAAGAGAGAGGCTTTGGGCACGACACAGTTTCAAAGACATTTTTACCCTCTTATAGCAAGCTGCTTTTCAGGACCCAAAGGCTTAGAAGAGCAATATTCTTCTGGGCTTAGGTTGAAGCTTGCTGTGGTGGCACTGAAACAAATTTTATTGGGAGGCTATTTAGCTAAAGTTAACCCCATAATAGAATAGCTGGAGAAGAGAACAGAAGGGACTAGGGTTTTTTTGTTTGTTTGTTTTTGTTTGTTTTGTTTTTTTTAAGCAGCTCTATTGAGTAGGTTGGCTGTGATGATGCTGAAGAACTTAGTCCTAGAAAATGACCTATCCAAATTTAATAGCTCTTGTTATGTGCGCTAGAGAATCTGCTAGAATTTGCTAGAATCTGAATTTGCCAGAGCTCAGCTAAAGGCAAGGAAAAGGAAGACATATACTTCAGCTTTTGTTTAAGAGGTATGGTCATTTAAATTCAAGTTAGTTTCCTTCTGTGTTTCAGAGCATCCATAGATCCATAGGTAATACAGTATACATCTTGTGAACCTCAGGGGAATTTTAAATGACACTTGAATATCCTCATTGTGGTTTGTGCAACTGACCATCTTAGCCCAGTAATACAACGAGAGGATTTGCATATGGTGTGGCGGGGAGGTGATGGGGAAAAAAACATACACAATGACGTCCTGTCCCCTTTTAAGTCAATGGAAAAACTCTTATTGACTTCAATAGTCAGATTTCATCCAGAGTGTCTGAAGCAGTTCAAGGACTGGAGCAAACTCATGGCTGGATTTCCAATTAGGCACAGTAAAAACCGTGTACAACACGAAGGTCAGCTGTAGGCAGGGGGGGCACTGAAGATGGTGTACCTCGGGGTACATAAGGTATAAATTCGACCCTGAGCAAACTAGCTGCTTTCTGGAGCTTTGTGAGTTGTTAGCTGTGCTGTTTATATCCCTATTCAATTCAAAATACTGGTTCATCTAGGCCGTAGCTAAATTGTAAATAGAGTATAATGGGGGGTGGAGATATCTTTTGTTCACTTATTTTTCTTCCAGTAAATAAATAACCCAAAGCTAGAATCCAGAGATTCCTGACCATTCAGAAGTTATGCTAATTCTTTGTTTCCATCAGTACTGTTCTTGGTTTCTGGCTTGTTTCTAAATCTTTGATGTATGTTGGAAAATATACATTGATTGTTTTCAGTGATGATGTGCAATACATATAAGAGAAGAAGAATAGAGGCTAGTTTGTTACCAGATATTTCGTCCTGGATGCTTATTCTATCTACTATACATAAGCAGGAAATGCTTACTTAAGTGCCCCTCCCCTTTTTTTGGTTTCTGCATTATGGTAAAGTCTTAAATTTCAGGGTCACACGCTATTTATGATAGAGTAATATGCAATATACTACCATTTTAAGGTGGTCTAGACAATTATTTACATGTTATGGTGGCCAAGTTGTTGTTGCTTGCACACTTTAAATGGGACACTTCCTTACTTTTGAGTGCTTTCCCATAGAAACTTTACCCTGTCTTATAATTGTTGTTTTTAAACAGATTGTCCTAGGCTTTTAAACAGAAATACAATGTAATATAAACAGAGAATTATCACACTCCAGGTGATTGAAATTCAGCTGTATTGCAGGTAGATAGATAGATAGATAGATAGATAGATAGATAGATAGATAGATAGATAGATAGATAGATAGATAGATAGATAGATAGGAGTCAAAGTTTTAGGTCAGAAAGAACCACAAGATCATCTAGTCAGACTTTCCTGTATATTACAGGCCACTGATCACCAACATGTTACCTCCATATCAAACTCAACAACCAGAATTAAATCAAAGTGCTACAGCACACAGGAGACTAAACTATTGTGTGCCATGGGTGGAGAAGAAGAGGGACTGAAGTGTACCAATTACACAGGCCACATTCTGCAGACGAAGTTGAAAAAAAATACAAGGTCTCAGCCCATCTGACTGAGAAGAAACTCTTTCTTGACCCAGAATATGGCAATCAGTTAGATCCTGAGCATGTGAGCAAGATCCACTAATCAATCAACTGGGAAAGAGAATGCTCAGAACTGGCCCACCCTGTCCACTGTTCGGTCCCCAATCCCGGCTATCTCTGCTGCATCAGAAGAAAGACACAAAAATATCCAAAATATGTCAGGAAAAAAAAAAAACTTTGCTGACCCCCTACAGGTGACTGGCTAAAGCAGGGGTCAGCAACCTTCGGCACATGGCCGATCAGGATAATCCACTGGTGGGCCACGAGACATTTTGTTAATGATGACCATTCGCGGGCACGGCACCCCAAAGCTCCCAGTGGCCACGGTTTGCCATTCCTGGCCAATGGGCGCTGCAGGAAGCAGCCCAGGCCACAGGAATATCCTGGCCTCCACTTCCCGCAGTGCCCATTGGTCAGGAGCAGCGAACCACGGCCACTGGGAGCTGCGGGGTGCCATGCCTGCAAACAGTCAACATAAACAAAATGTATCATTGCCCACCAGCGGAGTACCCTGATGGGCTGTGTGCCAAAGGTTGCCAACCCCTGGGCTAAAACCTTGACGTATGAGATATTAGGGACATAAAACAGGTACTGGAAGTAACCTGAGGGCTGCCGAACCGAGTCTCCGACCTTTGCATAATATTTCCAGATAATGTGTTCACATTTCATTATCTGGAAATATTTAAGCAGATGCCAACACACCTTAGGAAGTGCTGAAGTGACTTTTTTTTCCTGAAAGCCTTCAAAACTGCAGAGCTCTTCAGATGCATCAGAGTAGGTCTAGTTCTATTGTCCTATTTCTCTCATATGAAACTTAAGGACACAGAAAGCCTCCTTAATACATGTGCGCCCTATAAGTTTATCTGAAGATATCTTGCCTCTGTCCATGCATACCCCGAGGACAGGTTTCACTGTGAAGCTAATTAAGCACATACCCACACACAGAACATTTGATTATTTATTTTCGTTTATTTAGCTTTTAAAAAATAAAGATGCATCTCTAAGGCTAGATGCCTAACACAAATAATTACACAGTAAATTGCACTATTACACATTCTCTGCAGCATTACAATTATCAGCTTCATAAGGACTCAACTGATTGGTCAGCCACCTACTCCCTTCTTTATTTTGGAAGCATACCCTCATCCTTCTCCAAAAAAACCTCTGTACAGGCTCTTATCCGTGTATTGTAATATCTTAGAGAAACACCTTTTTAGCAGATGTATTGCACGGGCACAGCGTAGCCACGATTTTAAGAAATGGGGAATGAAATAAAAGAGTTTGTTTACTGTCCTCGTATCCAAAATCAAATGAACTATTGTTGCTCGGACTTCTCCACCAAATTCACGTTCAATTTGACAATAAACCTGTGAAATTCATCAGACAGATGGAAGTTTGAAAAAGTCCTGGACAGCTGAAAACGGGGTTACAATAAAAACCAATGTTCCTGTTATACTCCCTTGTTCATTTATATATTGTGTCGTCTTTTATCTTTCAAAAATATTGTAGAATACAAGGAAATATGACCTGAATGTGGCACTATAATCACTGGACTAACAGTGAATGTTCTGTTGACTGTATTGATAGCCACGGTATGTAGGATACATGGTCAGAGCATGGGTGGCAAGATTGAGGCAAAGCATAAAACAATTAATTTACTCTTCCATAAGGCTTGTCATTAAATGTAGGAGTTTATTACTGTATAATTTCCTTTAATATTGTTTTAAGTAAGAAAAAACACAGTAATAATAGTATAGTCTTACCCGGGAGCCTGTATTGAAACAAAGTGGCGTATATTTGTTCCTGAAATTCTTCTGTTGTATGATGAATAGGAGCAATTACAGGAAAGAACAATATTAGTTTCACAGTTATTGTTATTAACTTAAAATACTAAGAATAAAATCCCATATTTCACTAGATATTCCAATCACTGCCAAAATATCTGACAGAGAAACAGTTTATAATCCCTGTATTTCACACTGACTGCACAACTAGAAATTGGCAGAGCCAAGTCATTTATACCTCCTTATTACCAGCTTGCAGAAGGCATTGAGAATATGGGGCTAGTGATGGATATTTTTGTGGCAGATGTTGTTTTATTCTATGTTGCTGTATTAAATTTACCACAGATTGGTTCTACTGCAGTTTATTAAAGACACAGAAAAGATAAGCAGTAGAAGAACAAGACATATAACTTGCTTATTCTGGAGAAGAAATCACATTTATTTATGAACAGATAACATTTAGACAGATGTACAACTATAGATGTCCTGTGTTTATAACATTACTTTTGCAATGCACTATCTCTAACTAAATTGGTACAAAATTTGCCAAAATAATGGTAATAGTATTTAAGTGGAATATTTCTGTTATAACTCAGTTATGTACTTAATAAAATTAATACAAAATGTTTCTCTGGAAGGGCAAAAATCCAACTATGGGGCTTACGTGGGATTTAGGTAATCTATAGGCTTTATGCAGGCTGTGTGTGCTGAGATAAATTTCACCAAATAAGCAAATTTTGGTGAATGACAACCACTAGTTTTCACATGCCTGAAACAGCAGAGAGTTATACACCTACAAGTTAGTTTTAGTGTAGTTTATCTAATAAATAAATAAATATAATCATCATCATCATCATCATCAATAAATACTAAATAATTAATAATGAACAACTTGCTTCTCCTCATCAAAAGTCTTTAATTACTTCTCAAAACAGTTCTGTGAGGGAAGTAAAGAATTATCACCTTCAATTGGTACATTGTAAAACTGAAACAGAGACCTTGATGGTCTGATTTTCTGTCTTCTAAGCACCCACTACTCCAAGCACAGTCAATGGATGCTGTGGATGCTCAGCACCTCAGGAAGTGATATTCAAATAGAATGGACCAAATATACAGCACAATCATTTCTAGAGCTGGAATGATAATGCAGGTGTTTCAGTGCTATTCTCAGACCCATGCCTGTCTATTTGCATAACAAATGGAAGAAATGAGTTGGCTAGCAATGACCTTTTATTCTGGGGTACATCCAAAATTTGCCCATAGTTGTGCTATTTCGGAATTCCCTGAAGTACTGCTTCTGAAAGGTCTCTGGTTATCCCATTACCATAACACTCATACTGATAGCTTTTTCCCCGCTGGAAACTATAGTGAAATGATTGTAGTTTCCAAGAGGGATAATCAGCAAAGATACTGGGTTATCTACAGGTTGTTAAGTTTCCTTGTGTTCAGAGGTCACTAGCCATCTGAAAACATGTTCCATTAATTTTCAAAGCTAAAAATTCCAACAGACCTCAGCCTGTCCTAGGTTTTTGCAAGTGGGCTTGGTTCTCATCTCACGTACACTGATGTACCATGGTTATACTTTGAGCAACGTGAGACGCAGGCCCTCTGCACAGAATCCATTTGTGGTCTGTTTGGATGGTTTTAGAGGGTGTGCAGGTGTGAACATTCTCATTGCAACACAAAACTGATAGTCCACTGGGAAAATTTTCAAAGGCAGCCATGGGAGTCAGGTGCTGAAGTCCCATTGACTTTCAGTGGCATTTGCGTGCCTAAATAGTTGTTTCACTTTTGAAAATGTCCCCCAGGGACTATCAGGGTCTCCCTCTCTCCCTACCCCCAAATAGCAGGTGCATATTAATTGCACAAGCAGTGCTGGATACACACAGAAAGAGGCCATGCCTTTTTAATATTTATATTACTATAGTAGCTAGGAGCTCAAATCAAGCTAAAGGGCTTTGTATGTGTTTACATCTGATTTTTTTGCTTCTTTTACTTCCCTGAAAAAAGCAGAAGCTATCACTACCATGTAATATAACTCAAAGTGCCTCATTCTTAGAACTATTTTCTGTTGAAGAGGAAGCAGAAACCCTAAACTCAATTGCTAGTTATTTAATAAAAGGATAAATTACTTTCTATCCAAGATTATTTATTTATAATATTTGCCCTATACATATCATGGAATTGATGTGGCATCTTAAATGGCTAATTAGGTTATTTTTCTTTAAATACATATTTTCATTTCACCTTTATGAATTGATTCCTTGTTTGTTTGTTTGTTTTTAAAAACATTACTCGTCCATTTTAAGGAGTGCTCCAAAGGAAATGTATTTGTGATTGTTGTCTCCAAAACACAGGACTATATAGTTCCCACACTTCCACAGAATGAAGGGAAACACATGAACATAGGTCAGGTGCAGTAGGTCCTAGGAAGGTTGTGCAGAAGGTGAAAGTGGCAATGCATGAGTATCCCATACTATCACCCACAAACTGTGCATAATCATACCAACCATGCATCAAGGGGCTGTGATCAGCCAGAAGTGGGAGGAGTAAGAGAAAACAACAACAACAACACCACTGTACTGAGCATGTTTTCCTGAAATAACAGTGTAAACATGCTGAAAATCACTGTGGACATTAATACTGAATGAGCCAACATTAATGCTCCATATGCATCATGAAGGGGGCACTTGAGCTCATCTACTATAAGGGGAACAAGTGACAGTGCAGCAGCTAAGCCAAGCTGTTGATGTGGGAAGAGGCCAGTGTGGTGTGGAAGAACTGCAGCTGTGCTTCTATAGCCTGGAGTCCACAGTCTCTGTAGCTGTTACCTGTAGATCTTGAGCACAGGCCTATTTTGCAACCTTTACTGATACTGATTAATGCTCACTCACAAGTTAAACTAAACACTTCCTAGAAAGTAGGTTTGTTTTCACCTTCCCTTGAAAAGTTTTCATTAGCTTTGGCACATTAACCATATGTCAGTTTTAAGTGATTATCCTGTCATCAGTTTTTGTGCAATACTCCCATTGATTGCAATGGGTGGTCTAAACACACAACAATTTCAGGAATACTATCAGATGACCATATTACACTGATTAAGTATAATTGGGTTGTGACATCATTAAGACATTTTCTCCCCACTATCTAGGTAAAACTGTATGTCAAAACCTGGAGATCAGGTATGTTAAAGTGCCTGGAAAAGTAGTTACTAACTTTATTTTTTTTAAATCAGTGCATGGAAAAATGTATTCATAAGATGATCTCATTCTGTTGTGCAAAGTGGCATTTATACACAACATAAAGGACTCTTCAAATATCATTGCTACCTTTATTATCTATCAGAAAATGGCTTCTATTTACCTATCTTTTCAAAGGTCACTCAGAAAACAAACTGAGAAACAAGCATTATATCATCTCTGGTACATTGCAAGTCTAGGTAAAATAAAAAACTCACCAAACTTTGCTAATGATACCCTTGCTGGAACTTGCTCTTGTCTTGTCATCCCATTTTTTAAGACATGCACGTCGTTACTCCAGCATGCCTCAGCCACAAATACATTTCTTGTATTTTTACTTGGTGTAATCAGTTAAACTTGTCAGTTTACCCACTCCAGTTTCTTATCTGTATCTTATGATAAATTGCACTATAAATCCATGTCAGAAGGCATTTAGTGAACTTAGATAACATTAGGTCCTATTTTGGTTTACTTGTTTTCTTGTGCAGCTAATATATTATCATTAAAAGTTTCAAAATAAGAGTTTGGAAAGAGAGTATAAAACCATGGAGTTTGCAGTTTTTATCTGGATTTTTTTTAACTTATATTTTCACACTCGATTCCAAAAGAAAACTGTTTAGAATCATTAGCAGCAAATATGTGTTTACAGCTAATCTAAATCAATTGATAATTAACTCCACAAGGCAGAAATGGATTTGTGTTTAGCACTGAGTTTCCTCTGTTCCTTAATTTTCGACATTCACAGGTGTGAGGTACAAACAATTATAAAATACACCTAGCATCTGCTGTTTAGGAGCCTGATCCAAAGCACATTGAAATCAATGGGACTTATTCCATTGCCTTTAATGGGCTTTGGACCATGACCTAACATATCCTCACATTTAATGGGAAGGTCTTAACATCTATCATTGTTAGAATACAATATTGAGGATGGTGTACCATGTGGGGATAAGTGTATATTCTGTGTTAATTTTTCCCATTCTAATTAAAAAAAAAAAAACCACCAAACACAACAACCCATTGCTTTCTTAATGTAGTGCAATCATCTTAAATTAGGTCATTATTGGGGCAGCATACTGATTCCTATTAAGATTTTGTTGTTGATTACTGTGCATGAGCCTGCCATCATTTCTTACGCAAAACTCCCATTAGTTTCAGCAGGAGTTCTGCATGAAAATACGGTCCAAGGTCAACAGTAAAATGGTCAAGTTCACTCAGATGATCATGCAATCCTTTGCTGGTATTTTCTTCACAATGAACGGGAATGTGAGCAAGACATTTCTCCTTAAGTCTCTCTCTCTCTCTCTCTCTCCCCCTTCCCCCCTTTATATTAGGAATCCAGTCTTTTCATTGCAGATATTCTTTTCATCATATCTAATAGTCATTGTCAAGGTTCCTTCCCCACTCTGAACTCTGGGGTACAGATGTGGGGACCCGCATGAAAGACCCCCTACACTTATTTCTACCAGCTTAGGGTAAAAACTTCCCCAAGGCACAGAATCTTTGCCCTTGGACTAGGGTATGCTGCCACCACCAAGTGCTTTAACAAAGAACCAGGGAAAAGGACAACTTGGAATTCCTCTTCCCCCAGCTATCCCCCCAAGCCCTTACACCCCTTTTCCTGGGGAGGCTTGAGAATAAACAAGTTGAGCACAGAGCAGCTTGGGTTTCTTAGGACCCTAAAAACTCAATCAGATTCTTAAAAAAACAGAACTTTATTAGAAGAAAAAAACAAAGATAAAAGAAACACTCTATAAGATTAGAATGGAAGATAATCTCACAGGCAGTCAGATTCAAAACATAGAGATCCCTCTAGGCAAAACCTTAAGTTACAAAAAGACACAAAAACAGGAACACACATTCCCTCCAGCACAGCGAATTTACAAGCCAAAACAAAGAAAACCTAATGCATTTTTGAGCTAGATTACTTACTAACTTTACAGGCATTGGAGGGCTTGCATCCTTGATCTGTTCTGATCTGGCAAAGGTATCACAGAGACAGACAAAAGCCTTCCCCCCCCCTCCAGATTTGAAAGTATCCTGTCCTCTCATTGGTCATTTTGGGTCAGGTGCAGTGAGGTTACCTTAGCTTCTTAACCCTTTACAGGTGAAAGGATTTTGCCTCTGGCCAGGAGGGATTTTATAGCACTATATACAGAAAGGTGTTTACCCTTCCCTTTATGTTTATGACAGTCATAAACAAGTTTGAGAGATTCATACTATTTGACTGGAAAATAATATAAAAGAAATGTCACTGCAGCAGATTGACTTTGGTTCGTTGCGTGATGGGGAGTCTAAAATTTTACTGCATGATAGTTAAAATATTTAAATTTCATTTTTTTAAAAAAGAAAAAGATAAGGCAAAAGGTAATTACTCCTATCAGTATGTTTCTTATTGCATAGAACATATTCAATACATACATTTTTATGAAGATATATTTTTGTAAACAAGAGTGCAGAATACAGATTTGACAGAAATATATGTAAGTCTTGCTGGAATAAGAGAGGCATTAGCCTTCAGTCATGTGTATTCTAATTTAAACTTTGCCTCCTAAACCCTTTATGGGAAATACTATTGTAGAAGAGACAAACAGCTCCCCACCCCACAGAATTATTGAATGTTATTTTCCTCTGATATCAAAATGTGAATTTTATATGCTACAAATTAGCTGATATCTACTTTATTTAACCCTGAACTTTTGTCCTGTAGATGGCAGAATTATACCACCCATAAATTTAGTACCATTCTTTATATTTCTATTTTCATAATCATTATATACATGTATGCTCACACACACACACACACACACACACAGCTGATTTTGGTGGAAGTGGTTTGTGATGTTTTTCATTTTCATTTCATTTTTCCACATCATGAGATAATTGTGTAACTCACAAAGATAATGGTTTTGTGTGTGTGTGTGTGTGTTTATACCATGGTTGCATATGTTCATGTTTCTACATTCTGTACATTTAAATAAAAAAAATTTACTGTCCCACTGGTAATAATGTGAATAATTACTTTAGGAATATTGTTGGAATCTTCTGGTAGAGAATAATTTACTCTGTAAACGAAAGGGTACTGTTATGTTTTACTGAGCTGAATGAGGGTGCACAATTTTAGACATGGACATCACGACAGTGAGCAAAATGTATTTCTCAAACTGTAGAAGTAAGGAACCTTCCGATGTAAACATAAAACCCCAAACCATGAAACAGTTCAAGTCTCATTGAAATTAATTGGAAGTATTTGACTTAAATTTTTGAAAAAGCAAAAGCATGTAGTTTTGAGAAAAAAAATCTTGACTCTCACACCTGTAACATGAGAGCTGAAAGGTACGACATGCTTTTGTCTCTGCTCTGAGCTTGACAAAATAATCACAAAAAATCCTACCCATTTGAACTTTTTAATGGGACATGTCATTTCATGCAATGACATCATTGACACATCAAATCAGACCACCTGTCATTTAGCAGTATGGCAGAATAATCTGGTGTCCAAAACAGCAGAAAACATAAACAGAATGGAACAAAATTGAATAAGCCTGTTTGGTACACAGGATGAACCATTGCATTAAATAGATTACCTAGTATTTTAGAAGGAGCTATGGCCATTAGCCTACTTTTAAGTAAATTAATCATTTGCTCTGGCAACATTTTAAAAAAAATGAAAGAACTCTAACTTCTCCTTGTGGCTTCTCTGCATGTCTTATCTATTTTATTTATTTGATGTAATAAATTAGGTAAGGCCTGATCCTGTTCCCTTTGTAAAGCCCCTTTGACTCTAAAGAGTATAGCAATGAGCCCTATGCATGCATAAATAGGTATTTCTCCAGTATATTTCATCTTTCTTTTCATTTCGTCTTTCTGAGGCCAATAAATACATCACATTTTTAGGGGCTAATTGATAACTTCTTTTCTGAAGAAACTGCTTTTGAAAGATGCTTGTAGGAACTATTCTATAGCTGGCCAGTAGCTTCAGGTTATGCCATTTGCTGACAAACCACTTTGGAGGCATTATTTCTAGCTACTATGAAATAGAGATGATGATGACATGAGAGTGGTGAAGCTATACTGTGTTGGCAAACTATGAGTATCTGTCCTGATCTTCAGTCTCTGACTATCATATTTACTAATTTCTATTCCTTAGTTTCATACTGAAAAAAAGAATTATGATATTATCAAAAAGTCACAGTGCAAATATATATCGGTCAATATAAACAAATTGGTACTGCAGAAGACTACTTTATCCAGTCATTTCATTGTTCTAGTCCCACCATATCTTTTTGCCCCAAGTCTAGGGTGACCAGATATCAAGTGTGAAAAATCGGAACTCTTTTTTTTTTTTTTTGGGGGGGGGGGAGGGGCAGAACAGAAGAGGTTATAGTTGCGTATATAAGACAAAGCCTCTAATATCAGGATGCTCCCGATAATACCAGGACATCTTGTCACCATACCCTAGTCCCATTATTCCAAGACAACAGGATAGTTTTGTGGTAAAGGCACTGAATGAGAATTAGAGGGTTTGAGTACCATTGGTGGTTCTTCTAGTGACCTCCTCTTTTAACTTGAGGATTATTGGGTTATACCAAGGTTGAATTTGGCCTAAAGTCTTCCTAAATCCAATTATTGCTCACTCATTAGGTAAAAGATTGGTACAAAATCAAATGCAATCAATATGCAAGGGGTGTTCAAATGAAGGAGCCTAGAGGGGAACACCTACATAGATACATTTATTTTTCAGAGGTTATAAGCACTTGCAGCTCCCATTAGACTATTCTGTTTGGATTTGTTAGTGTTTTGTATTTGGCACGGGTGTAAATGACAGTGTAAGGAAGGGGAGAATCAGGCTGACCATATTATGGTTTCAGGGAACAGAATAGAGGTCAGGTTTGGAAGACTAACTGAAAACAGAGAATCCTAACAAGGGATTTGAAGACGAAAAGTAAGGTTGTACAGCACACAGGATAAGAGAACAATGTGTGGTGCCTATGAGGCATGCTAAATCAGCCCCATCTTCTTTTATAATATGAAGTACTTTAAGAAAAGTACTGCAGGGTTGTTGTTTTTTTTAATTTAAAATTCCCATCATTGATGAAGACCATTCGCCCTCATCACTCTATACTTTGCTTTTGCTGACATTTCTGCAACAGTACATACATAAAGCAATCTCAGATTAATTTAAAATAATTAAAGGTCTCATTTACATTTTTATTTTTTATTAGAGAAACAAAATCCTGGATCTGAACATTCCAAAACTTCAAAATACATGATCACATCCAGATTAAAATTTTGTGGGTATCCCTACAATGGGCAGAACTGAAATCTTGATTCAAAATCTGGAGGTTGGAGGAGAAGGAGGCAAAGAGAATAAGAGATTTTGAGATCCATGTCTTGTGCCAGATCTGAATTGTGCAGCTTGAGGCCAAGTCACGTTTCCAATCTTGCCTTGCATCCTATTTCTTCTCTTCCAAAGTTTCTTACAATCTGTAAAAAGGCACTTCCATTTAGGGATGCTGCAAGTAAAAAAACTGAAACACTTTCTCATTTCGGGTACCAGATGGCCTGAGTGGATTCCAGGTATTTTTCTACCTAGACTGTTACCTGTCTGTAGAACAAATGCCATATGTCTTATCATCAGTCTTACAAGCTTGTAGGAATGACATTATATTGCAGGAAATGATAGTATCTCAACCATAATATTCCTTCATAGACCATCTTTAGAAGAAATTTTCCTTGGGAAACTATCAGAATGAATTCTTTATTCTCAGTTTGGTTATCAACGGACTCTTGTCTGCATCCAAAATCCCTACAGTATTTGCCATTATTAGCATTTACTCTCCAAAAGAGACTCAGTTATAAAGTAACTGGAATTTTGTGATCTGTATTAGCAGCATTCCTCAACACTGACTTCTAGCTATTGTCTTTATTTCTCACACTTTTATAAATACTAAAATTCATCAAGTTCATGAAAATAAAAGAAAATTGATAGACAGAACACCAAAAAATTGGACAAATGATCTATCATCACACTAAGGTAAACCAGATCTTCTGGTAGTGTACAAGATCTACTTGTACTTGTCTTTTGTGTCTTTTTTAATGTCATTGGCATAGCAAGGATCAATTTTAATTTCTTTTGGAATCTTTTGTCTTTCCATACAAAGGCAAGGGGCAAGATTAAAAAAAGGGTGTAGGCACCTAAATATCACTTTAGGTGCCGAAATCCCACTGGGTCACAAGACTCCCCCTCGGCTGATGCTAAACACAGAAGGTGCCTAAACTTTCATTGTAGAAGTTCCCTTCGTGCCTCTGTTTCAGCCTCTGAGCAAATGCACTGCAGGCCCACACCAGGCATCTAGATGCTGAAGTCCCAGAGTAATTCACGAACTGGAGAAAGACAAGCATTCCTCGCTTAACTCACCTGCAGGACCTGATCTGCTAAGTATTCTCAGTGCTCACCGATTATTTTGGGCCCCTAAACAGGCAAGCTTACAAAAAATGGCCTGGGGGCAAAGGAAAGTAGTAGGAGAAGAAAGTTTGAAGCTTAGAATCTCAAGCAGATGAAGGCATGTCCCTTCCTTAGGTGCCTATCTGAGAGGCCTGGGGCTTAGCACATGCCCTTTGCCTTGTCATCCCCCATTGGCCAGTTTAGTTTAGGTGGGGAGCCACTTAGCAAACTAACAGGTTTCAGAGTAACAGCCGTGTTAGTCTGTATTCGTAAAAAGAAAAGGAGTACTTGTGGCACCTTAGAGACTAACCAGTTTATTTGAGCATGAGCTTTCGTGAGCTACAGCTCACTTCATCGGATGCATAGCATATCGTGGAAACTGCAGAAGACATTATATACACACAGAGACCATGAAACAAAACTTCCTCCCACCTCACTCCCCCGCTGGCAACAGCTTATCTAAAGTGATCCTCAAGTAGAGCCATTTCCAGCACAAATCCAGGTTTTCTCACCCTTCCCCCCCCCCCCCCCCACACACACATACAAACTCACTCTCCTGCTGGCAACAGCCCATCTCTCTTTGAAACCCCTCTTTATAATGCGCATGATAATCAAGGTGGGTCACCTCCAGCACTAATCCAGGTTTTCTCACCCCCCCCCACACCCCCCCCCTTTTTTTTTTTTTTTTTTTTTCCAAAAACCACACACACAAACTCATTCTCCTGCTGGCAACAGCTCATCTTACAATGTGCACAGCAATAATCCAAGTTTAACCAGAACGTCTTGGGGGGGGGGTTGCAGGAAAAAAACAAGGGGAGACAGGCTACCTTGCATAATGACTTAGCCACTCACAGTCTCTATTCAAGCCCAAATTAATAGTATCCAATTTGCAAATGAATTCCAATTCAGCAGTTTCTCGCTGGAGTCTGGATTTGAAGTTTTTTTGCTTTAAGATAGCGACCCTCATGTCTGTGATTGCGTGTCCAGAGAGATTGAAGTGTTCTCCGACTGGTTTATGAATGTTATAATTCTTGACATCTGATTTGTGTCCATTTATTCTTTTACGTAGAGACTGTCCAGTTTGACCAATGTACATGGCAGAGGGGCATTGCTGGCACATGATGGCGTATATCACATTGGTGGATGTGCAGGTGAACGAGCCTCTGATAGTGTGGCTGATGTTGTTAGGCCCTGTGATGGTGTCCCCTGAATAGATATGTGGGCACAGTTGGCAACGGGCTTTGTTGCAAGGATAGGTTCCTGGGCTAGTGGTTCTGTTGTGTGGTATGTGGTTGTTGGTGAGTATTCGCTTCAGGCTGGGGGGCTGTCTGTAGGCAAGGACTGGCCTTTCTCCCAAGATTTGTGAGAGTGTTGGGTCATCCTTCAGGATAGGTTGTAGATCCTTAATAATGCGTTGGAGGGGTTTTAGTTGGGGGCTGAAGGTGACCGCTAGTGGCGTTCTGTTATTTTCTTTGTGAGGCCTGTCCTGTAGTAGGTGACTTCTTTAGCAAACTAAGCTTTTGTGAATCTGATTCTGAGGTCTCTACCTCTCCCCAGTCATTGTATAGGGAGCCTAGGTGGTGAAGTCAGTGATTTTCTTAGGGACCTAAAAGTTAGTTTCTTTGTGAATCTAGCCCCAGGTGTACATCTCTTACCAGAATACTGCAGTTTGTTAAGCTTCCAGTCATCCCACCTAGTGCAGGTAGTTTTATGATCTTTTTGTAGCTTGCAGTGTGTATTACAAAAAAAAAAGGAGTACTTGTGGCACCTTAGAGACTAACCAATTTATTTGAGCATAAGCTTTCGTGAGCTACAGCTCACTTCATCGGATGCATACTGTGGAAAGTGTAGAAGATCTTTTTATATACACACAAAGCATGAAAAAATACCTCCTCCCACCCCACTCTCCTGCTGGTAATAGCTTATCTAAAGTGATCACTCTCCTTACAATGTGTATGATAATCAAGTTGGGCCATTTCCAGCACAAATCCAGGTTTTCTCACCCCCCCCCCCCCCCACACACACACACAAACCCACTCTCCTGTATTACAGATTTTTGGCTGTAGTTCTGATTTAAGGGTTTAGGCAGATGGGACAACTTGATCTCTGGTGTAACCTTTATCTTCAGTGGAGTCATACCAGAGATGAAATTAACCTGAAGCCTTTCCTTGTCAGCAATGTCATAGAGAAAATCAAGGGTCATTCAAGATAAAAAGATTGGTACAAATCAAATGAAATCTATATGAACTTGTGAAGGAATTATACAATAAAGTGGATATTGCCTGGCTGAGCTGCTAAAAATAAATCTGCATAACTAGAAAGTAAAGATAACTATTGAATCATCTGCTTCTGTAAAGGATGGATTTAAAACAGGAAATGTAGCATTCATGACAGTGACTGGCAGGAGTAATAGCACTGGTTGCAGCTAAGCCTGTTGAAACGTAGGGCCTGATATTGCATGACTGATGTCATTAGGAGTTTGTTACTTCATATACTTAATTTTAATTTGAACCCGATGGCTTTATCCAAAGATAACTGCTGTCATCATAAGTACTTCTGGTCATTTCAAAGGGCCTTGAATCAGACTTCTAGCCTTTAATTTATAGAGGAAGTAATTTTCAACCTGTTTCTTTTTACCCTGGGCCCAGAACAACATACAGTTCCTTGCTACCACCCATCCAAATCCCATAATCCTTTGTGACCACATGAAAATATGGGATTGTAATTTCAGTGGGAAACCCTGTGTGGTGTGGGGAGCTGGGAAGGCATTGGATGTGGGCTGATGGTAGATCTGGGTGCTAGGTTCTGGGAAATTATGCGTATTTGTTTGGGAAGAGGCGGAATATGCTTGAACGCCATCAGCTCATTTATTTATCCAAACACAGCCTCACTTGAATACATATCTTTGTTGTCAGAGATTTACTACTATGAATAACTAAATTGTACTTGTTTTTCAGTTTGACAGGTTTTTGGTTAAAATTATCACTACACTACAACTTTCACAATTCAGTTATAATGGCTACTGTATTTGCTTTGCATTTTTTACTGACTCCATGCATATTGGCAAACACTGTATGAAGAATAATTTGCAACTAGAGACAAAACACTTATCATTCACTGAGTTCTTTACTATATGATATTGCTGAAGATTCGCTCTACTTTATTATGCCATAGGCTTAACAGCTGGTAGTATACATGATTTTTGCCTTTAGAGTCCTTAATCTCTTGTTTGTCTAGCTTTTAGGGGGTTTCATTTACTTTTGCTTAGACAAAACATGTAAAGTGAAATGTATTGTCATATTTTATATGCTGTATATAACTTGATTGTCCTGAACTTTAACAACTATAAAGGCAGCATCAGAACAGCAAATTCTTTATTTGGAATGGTGAAAAACAACAGACTAGATCGTGTAAGGTTATTTGTAAATTAGAGACATGTTTGAACTGCTTGATTTATGAGGTGTTCTACATTGAATAGACTGTGATCCATCATGAGCTACACATTTATCACATGGCAGTTATTTCATTAAGTAAAAGAAATTTTGTGAATCACTAAAATCCAGTTAAGACAGGGTTTATTCACTCTCTTTTTAGTCATTGGATATACAACATTTGAAATAAAAATTCTTGAATAATAATTTAAAATCTTTCTTATTTATTCATCTTTAACTGTTTCATTAATTTAATTCTACTTAATTATAAGGAGACTGCGCGTACTTTTTGATTAATGTCTGTCTCCCTGTCAATAGAAGATGGTGGATGTGTCAACAGAAGAGAACATTTGTAGTCCACTGATTCATAGACTTCTAGAAAATATAGGCCTGGAAGAGACATCAAGTGGTTATCTAGTCCATCTACCTGTGCTAAGGCAAGATTAAGAATATCTAGACCATCCCTGACACGTGTTTGTCGAAACTGTCCTTAAAAACCTCCAACAACAGGAAGTTGACAACCTCCTTAGGTAACCCGGTCCAGGTGCATAGCTTTATAATTGGAAAGTTTTCCTAATATCTAACCTGAATCTCCAAATCCAAATCTTGATTTTTTTTCATATATCAAATAAACTAGACAGATCAGCACCAACATTTTTGCTTTATCTGGAGCTACCGTAGAGCTATATTATGATTGGAACTCGCTGAGAATTGGTATTTCCAATTAACAAGACATTTCAATATTTTGACATTTGTTTTTATTCCAAATTGGAACCAGATCATTTTTTTAAAAACTCCCGCAAACTATAAATCCTGAAAATAATTATTTCTGGAAACACTGACACACGGCAAGACTGTTCCTGGAGTTATGGACCCTGAAAGCTCTGGTGTTCCTGGTTGTGGGGTAGTCTGCATGGTGGTGCTGTCCCAGAGCTATAGATCCTGGAAACCCAGGCTCCTCAGCAGCCTGCCAGGTGAGTTAGCAGGGAACTAAGAAGGTTTCTGTCAGAACCCTGCCATGATTTTATGAAAGTTCATTGAACCTGAACAGACATTTTAGGTTCAACCTATCAGTATTTTTCAACAAAATTCTGTTTCATCAGAACATTTCCCATCAGATCTCATTATGATGCTCTTCTTCATTTACTCTGAGCAGCAACTTGCTCAAGAAGTTCTATTGATTTCAATGGGACTTCTTTAGGAAAAATAGATGTCTATAGGTTTCACAAACTAACCGATGCCATCCCTCTTCAGAGTTCAAAGATATTTTCATTCAGCTAGTTTGGCTATATGGCCTTTTTTTACATGTGGTGGGAGATTACAATGACGGAAACATGCCATGTCCTCTTTCAAAACCAGAATACTAATGAATTGTAGGCTATTTGTAAATCAATTCTTATGTTTATCTGAAATACTATGAAGATACCCGGCTGCCGTCATTTTCCATATTACCATGATGAAATGCCAGTGCTGGAAGCACTACATGCAGAAGCCAAGTCTTCCTGGAATTATATCACACATTTATGTGTTATAAGGAAGTCCCCACAGGTACCACCTTCCACAAACTACATGCCCCAAAGTTATGAAAGTCAGGATGGGACTGCCATTTGGGGCTGAGAAAAATACTTTGCGTATCACAGTGCCTACCATACTTGTGGGTAGGGGAGAAGTACCATCCTATAAGAGGTATCAGTACTTTTTTGAGGACCCAACGTATGTACTAAAAGGGTATACGCCACTCTAAAATGCATAAATTTTAACTCCCATTATGAAAAAAATACTTAATTTCAAAAGTATCCCTTTTTTAAAATTTTAAAACAAAACCCAGACTAATACCACAACATACAAGTCTGGAAGAATAATGATGGGATTCTGATGTTTTAGGAAATTCACAGAAAGGACTGATAAGATTTGAAACCATATTTCTCAAAAAAAGATAAAATCTATTAGAACTGAAGTACACATCAACTTATTTGTCTTAAGCCTAAACATGTTAACAGTTGTTTGAACTTAGTTTTAGTTGATTGCTATTTAAATGTTAATGTAGTCATAAAGGTTGATATTGTTCTTTCAAAGTCTAGGCATAACTTTTAAGAAATTAGCATATCCCTAGATACCAGTAAAAAAGAAAGGAAAAAAAAAAAGAATATGAAGAATAAAGGGACAATCTAGCAACAAAGCCTCCACAATCAGTTTTCTAATGTTTTATCTTAGTTTTGTGCATTATAAATTGGCAGTTCTAAGGACTATGTTAGTCATAAAAGCTGTGATAGATCATAAGTCTTGGTTCCAACATGGGCCAATCTATTTGGCATGTAAGTTGTAAGTCTTACGGAAGACTCAGGTATAAACAACATTAAAAAATATGAGCTCAGTAATGAAAATATTGGAGGCAATTAGAGTTTTGCCATTGATGGAAGCAATATGATTGACAGAGATCATGCTAATACCTTCCCTACTCATTCCATCTGGGTAGTATGCGCCATTCCTCCACATTTTTAATCTCCTTTCCAGATCCATACCTTATGAGACATGGTAGAGGAAAGATGGTAAAGAGGCTAGGATGCTTTCTAGGACTCAGGTGATCTGGTTTCAGTTCCCTGTTTTTTTACACACTTATAACCATGGGCAAAAATCACAGTCTCTCTGTGCCTCAGTTCCCCATCCAAATTTGGTACAAAAATGATAAAAAATGTTTAGAAAATCTGACCTAAGAGGAAAGGTTAAAAAAAACTGGGCATGTTTAATGTTGAGAAAAGTTTGGAGGCTCTTATAAAAAAGACATTTATCAATTGTTCTCCAAAGATAATAATCAGTTTAATCTGCAACAAGGGTGATTTTAGATATGGGGGGGGGGGGGGGGAAGGGGGGGAATTACTAACCATGAGCATAGTTAAGTACTGGCATAGGTTACCAAGAAAGTAAGGCATCACTGGAGGTTTTTAAGAACAGGTTAGACAAGATATACCTGGTCCTGCCACAGCACAGGGAGCTGGACTAGATGGCCTTTTGAGATTCCTTCCAGCCTTACATTTCTATGTTTCTCTGATCACTGCTTAATGTAACAACTGCGTTGATTAAGCTACTGGTTTAGGTGAAGAACAAGCACTCAGACCACACGGTGATGAAATCAGTGTAAATGCCTAGATAGATAGAATTGTTCAATGGTACCTCAAGAAGAATTCCACATTCACCAGACAGAGTCATTAGAGCAAATATGTGGATTTTCATGTACGTGTTTTAGTCTCCTCATCTTTTGAATCAAGGAGCCCTAATGTCCCCCTAATGTCACTGAGGGGCAGAGGCTTATTTATATGAAATAAAGTGTTAAATGAAATACTAGAAGATGCCCTTAAAATTCCTTTAACCTTTTAGGTGAATTTTATTAATCATATTACACACATATTGGAGCTCAAGGCACCAAATTACTAGCCACTGTATAAATCTCTCTGCCTTGGAGAGATTACAGTCTAAATAGACAAAACAGATAAAGGGTGAGATCCACAAAGTACCATTATCCAACTTTAGAAATGGGGAATTTAGGCACAGAGGGATTAAATGATTTGCCCAAATCACAAAGGTAGGCAGAGGCAGGAGTCAAAAGCAGAGTTTCAGAGACCAGGCCCTGCTTTAATGATAAGGCCTTTCTAGCCAACTATATAACATACCTGCTCAGATGGTATTACTTACTAAGTGGTAAAAAAGGTAAAAGGAAATGTTTTAAGGGTACTCACTGCTGATCAAATCTTAGCAAATAAAGCTTGTGTGTTTTCAGTTAGATTAGGTGAGGGAGACAGTAATCTTGAAAAATGTGTTTATTACAGTAATATTTAGCTCAGACTATCTACACATCCTAGGTCAACTGAGGTACATTTTGTTGACCTTTCCAAACAAAATATGTTCTTTTCTTGTAGAGATTGAAAGGATTTCTGTTCAGTTTTTATCTGCATTTATTTTCCACAAAACTATTGGGATGCTTACAACTCACTTGTCACAGTGCAGAATGATTATAATCAACTGATAATTGAGGCTTTGTGCTATTTAGCCTTGGCAATTCAATTTCCTTAGCTAGAATGGTATTATTACAAACAGATTTATAAATCAGTGTTATGTGCTAATTACCAATATCAGAAAGTAATAGCTAAAATAGCATCCTGAATAAACAGTACTGAACATGCACTGAATACTTACATAACTTTATTTCCTGAGCCTTCAGTGTTGAGAAAATATTTGTAAACTACTCAATCCAACAATGTAAAAAATCTTCCATTCCACTAGTTGTGGTTGTTTTCTTTTGTTTTTAAATCTTGTATGTTTCTAATATAGTAAGGCAATTTTTTTTAAGCAAAAGCAATTCCTAAATACAGTGTCAAGCTAAGAAAATTCTGAGATTATTTACTACGTGTTTGCCACAGAAGATAATCATTGGCACTTGATCTTGACTGCAATCACATCATAATGACATTCCTTATACTTCCTAATCTTTTAGTTTATGCTTCTCTAACCTTCTAGTGAATTTAAAAATAATAATCATAAATAAACAGAGAGAGCGAGAGGGAGAGAGAAACTCAGTCTGGATCCATAGATAATTGGCAAATGGCAAGAGGGAGAGACAATTAGCTCATTATTAACACAGACATGCTACATCTGGTAGTGGCTGAGTCTGTTTGTCCAGAAATATCTATCAAATAAATAATGAAAATCAAGTGTTGGGAGCTGTGCATCTTTCCTCATATGATTGCTTTCCTCTTATGTATAATATTAAGTCATTCAGCTTAATTTCTGATTCTAAAAAGTTCTTATTCACTTGAAAGCTAAGATCTACAGCATATGGAAAACTTCCTGGAATAAAAGACATCTGTATGTGTTTATTTAGTTTTCCCTCTTGTATTTGGCTAAGTTGTGCTACAATCATACTAGAAACTAGGAGCAATCTGTATCTTGCCATTCACTTACAGCCCTGAAGGAAAACCTGCTGGGATTGGCTGCAGATGGTTTCATCTCAGAAGAAGAATGTGCCTCCTATCAGTTGCTTGTTCTGTATGCATGATGAAGCAACAGTCAATGGTTGCCATGTGCCTCATTAGCTGTGGTGAAAGGAAGAAGTATGATTCTCCAAACTGAGACCAACACTGTGAAAAGGAAACATTTGGAAACTGAAAGTTCATTGATACGTTTATTTGACATAGTGCAGCACAGTAAACAGGCCAAATTTAAACAAACAAACAAACAAACAAACAAACAAACAAACAAACAGGAAATGACTGACAAATGGCTATTAGGAAATTGAACTACCCAATGACAAATTGTTAGGTTTTTTATATGTACATTTTTTTCTTTTTAACTTTAAATGGGAATAAGCAATTGTTTCAATCAGTCAGGCACCAGGAGAATGCTTTATGATGGGTATCATAAATATTGTGAGATTAAAAAAAAGATTTGATAAATATTGAGATCCAATAATGCTTTATATGAACAAATGTGCATGTAAGTTAGTGTTTCTTTAAATATTGTACTGAAATGTTACATGCATATTGTGCATCAGGAGAGGATGTCTCAGCACCAGAATCAGGAGAGGTTGTCTCACCACTTTTGTTGTTACTGGAGCTGCGGTAGGGTCTACAGGAGAGATCACTGAATGAGAAATCAGAAGACCTGGGTGCTGTTCCCAGCTTTGTCACTGACCTGCTGTATGACCTCCGTCATGTCTCTGTGCCTCCGTTTGCCCTTCCACCCTTTCTCAGTTTTGTGCAATATGACGCAATGGAGTTCTTGGTTACGGACTTCAGTCTTTACTGCAATACACATAACAATAATCAAGCATTATTTTTAGGGATTTACATCTTAACTTAATGAACTCCAATGAAGTCAAGACAAGCTACCCGTGCTATACAGGTACACATAATCTCACATGAGCAGGGACGATGTATTGGTCAAACAAAATAGTCACATTTGACTTTGACAAGATGTTTTCTTGATCAAAAATTGGGCCAGTATTAAAACTGAACAGATAATATTATTTAGATTAAATATGAAGGAATCTAGTGAATATTTCTTCATTACTGATTTAAAAAAATATATTTTGGCTCATCTTACTGTTATAAGAATGGCAAGAAGCAAATATCCCTTAATATTATTTTCCTGCATTCATACACATTTTTCCCCACACTTGTAAAACACAATATTTAAAATACTGTGTCAACCTGTACTGTGGTTCAATATAATACACAATATTAGTATGTAATAAATGCTGTAAAGGCCTTAAGACCTGCTGTAATGTACTGCAAACATACTTTGTATTCAGAATTGCATAAATTACTTATATTCACTTCTAGCCTTGAAATGTTCTGAGATAATGCCCTTAAAAAGTTCTGACATGCTTAGAACAACTATTTTGGCTCAATTTATTGGCTCCATCTATAAAGTCGTACTCATGGCATCCATGGCACCTGCCTTTACAGGTGGAGGGTTACAAAATGTAGCCCATATAAATTATTTTTAAAACTCTCTAAAATATTGAAAAAATAGTTGTCGTATTTTTTTGGGAATATATGTAGCCTATACAAAGAACACGATGATATGAGGTGGTATAAATGTCTTAATGGGATCTGTGTAGAATGATCTGCATAGTTCCTTCCTGGCTTCATCATTTGGGAGTAAATCCATCTTACAAACTGATGAAAATAAAATCTTTATCCCACACAACATCATCTTGTATTTTCTGTCTTTCTACATATATATTTCTGTATAATCTACACATACACACACACGCTTGTCTGGCAGGCAAGAGTGGAGGGTGGGGGTTTGGCTCATGGAGATGGACACAGTGGTCAAGATTCTTAAAAACAGGTGCCTAAATTACAGTCCTGAGTCTATATTTAAACACATAAATGAGTGGTCTGATTTTGAAAAGTGCTGAGCACACAGCAGCTCCTATTAAAGTTAAGAGGAACTACAGCCTCACTTCAGAAAGACAGACCACTCCTTTAGGGGTGAAAATTAGACTTAGGAGCCTAATTTAGGCACCCATTTTTGAAATCTTGGTGTATGTAATTAAGCAAAACCTTAATGTCATTTAAACACACATTAGAGTCTTTTGTTTCACTTAGCCAAAATATTATGCCACCAGAGTAATGCATGTGTTTTGGCATTTTTAGAGACAGTATATTAATAGTATTTTAGGTATGCAAGAATGGACTTTGCAAAGCTGTTCCAGTCTGCTATTTGTACTATATTAATGTTAGAGATGCTACATTTTAGTCTACTAGCTAAAAGGTTAACTACTTAATATGTAATGCACATGTGTTAAGCTAGAGGTAATTGGCCAGATTGTGCCATCCTTACTCATGATGAGTGATATCTTGTTCTGGAGTAGTCACAACAGTCGAGATAAAGAAAAAAGGCATTTAGGCACCTAAGTCCCAGATTTAGATTCCCAGATTTAGCAGCGGTGGTGCTGAGAGCCATCGAACGGAACTGTAAACCCTGTACATAATGGAAACCACTTCAAGCCAGGGAATGCTGCAGCACCCCCACACTCCTAGTTCCAGCACCTATGAGATTTAGTCCCACAGTTGTCCACAAACCCCTATTCAGCTGTCACCTAACCAGGGAGGCATTTACATTTCTGCTGTAAAAGTCCCCCAGCGCCTACGTTTTTGCATCCGAGCAGCCCACTGCTGCCTCAGGCAAGTTCCTATGCCCCAAGGTGATCCTCAAACCATGTGGAGATAGATGTTGGCCTGCCTATCTCACCCATGGGGACTAATCCGGTAGGGGTGCTCAGAGGAAGCCAAACTCCACACAAAACGGCCAGGAAACGGGATATTCTCAGTGCTGCAAAGCCTAAATCCTTTTGTGGATCTGTGCCAGCAAGACAACTTGTGAATTAAATTATCACTCAGTGTGAGGAATCTTGCCCTGTGAAAGCTGTATGTTCAACAGGCTAGAAGCAACTCGGAATAATATATAACCATGCATTGTTTCCACTAATATTCGAGCCTGCAACCTTGGTTTAATTACTTGATCCATACATGGTGTGGTCAAGTGTGCTACCAAGTAGCTTTAAAGCCACTAAAATTTCTTAAATGTGGTTAGACTTTTTTGCTGTTATTTTAGTTCATCGGTTACTTCTTAGTCATTTTGTGAAGAAAGGCAAGTAGTTGTTTAATTACTTGATTCATATTCTAACTAATAACTCAAATTTCAAAGAAGAGCAAATGATTTCTAAAAAAAAATGTTGAGTGTGTAAGAAACAAGAATAATGATTAATGAAAAAGCAAACTTAGGTATAGATGAGAGAGACCAGAAGCCTTCTAAGTTTTTGAAATGTTGTGGGTTTCTTCTTCTTCATAATAATAACAAAAATAATAATAATAAACATATTTTGGGGAATTCAGTAGTAATTAAACACTACTAATGCACTTTCTTCACAGATTTGGAACTTTGAGATATCTATCTGTATCAATACATAAACTACCAG
Organism: Chelonia mydas; assembly: GCF_015237465.2. Taxonomy (NCBI): domain Eukaryota; kingdom Metazoa; phylum Chordata; order Testudines; family Cheloniidae; genus Chelonia; species Chelonia mydas. The sequence goes on from NC_057849.1 coordinate 69,209,250, forward strand.
CCCCAATCCCACCTCACCCAACTCTCCACTGGTTTCCATCACATTTGCAAATCAAAAGAAAATCTGAGTCTCTTCCTCTCTTCCATTCCATGTCTTCTCCTCCATTCCACTGAGGTAAGTGGGGAAGTGGGATACCAGGAGGAAGCACGAGTAGGAGAGTGCAAGGGGGGAGGACTCCTGCCTGATCCTGAGAAAGCAGGATGATTAGCGAGTTATCTTACGTGCCTATACACAAATGCAAGACGCCTGGGAAACAAGCAGGAAGAACTGGAAGTCTTGGCACAGTCAAGGAATTATGATGTGATTGGAATAACAGAGACTTGGTGGGATAATTACAAGACTGGAGTACTGTCATGGATGGATACAAACTGTTCAGGAAGGACAGGCAGGGCAGAAAAGGTGGGAGAGTTGCATTGTGTGTAAGAGAGCAATATGACTGCTCAGAGCTCCAGTATGAAACTGCAGAAAAACCTGAGAGTCTCTGGATTAAGTTTAGAAGTGTGAGCAACAAGGGTGATGTCATGGTGGGAGTCTGCTATATACCACCAGACTAAGGAGATGAGGTGGATGAGGCTTTCTTCAGGCAACTAATAGAAGTTACTAGATCACAGGCCCTGTTCTCATGGGGGACTTCAATCACCCTGATATCTGCTGGGAGAGCGATACAGCCGTGCACAGACAGTCCAGGAAGTTTTTGGAAAGTGTAGGGGGAAATTTCCTGGTGCAAGTGCTGGAGGAACCAAATAGGGGCAGAGCTCTTCTTGACCTGCTGCTCACAAACAGGGGAAGCAAAAGTGGATGGGAACCTGGGAGGCAGTGACCATGAGATGGTCGAGTTCAGGATCCTGACACAAGGAAGAAAGGAGAGCAGCAGAGTACGGACCCTGGACTTCAGAAAAGCAGACTTTGACTCCCTCAGGGAACTGATGGGCAGGATCCCCTGGGAGAATAACATGAGGGGGAAAGGAGTCCAGGAGAGCTGGCTGTGTTTTAAAGAATCCTTATTGAGATTGCAGGAACAAACCATCCCGATGTGTAGAAAGAATAGTGAATATGGCAGGCAACCAGCTTGGCTTAACAATGAAATCATTGCTGATCTTAAACACAAAAAAGAAGCTTACACGAAGTGGAAGATTGGACAAATGACCAGGGAGGAGTATAAAAATATTGCTCAGGCATGCAGGAGCGAAATCAGGAAGGCCAAATCACACTTGGAGCTGCAGCTAGCAAGGGATGTTAAGAGTAACAAGAAGGGTTTCTTCAGGTATGTTCGCAACAAGAAGAATGTCAAGGAAAGTGTGGGCCTCTTACTGAATGAGGGAGGCAACCTAGTGACAGAGGATGTGGAAAAAGCTAATGTACTCAATGCTTTTTTTTGCCTCTGTCTTCACAAACAAGGTCAGCTCCCAGACTACTCTACTGGGCAGTGCAGTATGGGGAGGAGGTGCCCAGCCCTCTGTGGAGAAAGAAGTGGTTCAGGACTATTTAGAAAAGGCAAATAGCACAAGTTCATGGGGCCAGATGCACAGCATCCGAGGTGCTAAAGGAGTTGGCTCATGTGATTGCAGAGCCACTGGCCATTATCTTTGGAAACTCATGCTGATTGTGGGAGGTCCCGGATGACTGGGAAAAAGCTAATGTAGTGCCCATCTTTAAAAAAAGGGAAGAAGGAGGATCCGGGGAACTACAGGCCAGTCAGCTTCACCTCAGTCCCTGGAAAAATCATGGAGAAGGTCCTCAAGGAATCAATTCTGAAGCACTTAGAGGCGAGGAAAGTTATCAGTAACAGTCAGCATGGATTCACCAAGGGCAAGTCATGCCTGACTAACCTAACTGCCTTCTATTATGAGATAACTGGCTCTGTGGATGAAGGGAAAGCAGTGGATGTGTTATTCCTTGACTTCAGCAAAGCTTTTGATATGGTCTCCCACAGTATTCTTGCCCACAAGTTAAAGAAGTATGGGCTGGATGAATGGACTATAAGGTGGATAGAAAGTTGGCTAGTTGGATTGCACCCTCAGCAAGTTTGCAGACGATGCTAAACTGGGAGGGGTGGTAGATAGCTGGAGGGTAGGGATAGGATACAGAGGGCCCTAGACAAATTAGAGGATTGGGCCAAAAGAAATCTGATGAGGTTCAACAAAGAGAAGTGCAAAGTCCTGCACTGAGGATGGAAGAATCCCATGCACTGCTACAGACTGGGGACCAAGAGGCTAGGCAGCAGTTCTGCAGGACTGCAGGACTAGGGGTTACAGTGGACGAGAAGCTGGATATGAGTCAACATTGTCCCCTATCTGCCAAGAAGGCTAACAGCATTTTGGGCTTTATAAGTAGGAGCATTACCAGCAGATGGAGGGACGTGATCATTCCCCTCTATTTGGCATTGGTGAGGCCTCATCTGGAGTACTATGTCCAGTTTTGGGCCCCACACTACAAAACGATGTGGAAAAATTGGAAAGAGTCCAGCAGAGGGCAACAAAAATTATTAGGGGGCTGTAGCACATGACTTATGAGAAAAGGATGAGGAAACTGGGCTTATTTAGTCTGCAGAAGAGGAGAATGAGGCCGGATTTGATAGCTGCTTTCAACTACCTGAAAGGGGGTTCCAAAGAGGATGGATCTACACTGTTCTCAGTGGTACCAGATGATAGAACAGAGGTGGGAAAACTACGGCAGGCGAGCCGCATCCAGCCCATGGGAGCCTTCTGCCGGGCCCCTGAGCTACTGGCCTGGGAGGCTTGCACCTAGCCCCTCTCCGCTGTTCCCCCTCCCATGCAGTGACACTGCCGCGCGGGCAGCAGAGCTGCAAGCTCCTGCCGCTCTGAGTGGAGTGGCATGGTAAGAGGGCAGCGGTGGCACTCACGCGTGATGTGGGGGGTGGGTAACGGGTCCTGGGGGGCAGTCAGGGGACAGGGAGCAGAGGGAAGTTGAATGGGGCAGAGGTTCTGGAGTGGTCAGGGGTCGGGGAACAGCGGGGGTTGGATAGGGCGTGGAAGTCCCGGGGTACCTGTCAGGGGGCAGGGGTGTAGATTTGTCAGGGCAGTCACGGTACAGGGAGCAGGGGGGGTTGGATAGGGGGTGGGATCCCAGGGGGGCTGTTTGGGGCGGGGGTCCCCAGGAGTGGGCAGTCATGGGACGAGAAGTGGGAGGGGGCAAATAGGGGGCAGGGGCCAGGCTGTTTGGGGGGCACAGCCTTCCCTACCCGGCCCTCCATACAGTTTTGCACCCTGATGTGGCCCTCAGGCCAAAAAGTTTTCCCACCCCTGTGATAGAACAAGGAGTAATGATCTCAAGTTGCAGTGGGGCAGGTTTAGTTTGGATATTATATTTTTCACTAGGAGTGCGGTGAAGCACTGGAATGAGTTACCTAGGGAGGTGGTGGAATCTCCTTCCTTAGCGGTTTTTAAGTTCAGGCTTGACAAAGCCCTGGCTGGGATGATTTAGTTGGGGATTGGTCCTACTTTGAGCAGGGGGTTGGACTAGATAACCTCCTGAGGTCCCTTTCAAGCCTGATATTCTATGATTCTATGATTCATTCTCTATATAAAACAGCCCTTTCCCAGCCTTCTCCTCGTCCCCTAATATATAACTTCCGCTTCTCCATGCATGAGTTTTGGAAGAAGACTATAAACATTGCCAACTCCAAATGAGAAGAAAGAAAGAAAGAAAGAAAGAAAGAAAGAAAGAAAGAAAGAAAGAAAGAAAGAAAGAAAGAAAGAAAGAAAGAAAAGATTTTCAAAGTTTTTTATGCAGCCATGAGAGCAGGATGTTTAAAAAAAGGAAAATGAAAACTGAGATTTTGATGGTATCACAGCACTCTAGCAGCTGAAGCTTTAAATAAAAATAATAAAGAAAAAAAAGCTCATGATACAATTGTGAGAACTGATAATACTGCATGTCTATAGTGCATGCCTTATTATTTATTTAATGAAAATAAAGATAATCAATCACTGCAGAGAAATTGCTCTTTTTAAATTTAACAAGCAACTTCAAGTTGGAGCTCTAGCCTTAAACTGGAATTTCTTTGCTTCCCTCTCCCCCGTCCCTTTATATCAAAAACTTCACTGTTTAAACTTTTAAACAATTTAGCCTATATCCACAAGATTTCTTCTGATTGAAAGGAAGCAGAACAGGGCCCCATTAGGGGATTTTACAGACACAGCAGGTCCTGATACACCTACATCACTCATTCATATGCTATTTGCCCTATGAAAATGTATTTTGTACAACTTTACAAGAAAGACTTCAGAGGTGTAACCCACTAATGAGTGTGCATTACAGGGCCTTCTCTGTGTGTATCCATGGAGGATATAAATTGTTACAGCGGCTCACTGCCAAAGCCATCTCTTTAGTTCAAGATATACGTTTGTGCTTTTAGCTCTGGAGGTCCCCGGTTCAATCCCTGGTGTACTGGAGTCACAGAGGCACATTTGAAACTATACACGTGAAAGGGTACAACACTAAGATAAGTGATATTGCTTCAGAACAAAATGGGAATTTAATAAGTCACACAAACGAACAAATTCAACTTCTAGAAGTGTGGAAACAAAGCCAAAAAAAAAATAAAAATAAAAAATCTGCCTTTCAGCCCTGGGGATAGAACCCTGAAAAAAGACCATATGGCTGCATTATTCATGGTTTGTATTTATTTTCCTTTCTCAGATCTATTGTGATTTATTAAACTTTCATGTTTTGAAATAATATAATGAGCCCTTTCTTGCACAGTGGGGTGGGATACATGTTTGTTATGATTTTAGGGGGATATGAGCTCCAGATGAATTTTGTATTCCTTTGTCTTTATTCCCTAAGCAATGGCGATTTTTCCGTATCACCCTCTGTTGCTTCCTGAGTCATTAAGAGGACACACAACGGCATGATGTATCAAATTCTTAGTTTGTGATTCGTGTTCTATGCAGAAGGAAGTACAACCTGAAACTAATCATATTGACATTAAGGAATATATATATTTTATATTTAGTGCATTTTCCTCAATTTTAATTTCAGAAAATCCCCCTACACACACACACACACACACACACACACACACACACAGATTCCCCGACTGACCTACATTACACCTGTTACAATGTAGTGGAATAAAGTAATATGCATGAAGTTGAAGGTTCATAACCTTCATTTGCTGCAAAGGCTGCTGATTATCATGACCCTTAAAAGTCCACCTATTTCAAAACAGAATTCTCCCTTGAAAAAAATGGATGAAACCATATGGCCTCAGATGCAGATATAAGTTCCTAATCAAATGAGTAACACTGAAAGGTATGGAGAAGACTTTGGGGGAAAAAAATCTAGGTTTCTTTTTTTTTTTCCATTTTACAGAGGATGATCCCCAAAGTACTCACTACCGAGGATATGGATTGCTATGGACGGTCGCTTTGTTGTTCTTCAGTGGGTCTACTCTCTATATTAAACTTTATGTTTCATATTATAGGTAGTGCAATGTTTCATGTATCATGTGCTGGGTAATAACATGAGAAGATGCCATGTTTCTAAAATTAAACTGTCTCTTATTAAAAGATGCTGCAACTGCAGCTAGCACTCCAGCCATATGTACACAGACCAGATTCCTGCAGTCTCCTCCAAACCTTTCCTTCCTGGAACCTGTTCTCCTCCCTCCAAGTTCCACACAAGTTGCTATAGCACAGGAAGAGAGGCCTGAAGTTCAGGATGCCTGACAGTCCCATTATAAGAACATGTTTTCAGTTGCTTATAACTTTGCCAACCTGTAACAAATTGGGATGAAATTTTCCATATCAGATATTTGCCTCAGGCTAAATGTTTTTTGAAAGTTTTTTGAAAGCAAAAATTAGTGATTTCCAAGAACGAGATTAGGGGAAATTAAATCATTTTACTTTGATAATAAATTGGGAGTAAGCATTTTTTTAGAAACTCTAGTGTCTCCATGCTTTGTGGCAGGGAATTGAAAATTTGGTGTGTGTGTGCATCCATGCTTTGCAGCAGGGAATTGAAAAATTTGGGGGGATGGAGGGGTGGAGGGTGTCACCCTGATCAGAGATGATCTTTTCATTGCTCCTTCCTTCATAATGAAACCCTGATTAATTCTCAGAGCATTGTCTATTCTGTGCATTGAATGAGACAGGAGTCCCATGGAAAAAATTATATGTGATCATGTAATTAAAGATTTTCATAATGGACAAGATGGTTAAGTTTTCACAAACTACCTTAATTCTAGCATTTCCTAACTTTTCAAAGCTTTTTCTTTACTTGGTTTGTTTTTTGCTGCAATTTTAATGATTTGATTTTCATGTGCTATTTTTCATTTTTGAACTGTAAATATCAGTAGGTATTTTTATTGCTGTATTTGATTTTTATTGGGTCGTTAAATTTTTAACCGTGTATAATGTCTGAAGAACAACAAAAACATTATAGGATTAATCTTCCAGAGGGGTATTATGTTTTTTTTTTTAAAAAAGATCTGTGCATATGTTCTCAGCACAATATCTTCAAACAACTACCTGTTCCACAATTTCTGGATCACTTTGTAATATAGACATTCTTCAGAACAGTCACCAAGAAACTTTCACTATGAACCTATGTTTGCTAACAAACTCAATGGTTGAAAAATTGTGGGCTTTTTTCCCCTTCACGAATGGAAGAAAAATGCATGTGTTTATGATTTGATCTTGAATATTGTTTATATATATATGTCTTACTATTTCTAATGTCTTTCCCATTTGTTATATTTGGCGCTGATTGTGTGTGAAGGAAGCAATGAGAGTTCATTAACTGTCTGTCTGAATCCTATTAAGAATAAACGTAAGCATTTCCCTTCCTCCCATTACCCTTGCTCATTTCCTCCTCATTAACACTGTCATTGAAGGAAGACTTCAGCCCAGAGTTAGAGACAGCAATCTCTCCAAAGCAATGCTCCTACTGTTCCTCAGCAAATTTTCCGTATTCATACATATACTTTTAAAGCAAGAGGTAGTTCCAAACATTTAGGCCAAAAGTTCCAAAAGTCACTAATTAGAGGGACCTCATTTTTGGGAGCCTATTGTGAGAAACTTAGGGTCCCTGAGTCCAGAGATGCTGTGCACCCACCAATGCTCTTGTCTTCAGTGGGAATTAGAGGCTTTCAGCACCTCTGAACATTTTAGGGCTCATTCTATTTGATATTAGCTGCCCAGTTCCAGTTGTTTTCCCATGTGCTGTTTATCATGAAAGCGTCACACTATGTGGCAGCAAATATTGGACATTTTTCCAGGACCTGCTCCTTCTAGAAATCAAATATGCAACCAAAAAAGCTTTATAGTGAAATGATAAAGTTACAAGAAATCCCAGATGCCGACTGTTTTGAAATCTCAGCCAATTCAATTTAGAACCCATACTTAAGAATGATTTTAAAAAAAAATCAGCCTTATGACTAGACAAGGTAATAGATCACAACCCTCCTTTTAAAGGGTCTGTATTGGGTTATTGGCCTCTCACTGGGTCAGTAGTGACCAAGAAGGTTTTATTCCTGGATGTAAAAAAGAGTTGATGGCCCCATTCCAGTTCTAAGGAGGAGGCTCCCAAATCCTAGCTGATCCTGACAATTACCATACTTGTTAGAAATCTCATAAGATGACAATTATTTAACTGGGTATTTCAGCTTACGATAATGTTATGGAATGTTTGCAGAGCACTGCCCTCCATGGTGGTCACATTTGGTTGTTTCCAGTGAACAAAGCACCATGTAAGGCTCCTCCCTGTACACATTCTACATATAAATGCCACAGGTGAGGCAGTCATGGGATCTTCCTTCCATATGATTGGCTGATTTAAACTAGTTATTTCAAGGAGATTAGCCAACAGAAGGAGATCAGAATCACCACAGAGGGAAGTAGAACTTTTGGAAGGGAAAAGCATTCACATCATATCCTTCTGTGTTTGGTAAACAGCTTTCCCTCCACCCCTCAGTTTGGCCAACATCATCTCTGGTCACCGTTGTAGGCACTATACTAGAGTAGACTAGTAGGATGACAATTATATTTCATGGCAACTTTCAACATTTCAAAATTTGGTTTGGTTCCACATTGGAAGAAAACACATTTTTGAACATTTTGGCAAAAAGTGAAAGTGTGTCAAAAAGTCAATTTTTGGATTGAAACGTCAGCATGCGTTTCTCTAGCCTGGTGGTTAGGGCATTGGCCTGAAATGTGGGAAATACAGATCTATATTGCAGCACTGTTTGAGCCAGTGAAAGTCTTTTCACCCACATCTTTTTCAATCAGGTAGAGGAAAGGCTTGAACCTATATCTCCCAACCTCAAAGCCAGTGCCTTAACCGGCAGCCAACAGAGCTGTTTGCTAGCTTTCCTCCCTTACTAATGAAAACTTCAGCACAACTGATATGTCACCATTCGACATTTCAGCTTTGACAGAACAACTTATTTTGATGATTAACACGAGTTGCATTAAAGCATCAGTGGCAGAGCGTGACTGGCAATATGAGTGCCAATTATGATGTGCCATGGGAGAATTTCCTCTTGCACAGGTGCTGGACCTACTGCCTTCGGATAGAAAAGGCCTTACTATAAATTTCAATAGGGGGTAGAATCCTCATAGACTGAAAAGGCACTAATCAGGTTAAAGGAACTGGTTTAATACTGCAAAACAAATCAATAATGTGCAGCCAGAAGACTCTAACAAAATATATTCATGGGGACTTTTTTTTTTTTAGATTTCTAGGTGCCACATTCCCCTTGCAGCTGCATCAGACATAATTGGAATTGGGGCTTATTTAGCACCACTCAAGTTCTTTTAATGGAGTTGATTAAAATTTCAGTCTGAGACTTCTTCACCACAGCAGGGGCCTTGGATGGGAGACTCTAAGAGCCTTTCAACACCGCTGCTGAGACACTCCTTTTAGGTTATATATATATATACACACTATTTGAAAGTGTCTGCAGTGAAGGTATCCTCCTGAATAGTTTATTCCCTGTTCGTGTGAGACAATTTTATTCATAGGGCATCTGGAGACATTGAGGCAGCCTAGAATTATTTATTCAACAGCTTTGTTCATTTATCAGATATTGATGGATTTTTTTTGAGTAATTCTCAAGGTTTGCAGACTCTGCTGAGCAGAAAACCCAATTTCCAGCAGCCTCATTTCTCCAGTGCGAGTGGTCCAGCACTGTCTTGCTGTGGCTTCTGCCCAGCACTACTTGAATAGCATGGGATCCTCATAATAAAAGCCTCTAAGCTTTGGAGTGCCATAAATGGCTCTCTCCTGCTCCAGAAAGATGGCACGCTCCCATTCCCATTCTATACAGGATTGCACAGCAAATTCCCCCCGCAATGCACCCAGTGAAAGGAGCAGCCTGGAAGGAGACTGGAGACATAATACTTCCAATAGTCCCTTGAAACAGTGAAGCTCTAATCAGCACTGATGCTTACAAGCCACAATAATAACCTACAGTTGTTAAGGGACCAATTCTGTGAGTTGCTCAGTGACCTCAAGTCTGACTGACCTCAAGTCTGACTGAACTCAATTCTGTGAGTTGCTGAGTGGAGGAGGCTCAACACATGGGCCTTGAAGTAAACTTCTCTAAATACTTTCTAATGTGATTAGAAGGCTTGTAAATAAAATGCAATGAACTGAATAAAATCTAATAATAACAATGCAGAGCAATCAAAAAAGTTCCATAATAACAGCACTGAGTTTCTGGGAGAAACACATTTCATTTAAATTATCCACACAGACTCCACTAAAGCAGCAACAAGAGCATCACAAATATCATAAACAGCAGACTACGGTGCAGAAGTTCTTTTCCAGTTTTATAAGCCTGGGTCCATGCCTTCTTCCAAGATAGCTGGAAAATATTTTTGGAGCAGTGTAGCAATGATATGGCATCATACCCTGTCAAGGTTCCTTCCCCCTTCTGAACTCTAGGGTACAGATGTGGGGAGCTGCATGAAAGACCCCCTAAGCTTATTCTTACCAGTTTAGGTTAAAAACTTCCCCAAGGTACAAACTTTGCCTTGTCTTTGAATCCTATGCTGCCACCACCAAGCGTTTAAACAAAGAACAGGGAAAGAGCCCACTTGGAGATGTCTTCCCCCAAAATATCCCCCCAAGCCCTACACCCCCTTTCCTGGGGAGGGCTTGATAAGAATCCTCACCAATTTGTACTGGTGAACACAGACCCAAACCCTTGAATTTAAGAACAATGAAAAATCAATCCGGCTCTTAAAAGAAGAATTTAAATTAAAGAAAAGGGAAAAGAATCACCTCTGTAAAATCAGGATGGTTAATACCTTACAGGGTAATCAGATTCAAAACAGAGAATCCCTCTAGGCAAAACCTTACGTTACGAAAAGACATAAAAACAGGAATATACATTCCATCCAGCACAGTTTATTTTACCAGCCATTAAACAAAAGGAAATCTAACGCATTTGTAGCTAGATTACTTACTAACTTAACAAGAGTTTTGAGGCTGCATTCCTGATCTGTTCCGGGCAAAAGCATCACACAGACAGACCAAACCTTTGTTTCCCCCCCCCCCTCCAGATTTGAAAGCATCTTGTCCTCTCATTGGTCATTTTGGGTCAGGTGCCAGCTAGGTTACCTTAGCTTCTTAACCCTTTACAGGTGAAAGAGTTTTGCCTCTGGCCAGGAGGGATTTTATAGCACTGTATACAGAAAGGTGGTTACCCTTCCCTTTATATTTATGGCATACCCTTTGCAATAAAATGATTAATTGTGTTATTATTTATCCAAATTCTGCACTCAGTTATTCTTGTGTTTGTAATAGAGGGCAAGATTTGTCACACTATAGTTTGGGTTTATTGTTTTTGTTTTTGTTTTTAATTTTAATTTTCTGAGATTAAACCACATCTAGGATAGTGCTACCAACAAGATTCATTTTCTTAATATTTTTCTTAATATCTGTTAAACAAGTGAACATAAAAAATAAGAATGACCCTACTGGGTCAGACCAAAGTTCCATCTAGCCCAGTATACAGTCTTCTGACTGTGGCCAGTGCCAGGTGCCCCAGAGGCAATGAACAGAACAGGTAATCATTGAGTGATCCATTCCCTGTCACTCATTCCCAGATTCTGGCAAACAGAGGCTAGGGTCACCGTTCCCACCCATCCTAGCTAATAGCCATTGATGGACCTATCCTCCATGAATTTATCTAGTTCTTTTTTGAACCCTGTTATGGTCTTGGCTTTCACAACATCCTCTGGCAAGGAGTTCCACAGGTTGACAGTTCATTGTGTGAAGAAATACTTCCTTTTATTTGTTTTAAACCTGCTGCCTATTAATTTCATTTGGTGACCCCTAGTTCTTGTGTTATGAGAAGGAGTAAACAACACTTCCTTATCTACTTTCTCTACACCAGTGGTTCTCAAAGCCGGCCCACCACTTGTTCAGGGAAAGCCCCTGGCGGGCCCGGACCAGTTTGTTTACCTGCCACGTCCACAGGTATGGCCGATTGTGGCTCCCACTGGCCGTGGTTCACCGCTCCAGGCCAATGGGGGCTGCGGGAAGGGCAGCCAGCACATCCCTTGGCCTGCGCTGCTTCCCGCAGCCCCAGTTGGCCTGGAGCAGTGAACCACGGCCAGTGGGAGCCACGATTGGCTGAAACTGTGGACGCGGCAGGTATACAAACCAGTCCGGCCCACCAGGGGCTTTCCCTGAACAAGCGGCGGACCGGCTTTGAGAACCACTGCTCTATCATATCTCCCCTTAGCCATCTCTTTTCCAAGCTGAAAAGTCCCAGTCTTATTAATCTCTCCTCATATGGAAGCAGTTCCATACCCATAATCATTTTAGTTTCCCTTTTCTGAACCTTTTCCAGTTCCAACGTATCTTTTTTTGAGATGGGGCGAACACATCTGTACACAGTATTCAAGATGTGGGCATACCAGGGATTTATATAGAGGCAACATGATATTTTCTGTCCTATTATCTATCCCTTTCTTAATTATTCCCAGCATTCGGTTCACTTTTTTGACTGCCGCTGCACATTGAGTGGATGTTTTCAGAGAACTATCCACAATGACTCCAAGCTCTCTGGAGCCCTTTTTAAAAATTGACGTCACATTAGCTATCCTCCAGTCATCTGGTACAGAAGCTGATTTAAATAATAGGTTGGAAACTACAGTTAGTGATTCTGCAATTTCACATTTGAGTTCCTTCAGAACTCTTGGGTGAATACCATCTGGTCTTGGTGACTTATTGCTGTTTAATTTATCAATTTGTTCCAAAACCTCCTCTAATGATACCTCAATCTGGGACAGTTCCTCAGATCTAGGCATCTATTGCAATCCTTTCATTTATCATTCTTAACCCCTACTTCTTGTCACTTCCTGAGGTCCAGAATTCTGTCAAAGGAGTGGGATTATATAATCCTGCTTCTTTATCACCTTTTCTGGCTTCCTGTGTTGCCTGTGTTCTAAAAAGTATGATTCTAGCCATCATGGCTACATAGAAAAGCCTGAAAATGTGACCTGAATGCACCCTAAACATCCAGAAACCACAAGGCAAATAAAAAACAAAGACCCAGAATATATTATTTTAAAATCTTATGATTTTTCAGCCAAACTCTGGATTTGTTGTGATCTGACTCATGATTTTTCAATACTTGGGACTCTGAGAGCTCAGCTCCAAATTGAATATCTACACCTCAGTTTCACATCCCCACAGGCTGAGGCCCATGCGCCCGCATCAGCTGACACAGGCCTACCATCGGTATTTAATTGCAGTAGAGACATTCTCTCTGAACTCTAGGCTACAGCTGACCAGAGGATGACAGATCACTCTTGTTACTGTGTGTATGGTAACACCCATTGTTTCATGTTCTCTATGTATATAAATCTCCCCACTGTATTTTCCACTGAATGCATCCGATGAAGTGAGCTGTAGCTCACGAAAGCTTATGCTCTAATAAATTTGTTAGTCTCTAAGGTGCCACAAGTCCTCCTTTTCTTTTTGCGGATACAGACTAACACGGCTGCTACTCTGAAAGCTCCATTGTGTGGCAGCTTTTGAGGTTTCTACATTTGTTTTCATTCCACATTGAAATAAAAACACAATTTGTCAGTGTTTTTTGTGAAAATTGAATTGTGTCAAAATGTGCAGTGAAAATGTGCACTGAAAGCTGCGCTTTGGATTTGTGAAGGGGGGGAGAAGACACTGGCGGAGTGTGAGGGAGACCTGGGTTCAAGTCCTTGTGCTGCCTGATTCAGAGTGAACCAGGATGACGAAAACTCTCTTCTAAATCAGGCAGCACAGGGCCTTGAATATGAGCCTCTCACATCCCAAGGCAGTGCCCTAAGCAGCAGGCTATAGAAGATAAGACTTGCTGTCACTAAGCTTCATTGAAATAGATACAAAATGTTTCAGCTGTGTCAAAATGATCCTAGGAGCTCTACTCCAATACTTGGAGAGCTGATCTCCAGTGAGATCCACATCAGCAAACCTTTGGGACTTGTGGAGCACGAGTGCGCTGGTAAAGAACCCTCATAGTACTTATTGCAGGACTGAGTCCTTGACTTCTATCTGTGACCTTCCTCAACTTTTACCTTCCAGAGCTGCTAGTCACTCCAGCATTTGTGCTGCCCCGAACTGACTGGACCTTTCTGCCATGGAACCAGTGATTTCTCTCCCTATCTTCCTGATAGACACTAAACCCCACTCAATTTTCCTTCCTTCCTTCCTTCCTTCCTTCCTTCCTTCCTTCCTTCCGCCTTCATTTCTCTTTCACTGTAACTAAGCTGCACTGCTGTTTACACTTTGGTTGTCTTTTCCTCTATTCCACCACAAGTAGTCTCATTAAAGTTAATTGAGCTATTTGAGGAACTCATGTGAGTAAGGGTTGTAAGACGGGGTCCACAAATCATAACATCGTTGTGTTTTATATTCTTGTGTAACCCTTCTGCCAAGAGGATGCAGCAGGAACAAGGGCCATGTTTAGGGGTTTCTCTTAACGACTCAAAATAGAACAAGCTCAAGCCCCCACCCAGTAACCCGGGAAAACTAAACACCACCCTTGGGGACCTCTAAGGGTATGTCAACATTGCAGTTGTAAACCTGCGGCTGCCCCATGCCAGTTGACTCAGGCATACTGGGCTCAACCTAAGGGTCCATTTAATTGCTGTGAAGCCATTCAGGGTCACGCTAGAGCTCAGGCCCGAGGACCCCATGAGAGGCAATATTTCCCCTTTCACGTGCACTGAGTCTGTGCACAACAAAATAAAAGGTTTCTTAAAAAGGAAAAGGGGGCCCAACATTAATTTGTTAAAACACCACAACCATGATTCAAAAGCATGTGATCATAGGCAAACACCCACCATCCAGTGCATTCAGCAGTGTACTTTGCATCAGTTTCTCACCTTGTGGTGTGAAAGTCCAACAAACAAATGTCCCTTAACACACGACTCTCCTTTCCCTCTGTGGCACCCCACTCAGAGTTGGCAGTCCTTGGAAGGAGGGATATTGACCGATGCCTCTGCTGCTGCCACCTGCGCAACTAGCTCACAGCCACCGCTGCCTCACCGTGCTTTCAGCGGGTAGTGGGGAACCTCACTGCCCGTAAAGTTCCCTGTTGTCTTTCTGCACCACTGTGCCTACAGAAGGTCTCAGGCTTAGCCCCTAGAGGTGCTCGGCAGTGATGTCAGCTCTGGGGATCACCAACTAGAAACAAGGACTTTCGATTGAGTCGAATCAGCTTTGTCTTAAAGGACTAGAAAAGGACAGATCAAGTGATGTTTAGGACTATAACCCCGTAGCTCTGTGCAGTAGAAAAGCCATACAAAACATGGAACAGGTGCTTTCCTCTGAGGGATTAACCACCTACAGACATAGTTGGCACAAAGCTGGCAGGTTTTCTCTGTAGCGGGAACATGTCATAGACAGGGGTGCTGGAACATTGTTTATAGTGGGGGTGCTGAAAGCCATTGAACCAAACTGTAAACCATGTATATAATGGAAACCACCTCAAGCCAGGAGGTGTGGCAGCACCTAGTTCCAGAAACTATGGTCATAGAATGGGTGGGTTTTCATTCAGTTTTCTGAAGAAGGAAAGATCTATATTTTTTCTTTTGATTGACTGGAAGATGTCCCTGGGAAAAGAGGTGATGTGGAAGAAAGCACAATGCTTTTCTCCTGTGCCGGAGCTCTGTTTGATGCAGAAGAGGTGTCAAAAGAGCCAGTTATCATTTTCCTGTTTCTCAGGCCAGCTCTGGCCTAAGTATGACTTACAACAGCTGTCTGGCTTCTCAAAATTGTGCCACTAATGTATTGTCCTTAATAGACCCTGCAACAGTGAGGATTGTTGTGCTGTACCTGCTGCTGGACTGACATCTCTCCTGTATGCAGTGTTGTTGTAGCCATGTTTGTCCCAGGATATTAGAGAGACAAGGTGGATAAGGTAATATCTTTTATCACTTTATATCTGATCTATCAGTCCTCATCCTCAAAGGAAACCTGCACACCACTTTCAAAAGACGAGCCTGGGATGTTAAATTCATTACTCTGCTAGACACTAAAAAATCATGGACAGAACAGAGACACTGGATTGATGGCTTATTACAACAATCTGTAACTCACTAACAACACCCCCACCCCAGCTGTTCCCCCCCCCCGTTTCCTCTTTCTGACTGGAGGGGTGTTAACGGACCACTTAATGATCCCTTGAAACGTGTGTTAACTTCTTATACTAAACAATCTGTTTGAACCTTGTAGTTAGCAGTGACACTGAACTGGGCCATGTCGACATGAACAGGTCTGCAGCGGCGCAGCTGCATCAGCACAGCTGCTGCAGTGCGCCTGGTGAAGACACTGTTTGCCAGTGGGAGAAAGCCCTCCCGTCAGCATAAAAAAGTCACCTCCACAAGAGGTACAAGCTATGTCCGAGGGAGAAGCTCTTCCACTGACACAGCACTGTGCACACGAGTGCTTACATTCATGAATATTCCACCCCCTGAGCGACATAAGTTTTGCTACCATAGGCTGTAGTGTAGACATAGCTCTGTTTAAGCTCTGCATAAGCTCAAAAGCTTGTCTCTCTCACCAATAGAAGTTTGTCCAATAAAAGAGATTATCTCACCTGCCTTGTCTCTCTATCACCTAAGCTGAGGGTGGGGGCAGAGCAGAAGCACACACCCAGATCCAGAACAATTAAGCCTACAAGAAAGTTATCCTATGAGAGAGGAGCCAGCTGCTGGGAGTTTGCAGGCAGATTATTGCTCATTTCCACTATCCAAGTAGTGAAAAGAAGCCCTAACCTGATGTAGCATTCATGCAGGGTTCATGCACTTGGCAACATTCAGGGCACACCCGGAGTGTTGTGTAGGAGCAGTGCACACACGGCTCCTCTCAAGGGCATGAACCTTGGAAACTCGCCCAGATGACATGAACCGTGGGAAGCCTCCCAGGACTGGGCTCAAGGCCCGAGAGCAAGGAATGTGGTAGATAGATATTGGTAAATAAGAATATTAAACAAAGCCAGTGTATTCCTTTTATCTGTTGGAGTATGTAATGCGCAGGAGGAGGGAGAGAAATAAAAGAGAGGGTGGAAAGCTGACAGGCAGACCAGCCCGTCGGCAGACCAGCCTGCTTGCTTGCTTAAAGCCTTGTTCTGTCTTGTATTTGAACCGCCACAACCTGAGAATCTGACCCAGCAAATGAAAAATATATCAATATTACATATTTAATATATATTAAATATATATTAAAAACATCAGTTATACTTAAATCTAAATGGAATTCAAGCTAACATAATCATCATGCGGGAAATTATGGACAGGTTACTAATTGAGCATTTGCTTTTAACCTGCGGTTTTAAAATAATCGGAAATAAATAAATTGACAAATTTTTCTTTCTGTGTAGTTGCATTACTATTGTAGTGCATGCACAATGGTAATGTAGGTTTGTACTCCTGCTATGTTGTCCCCACCCTTGCTTTAAAATAAATGAAGTCCTACCAGTAACTCAAATTCAAAATCATTGCTATTGCATCACATCATAAATGACAACTGCCCCAGCTGTGAAACAGCTTCCTACACACGTTGCCCATGGCTACATGCTGAATTTTTTTTTCTTTTATTCTTTTTTGTGTCACAAAAGAAAGACAAGCAACAGTGGGATATGTGGTCCTAACAATGGAGACAACAGGAAGTCTGCTCTCTTCTGCTCAATTTGTAGGAAAGAACCGTGTACCTATGTGACCAAATCACTGACACTATAGACTGATATTTTTTTCCTCCTCAGGCACATGGGGAAGAAGTGAGCTGTGGGTCATTAGCACTGATTGTATGAATTATAATTTGGAAATTGCATATTTTAATTTTTGTGAAAGCACATAGATCTAAAGAACAGTGCTGTATAGAAATATAAATAAGCACATATTCACTCACAGGTGCCAACTTCCATTTTTCTAGGTGGGTGCTCTGCCCCCATTCTGCCCCATCCCCTGAGGCCCCATCCTCACTCTGCCCCTTCCCACCCCTGCTCCGCCCTCTCCCCTATGCGCCTCCAGACCATTGCCAAGCAGATGATCAGCAGGTGGCTGGTGGGTGCTGAGCACCCACTATTTTTTTCCATGGGTGCTCCAGCCCTGGAGCAGCCACGGAGTCAATGCCTATGCAAACACTCCTCCAACTGATTTTTGGTGCCTCCCAAGTCAAATTGTTCTTGTCCTTACTTTCATCGCTGTTCATGATGCTATCCTTGCCTTCATCTCTGCTCTCAGTTCCATCTTGTTCCTCCAGTACATTTCCTGACTCCTAGTTCTAGACCTGGAATCCATCTTTAAGGGCAAGTGCACCTTGCTACAGACTTCTTTAAATATACTTATCTGTCCAAGCATGCCAGTGTCAACCCACCTAAAAATCATTACATAAATAAAGATAAAGGTGTAGAAAGAAATAATAATAGCGACAATAAAAAGGGGGTGTCTATCCCTTTAACTGTTGTGATTATACAACTGAATATTTGTCACTGTGAATTTAAATGCATTTTGCAAGCACTGCACTATGCCACTTAATTTTTTTGTAAGATTAACTAGTAAATCTTTTTCATATACCCTATCTTCCTTATGGCCATTTGTTCTTTTGAATCTATATTGAAACTCAAAATCAAGAAACAACTGTCTCAGACACATCTTATCTATCTTGTACACTTTGCCATTCTTCTCATCCACAAGATTTCCAGAAGATTTAAAAGATAGACGGTGAAATATAACATAGCCCAGGCTGTATTGCGATGAAGTTTTTGCAAGACAAATTTGACCTCAGGTTTATCCTGAAATCACATGATGAAAGCAGGAGTTTATGTGCATGAGAATAATGAAGAGTGAAGAATGTGAATATACTCCGGATAAGGGTTTAGCATTCTTAAAGAAATAGAATCAAGGGAAATGTCTTGCCATGCTGTGAATATATATTCCCAAGCACAGGGTTTTTTTGTTTTGTTTTTTAACTACAGGGAAAATCACTTAAATTTAGACATTCTTTGAAAAAGAGTGAAACTTTTATGGTTCAGCTTAACAGTTTTCTGTGGTTTCTGCTTTTGTTCAGGTCTGGTTTTGGTTTAGATGAAAATCTACTCAATTGATTCCTTATCAAAACACTTGGTTAGCCTGGTCTGAGCTTCAAATGTGTAACAGAACTCAAACCCAGGCAAATCACATATCATTTTGCCTGAAGTGAGAAAACTGTTCACATATCTAATCTATCTACCTATATCAGTGATACGCAGACATCAGTATTTCAGAAGCCAAATTAGTGATTAACATTGCCCTAAAGAGCCACAGTATGACAGGGGAAATATTTAGTGTGTGTGTGTGTGTGTGTGTGTGTGTGTGTGTACACAGACACTAAATATTTCCCCTGTCATACTGTATAGGTAAGTAGGATTAATATAATAATATATATTATTCTCACAGCAGAATGGCTGACCAAGTATTATTATAATTTTATCAACTACAATTGGTTAGTAACATAGTAAAAGCATCCTGATTGGTTAATAACTTAGATTGATTAATAATCAAATCACACAGGGTTTTCATACCTGTGCTGCAAAGAGCCACAGGAGACAGATTAAAGAGTGACTTGCGGCTTGCAAGCGTCAGTCTGAGTATAACTGACCTATATCATACATACATACTTTCTTTTCTTTGTTTTGATACATGAAATGGCACAGAGAACAGGCAGTTTACATTTCAGCAAGCACTCTCTCCTTTATATATGTGTGTGTGTTGTGCAATAAAAATAATTCTTTTCACTTTTTCAGAAAATATACTTTATCTAAGCATACATTATAATAAAATACAGAGCTACATTTTAAAGCACGTATGACCCAGGGTGTTTTAAGAACTGTTTCACACCAAAATATGTTTTTCTTTCTTTCTTTCTTTCTTTCTTTCTTTCTTTCTTTCTTTCTTTCTTTCTTTCAAATAGTAAAAGAGTAGATACCCCTGTAAAGGCCAGTTGAGCATTTCAGTGGAAAGTATGTGAAACTGATCCATGTTGTACTTAAACAGGTCACAGCGGGTTGTAGTAGAAATCCTACTTACCTTACAGATCGAAACTATTGACTGAGCAAGCCTTTTATTGTGGCTTAACCCCAGGAAGGTGTGAAGCATAAGGAGGCTACTTCCAAAGTATAACTCACAGAGGAGATACGTCTATTGTATTGGACTGTGGAAGCACCAGCCCGGTCTGTTGTAGCGCCAAATGAGGCAAAGACAAATAAGAGATGGGAAGTTTTGTACTAAAGAGAAGTCAGCTGGAGAAACAAGAGAAGCATTAAAACATTAGTTAGAAGCAGCCAACAATAATAGTTTAAAGAAAGTGTCATTAGCTGATACGAAAGCTTATGCTCAAATAAATTTGTTAGTCGCTAAGGTGCCACAAGTACTCCTTTTCTTTTTGAGAATACAGACTAACACGGCTGCGACTCTGAAGCCTGATATGAAGATAATTACTGCAAAAAGTACAATCTCAGAGCAAAAAAAATTGCAGTGGTGTTAGTAAGGAGACACCACCAACTGCTGAAGGGGAAAGTTTGTATTGGTGCTCAATTTATATGATGGATGGTGCTATTTTCATTTGCCGTTACTAAGCTAGGGTAGGAGGACTGAAAGGATGAGGATAAGAAATCCTGGCAAACTGTGTGTGTTTTTAATTATGCAAAATGCCAATTTTGGAAAGTTTTTTGTTTGTTTGTTTGTTTTCCTTGGATGTAGATTGTGCTGTTGCTGACATGTTTCTGTTTGCATGGTGTTAGTGGTTATCCCTGGGATTTGCATATAGGTGCTACACTACCAACTGAGAAATGGTATTACTGAGTTTTATACAAGCCTTCTTGTAGTAGACAGGCTTTTGATATTGATTGTCTGGTGTGTCTTTTTTTTTTTTTTTTTTAAATGGAAGGGAGGCTGGACATGTTTTAAAAACTGGCAACTATCCCAAAGTAGACAAGGAACTGTTAGTGTCTGAACCCTTGAAAACAATATATGTCCTTTATGGAGACAGTGTAATATAGCTCAAAATTTGTCCTGTGTAACATTTCAGCTTTTTTAGGCTAAAGCAATGTTAACATGTATCTGAAATTTTATATAAATTCAGAAAAGTATAAATCCATATGGACTCTTAGAAGAGACACTTTATTGTAACAAGAAAAATGTGTTGATCTACACTGTAGTGATTAGGCCATTTGTCAAACGCTGTTACTGTTTGTGATAACATTTACAGGTCACATACACAAGTTTTCAGCTCTCATTGGAATCAAGCTTGTTGAAATGGAATTTATCCACCTGAATTCGGGAGATTGATCGTTATGATTAAAGGTTGACAAATTCTGTTAAACTTTCTGAAACCCGCCTCCTCAAATGCAATATTATTACAAACTTAGAAAGTCAAGGGAGTGATTTGTCAGCTTTCACAGAAGTTCTTTTATAAAACTGTTGCCTATCTTTAAAATATATGTGTGTCACAACAGGAGGGTTAACAAGCAGTCTTTCCATGTCAAATTTAGAATGCAGAATGGTGCATCACACAGGAGGACTTAACTACTTTCTAAATGTTGTTTTTTCACATTTCTTATTTCTTTTAAAAATAATTGAAGACATGCAACATATTATTTTAATACTGTTTTTAGCATGAAATATTTCCTTAGTCGGTCATGAAACAGACCCTGTTTATGATATATTTGTTTGTAACCTGGTGAATGAAGAATTTAGTGTTATTGTACCATTCATTTCATGGGGATAAGGGCTACTCCTTGCATATCTCCACAATACACATCATTTATAAGTCCTCTTGCACATCACTTCAAGTAAGTTGGCTGCTCAATGGAGCAGAATTTATTTCACATACTATACAGATAAGCACAATGCTTGTTCATACTCTATTTATGTCTTACCTGCTACTCCCTTTGCAGCAAGTAAAAGGAGATTACTCTGGGGACAGTGGATGTGTCAGAAACAGAATCTGCACACTATTCTACCAAAATGGCTGCATAACAGTCATCTTGGACCTTCGTATTTAATAAAGGCTTGTCTATACTTACAGCACCGCACTTCTGTAGCATTTAATGAAGATGCTACCTAGTGTGACGGGAGAGTTTCTCCCTTCAGTGTAGGTACTCCATCTCCCTCAGAGGCTGTACCTATGTCAATAGGAGAAGTGCTGTCTACATCAGGAGTTCAGTCAGTTTACCTGTGTCACTCAGGGGTGTGGATTTTCCACACTTCTGAGCGACGTAGTTATACTGACATACATTTGTAGCATAGACCTGGACTTAGTCTGCTCAGCAGGAGGAAAGTAGTTAATCACAGAAGTTGATACGGTCTTTAATAAAATCAGGTGTCATTTTCTCTAAGTAGGCCAAAATTTTCTCATAAGTTGTAACCTGACACTCTTCAATGGGATATACTGACTTCAATAGAGTTGCGTGTAACTGAGGGCAGAACTTGATGTCTTGAGTTTAAAGCTGCACAGTCCTCATATTGAGATCCAAAATTGCTGTAAATCCTTCTGAAGCTAACAGATTGTTGTTCCCATTAGTGTTAACAGGTAAACTCACTACTTCACAAAGAGCACCAAGGAACTCCTTTAGTCTGTTGTACCAGCAATAGGAAAATACCAAATGTTTTATACTGTACAAAAAAAAAAAGAATTTTCAGAACTCCCTCTGAAAATTCAACTCATATTAAGGATAGCAGAAAGAGAGTGTTCTGCTTTCCCCACAAGATATGTATCTGAGCAACTTTGAAAATTCTGGCTTTATTGTATGGTAAAAAATTCTGAAAGACAGCAAAGTGAACAACTAAGTCCGAAATGTTTCTGAATGTGTCATTTTTTGTTTACCAATGTGTCTTCTGTTTGCATTCCCTTTTTAAAATGTATCTCAAAGTTAGCTCTCCCGTTTAATTTGTAATCTATCAAAATTTCATTTAAATATAACTATTTTTTTCTTAATTTCTACAACTCACCCTGGTTTGCTGTGTGGATCAACAATAAGGTGTGGACTTTGAAACTTTGCCAAACTCTGTCTCTGATTTTATGAAATTTGATCACTAACACTTGCAAAAAAAACCCCAAAAAACAACCTTTATTGTTAGACAAGACACAATGTGTAGATGTAAAAACAGCAAGAAGGAGATTGGACGTTGAAAGACTAGAGCAACAGGAACATGATTACATGTTTATTCGTTTCAAGTATGTGCACATCATGATGATTTAGCTTAGGTGGGATTTATGCACAAAAATGTAAGGAAGGTATAGGAGAGTGAATATTCATGACTCACTTATTGTGGATATCATGTAAGAGTTCAGTGGGATTTGGCCCTTTATTAGCAAATGTCAGTGTCTCCATTTTGCTTTTCAGAACTGTATGTTTCCCTGTGCTTTACTTCCAACTGCTGAGACACCTACACAAGTTAAATTTCTCTCTAAGTAAGAGTCAGAATTTGATGATGACATAGAGAAGAACCAGCATGAAAGAAAATAAAAAGCATTGCAGCAAGCAGTATTTATGCTTTAATCAGCATCTCTCATCTGCTGTGATTCACAAGTTTTGTTTCTCCTAAGTGTAAAGCAGATTCACTGGGGAAAGAAACAAAACAAACAAAAAAAAACCTCAACAGCTGCTTTTCACTAGCTACAAAATAAGTGGAACAACATTGCTGAAAAGTCAATCCCTTTCTCGTCCTGAGTTTATCATGAAACCAGCAAAATCAAAACTTTTTCTTGCTTTGCTTTAAGTGCAAACAGTGTTGTCCAGTAGAGCTGGTAATTTTTTTTTTTTTGGACAAATAGTTTATTCACAGAAAAACACAGTTTCAGGTTGATGAAAACTACTCACAAACACAGGTTTAATGTGGTGAATAGTTTCTGCTGGGAAACCAAGCAAGCAAGCAAGCAAGCAAACAAACAATCAAGCACCTTTTAAAAATCATAATGTTCTGTTTTGAAATTTTTCAAAATGAAAATTTTGATTTTTCTTTTGAAAACCATGCTTCATTTAGAAATTTAGCTAGATTTAATTGCAAAGGGTAAAATACCTGAAAACAAAAGAAAATGAAAAAAACAAAACAAACAAAAAAAATGTTCCACCTCAAAGAAAATGTTTCCTATGTCCCAAAATTAGTTTTGTGGGAATTTTTTGTTTCAGCAAGAAAAAAAGAAAACAAATTCAATTGCAGGTCACTTAACCAAAAAAAAAAAAATCATTTATTCACTCAGCTCAATTGTGCAGTTCCTATCTAACTCCCTGTGCATTGCACTGAGGTATTATCTCAAAGGTTTAGCCAGTCAACAGGTAACAAAAGTTTCTACCTTATATATGCAGTCTAGCCATAACTGAGGCAGGCCCCCTGTGCTCAGTTTACCCATATATCTGGTCATCTGAAAGATTAAAATGATATCCAGTCTGATGGGATATATGTTAATGTATCAATCTAAATGATTTTTTAATCTAAATAAAAGTAGAGTTTTCACACTGATACAGATTTTCTAAATCTGATCACAGCATTAAAATGAGGTAAATTCTCAAAGGAGTATTGAAAACAATGCTTATTACTGACTTTATAGCAGAAAAATAGGGCTAAAAAAGCTTTGTTTTTCTATTTTCCATTTTAAAGCATTGTTATGAGCTCTCAAGCATACCGGTAAGATGTACTATATATTAATCATTCATCTCATTATGTTATGTCAGCTACTCACCCAATAACTCTCCCTTGATTGTTTTCAACAATGCTGGAACCAATATAGGTATGTGTAAACAAAAGGCATAAACAGTGAAAGAAGGCAGTTGTTCATGAGAAGCAATGTGTTCTCCTGACAATCTTAATGTTCCTTAGACAGAATCCACCACTTTTGTTCACAGGCATTCAGAAAGATTGGCAGGCTGAGGGATTAGTGTGTGAAAGATAATGAGGCTCTCTGCAGTGCCAATTTGAATGGAGAAGATGATGATTAACCCAGAATTATCGGTGGCTATGTTGTTATTTAAGTATTGTATTTCAGCTGGGGGTCACTGAAATTTTACAGATATAAATCCAGAAACATGAAAATCAAAAAACTAAAAGAAAAAAAAGCTGTGGGGGAAATAAAGCTTATCTTCATATCAGTCTCCAGGCAGGTGAAGATATACAATACACTGAACTAGAGATTGCTAGATATATTTTAACTTCCATGTGGAATATTCGGAGTGCAAGGAGGATTATGTGGGAACTGAGGTTCAAATTTACATACAACTTTGAGGCAGGTTTGGTGTTATTCCCCAAGCCTAGTCCTAGCATAACGCTCTTTTTTACTGCAATAGCTGCCATGAGGGATTTCCTTTTTAATATTAAAATGTTAAGCAGTGGGAAGCTCAATGGGTCAATATTTTACCATAGTGAGACTGAGGATGAACCATTATCTAGTTGATATATGCTTAGTTCAAACACTAGGCAAAAAGGAGGATAGATAAACAATGTAATCTCCCTAGATGTGAAGTATTCCTTAAAGAACACAGTTCAAGTGGGTTACCTCGCAGTGCTAAGTACAGGACTGCTCTTCCCAAATACATGAGTTCATGTTTCACTCTTGTTTTCATCCTTAGGAACAGACACTTTGCCATACTGCAACAGCCCATCACGAAGCTGCCTCAGGCATTTAGCAATACTTCATGCATCAGAGGAAGGCAAACCACTGCAATGCACCTGAGCAATGATATAATAGGAAAGGAGGGAGAAAGTCCCTTTAATTCTCTGCAATCAATCAGTTTAAACCCCGAGGCACAAGGGCTGATATTAGCACTAGCAAATTGAAAAATAGTGCAGAGATTCAGTTCAGATAGCCATCTAAAAGTTCAGAGACACACCTGAACTTTATTGGAACCTCCCCACGCTTTGCAAATACGAATTGGAAATTGTTGCATCTTTTATGCTTTCTTGGGAAACAGTTACTCTGTGAAGCACACAGACCCAGAGCCAATCTTGAACTAACTTTATTAACAACAATGAAGAGCAGTATAGAAATCATATAAAAAAATTCCTGTCCAGTGCTTCCTGTGCCAAATTAGGTCAAAGTAACACAAGAAGAATGTGACTCATAGTCTTTTGTCATTTTTATTTCCAGTCAGAACGAAGAAGATGGATGTACACCGGAGTTATTATTTCTTTTCCTGTTGGAAAGCTAATCCACCTTTTAAAGACCAAAGAATCTTCTTTAATAGAGTTCATAATAACCCTGATCTAGATTATGGATCAATAGGATAACAAACAATCTCAGAAATATTTATGGCTCTTCAATATCTTTTCCCCCAAACCCCCAGCCAACCTTCACACTTCTGCTTTTCTTCCTCTTGCTGCTTGTGGTCTAGTATTCATTCTATCTTAATTTATTTTTATTTAGTAGGTTTGCTTTATTTTATTTATGTAATTCTTCATTCAAATTGTTTTATAGTTAGATTATTTCCCAAAGATATGCATGTAGTACATTGGTATCTACAATTTGACATATCTAATTTTTATGTCTATAATTTTGTATATTCATTACACTAATTTCAATAATCCTCAGATATCTAGAGTGAGATCCTCACCTGCTCTGGCTGGGTAATAAAGGACCAGCAAGGGGTAAATAGGCTCAAAGGCCCCAGTTCTGAGTGGGGGAGGATTCCTCCAGCACAGGCATTGTGGAAAATAGGCATAAGGCTGCCTTCTGAGGATCCCCTTGGATGTCTTGGTGTGGGGGGTCATGTCAGTGGCAGGACTAGAGGTGGGAGAGATTTCTCTGTGTTGTAGAGTATAGGTATAGGTACATAAGTAAGTAACTCCTCTCCTAACGTTGTAGTTATGTTCCTGAAAAATGTGACCTTAAGTGAAACAACGTTAAGCAAATCCAATTTCCCCATAAGAATTAATGTAAATAAGTGGGGTTAGGTTCCAGGGAAATTTTTTTCACCAGATGGTAGAGTTAGAGAGTGGAAGAGGGTGGGTTATTTCCCAGGGAATGCCTTACTGCTAAATGATGAACTCGCATTCGGCTGAGCACTCAAGGGTTAACACACTGTTGTTAATGTAGCCTCACACTCTACAAGGCAGCACAAATGGAGGGAGGGGAGCATGGCAGACAGAGACAGAGACACACACCCTGTGTGTGAGAGAGAGAGATGTGCATTGCCCCTTTAAGTATGCTGACACCACTCTAAGTACACTGCCTTTTTAAGTAGATCAGGAAGTTGAGACAGCAGCTGCAGCCAGCAAGCTTCCTCCCTCCTGAGCCCGGTCATGTACCCACCCTGCTCTATATGGAGAAGGGTAAGCGGGGAGCAGGAGCGGGGGGGGAGGGGGACACCGTGACATTAGCCCGCCCTCTCACCCCCCCTTTCACAGCAAGCAGGAGGCTCCTGGGAGCAGCTCCCAGGCAGAGGGCAGGAGCAGCACATGGCAGTTGGGGGAGAGACAGCTGAACTGCCCGGGCAATTGATAGCCTGCTGAGCGGCTGCCACACAGGGAACATAGGGGAGCGGGGAGCTGATAGGGGGGCTGCTGGTCCATCCTGTTTCCAAGCCCCCACCAGCTAGCTGCAACAGGCTGCTCTTCCTGCAAGCAGTGGACAATGCAGGTGGCTGCCAAACAAAGTTATAAGGGAGCATTGCACAACTTTAAATGAGCATGTTCCCTAATTGATCAGCAATGTAACAACAAAACAATGTTAACCGGGATGACTTTAAGTGAGGAGTTACTGTACAAGTTAAGGCAGTAATGCAATGAGCCTACAGGCTGCAAAGCCTGTAAGACAACAGTTTAGCTAATCTATTCAAGGCATAAGACTCCAAAAGCATTAACGTAAGTAGCTAACCAAGAGTAACCCTCTAGATCATAAAATATCACAAGATAGAATGTTGTAATAACTAAAACTGCTGATAGGTAACCCCATGCTAGTTTATACCACATTAGGATATTTTAAGTCAGGGAATCAGTAGATGTCTGACCATGAGAATGGCATGGTAACTAATGGACGTATATGCTAATGAATCTGAGGTGAAAGGATTAATAACCCACAAGAGAAGGGCACCCCAACATTAGCAGGGTTAGGAAATACAAATAAGGAAAAGGGGCTAAAAGCGCTACTGAATGTGCATTAGACATATTGGCATCAATATAGCATGTTATAAAAACTATCCTGGATTGCGTACCTTGGGAGATACCAGGATAATGACCACTGGTGATGGTGATGTTGCTGAGTGGGACGATGAGGAAGATGATAACTAATACTTGAGATTTTTCTGCAAGGAATGGTGAATGTTCAGCACATTCTGTATAATCTCTACCTATCTTGCTGGGTTGGGATGTTTGTAACTTTGCTAACGGTGTTAATAAAACTATTACAAATACAGAAGGTTTTTTCCTAAGTGTGAGTGTTGCAACCATTTATGTCGGAATTCCCAATTACATAGCAATTCTAATAATTCTAGGCCTGATCTTCAGACGAGAACCAGGTAATTTTTAAGTAATCGATATAATTAACACTTAATCAAGAGCTCAGACAACAGAATGGAGCCCCAGCATGCAGTGCTGTAGAGATTCATGGCAGCTCTTCAGCCCAAATGGCAGTCTATGGAGTCTGCCATAATGTAGACAGGGCCATGAGGCTGTCTAAATTATGCCAGCCTCCAGAATAGCCCAGTATCAGGAAGGCACAAAGGTGGCTTAAAGCCAGTTTAGCCTTTCTCATCCTTTCCTGCCCCTTCAGCTGTGATTTCTATGCTGCAGTACAGAATCTCACACCTAGTGTTTGCAGGGGTTGACACAAGTGTTACCATGTGTTTTGTTATGTGAAGTACTTTAAAACACAATGCAGTTTAATTCCACTAACTGAAAATAGTGAAACTGGGATAGGAGAACAGAAGATATTTTCATAGGATACAAGAAGTCTCCAGTCAGTTCTAATTTCATTCAATTATTAATGATTAACTATATTAAAATAGTATCTAGAGGCCACAATCAGGTACCAGGGTCCTATGTTGGTACTGAAACAAATATATAGTAAAAAGAGAGCCTTAAAAATCTTACATTCCTTTTTTCTTTGTAATCTTCACCATACGATACCTTAAATCAATGATTAAATAAATGCTGTTTCTACAAATATAGTCAGAATCACAGAATCGTAGGACTAAAGAGGTCATGTAGTCCAGTTCCCTGCACTCATGGCAGAACAAAGTATTATCTAGGCCAATTGTTCTCAACCTTTCTAGACTATTGTACCCTTTTCAAGAGTGATTTGTCTTGCACACCCCAAGTTTCACCTCACTTAAAAACTACATGCTTTCAAAATCAGACATAAAAATACAAGTGTCACAGCACACTATTGCTACAAAATTGCTGACTTTCTCATTTTTACCATTTAAGTTTAAAATAAATCGATTGGAATATAAATACTGTACTTACATTTCAGCCTGTTTTTCACTTTTGTCTGAAGCCAAAGCCCTGCTGCCCAGGGCGAAGTACATAACTTAGCTTTTTGGGGCCTTCTGTAGTGTGGGCCCATTGGCACCTGCCCTGCTTGCTACCCCCTAATGCAGGCCCTGCACTTGCAACTCCCCTAAACCCATCCCATGACCACCTTGGGGCTGCAACTCCCAGGTTGAGAAACACTCTAGATGAGTTGATACCCCCGGAAGACCTCTGAGTAGCTACAGGGGTACACATATCTCTGGTTGAGAACCACTGATCTAGGCCATAGGTATAATAGATTTCAAATATTTCAAAATATGATAGCACATCTTTAAGTTAGAAAGAACGGATGAAGTGTTCTCTAGAGTTCTCTAGCTGCAGTTAAGGCCTGGCTCTTTGTGTTTATATCCTCACACTACAAAAATATTCTCTGTAAGGTATTCTAGCTTCTCTATATACTTTCATAAGGAAAAGAAAACCAATTTCCATTTTACTACACACATCTTTGTGAAGCTGTTCAACATGTACTGTTCTTGTACATGCACATGTACTGAAAAGCTCTTCTTACATTTAAAATTATCATCATCCATAGTGACATTTAATTAATTCTTCCATATTTTCATTGAAAGAAGTAACAGTACATTAAATGAGGAAAATGAGAATGACTCAACTGCCTCCTGATTTCTTCTGAGCTGAACAAACTGTCTCATATATTGATTTTTGAAGAACTTTATAAAAGGACTAAAGTGTGGTAAACATCTGAATCAACCTTCTCTGAGCAGTTTATTTTTGTTAAGGAAACTCAGCTCAGTTCACAATCATATTTGGTCTTAGAACCTTTCCAAAGGATTGTTAATCTCATGTACTTAAGAAATATGTCTATATCCAGTAGTGTATTAAAAATCCATTATATCTCACATCTTCAAAACAGTTTACTAATATTAACTAATTAAAAGTCCCACATGAGGAAGGCAAGCCTTTGTATCCTCATTTTACAGCTGAGGGGAGTAAAGTACAGAGAGGTTTTGATTTGCCCAAGGCCACACTTTGAGTCAGTGGCAGAATCAGTAGCATGCCCAGAAGTTCAGTTCCTGGCCCCTGGACAGTGTTTTGTTCATTATAATCACATTGTGACAGTGGACAAATATTGCAAAAAATTGCAAAAGACCCCCCCACACTTGCCCTGAGCCCTGCTGAATCCAATGAGCCTGCACAGTTGTCTTAGCAGGATCTGGGACAGGGTCACAACAAACAGTTAATGAAGCTGAAATTTGTTTCTATAGAAGGTGCATGGAATAATATAGAGTAATGAATAAATCTGTGAAAATCGAAGTCTGGTTGCAGATAATTCTCAAATGGGTGGAAAAAAAGGTCAGCCCATGTTCCTATCAGTAGTTTTCTCACCTCTACCACACTGCCTATCCAGTATTTTTTCAGTAGATCCTATCTTGGGACAAAAAGAAAAGGAGGACTTGTGGCAACTTAGAGACTAACCAATTTATTTGAGCATAAGCTTTCGTGAGCTACAGCTCACTTCATCAGTTGCATTCAGTGGAAAATACAGTGGGGAGATTTATATAGACAGAGAACATGAAACAATGGGTGTTACCATACACACTGTAAGGAGAGTGATCAACTAAGTTGAGCTATTACCAGCAGGAGAGCTGGGGGAAAAAAACCTTTTGTAGTGATAATCAAGGTGGGCAGTGACAAGAACGTCTGAGGAAGGGGGGGGGGGGGGGGGGAGGAGGAGGAAAAAAAAATGGGGAAATAGTTTTACTTTGTGTAATGACCCATTCACTCCCAGTCTTTATTCAAGCCTAAGATAATTGTATCCAGTTTGCAAATTAATTCCAAGTCAGCAATCTCTCTTTGGAGTCTTACCTGATCACTCTCCTTATAGTGTGTATGGTAACACCCATTGTTTCATGTTCTCTGTCTATATAAATCTCCACACTGTATTTTCCACGGAATGCATCTGATGAAGTGAGCTGTAGCTTACGAAAGCTTATGCTCAAATAAATTTGTTAGTCTCTAAGGTGCCATAAGTCCTCTTTTCCTTTTTGCGGTTATAGATTAACACGGCTACTACTCTGAAACCTATCCTGGGACAATTCCTGAAGCTCAGTCTATTCCATATCCTGTCTGAAACTATTGTGAAAGTGTTGCTGAAACCCATTAATTTTGACTTCATCCTAAATAGAATAGAAAAGCCTTTTCTCTGGGGGCATTTATCTAAATTTCACTTTTACACTTTCATCATTGGGTCAAATTCTGCCTGATTTATACCCATTTAGTTCACAGTTATTTACATAGGGTACTCGTCAATGTTTAATTCTCATTTAAATCTCATATGTATTGAAGTAAAACAAAAATTAGGGAAAAATCATAGCATGTCACACTCTTCTTTCCAAATGCTGCTTCTTTTATTCCTACAAGAAACTGAGAAACGATGAAACCTTTTAAAAAAGGTAACACTTGTAATGTTTTCAACTTTGACTGGAAACAGAAACACCAGAAAGTTAATAGGATTGCCTGTTGTTGCCAGATTTTCAGATCTATTTAGCAGACCAGAGCAGTTTGGGTAGTTCAGAGAAGGACTGAGAAGGAGAAGAAGAAGAAGAAGAAGAAGCAGCTCTGTATGTGCCTCTTAGAAAATGGTCAGAACCACAGCAGTTACATGTAGAACTAAACAGAAAGGGGTGAGATAAAATGTTTTGGTTTGGGACTCTTTCTTGTGCTTGTCTGAATCAAATGAAACTGCAACTTCTTTTTGAGGTTCACAGCACTATGATTCACCCCAATTAGAAACAGCCATCTATTCAGTAAAAGAAAGTAAGTAAAAAAGAAAAAAAAAAAGAAAAGCAAAACCAAAGCAAACACAAGTATTCCTCAAGAGGTATTAGATATTTCTTTTATACCAGCAGATGGCATTGTTGATCTTTCAAAGTTTTGTAAAAAGCCTGAATTACAAAGCATGAAGAAACACATACACAGGAGAAAGGAGCTGGGCAGATGTAATAATGCACAGATTAAAATAAAGGTCTACAAAAACAGTGATAATGGGTAAAAAACTCATGCACTGAAAATCTGATTGGCATGTTAGTTAATTAAAATTAACAACAAGGAAAGGCTTTAGTTCACACCAGGGATTACTTACTATGACAACTTTTTCTATAGTACTTTGTTTCACAGTGTGAGAGGGTGATAACCGGTTTATTCACGTATTCAAATATTTTTGCTTAATTTGTATACAACAGCTAATCAAGGACACAGTGACAGGATAATCTCATGAAAGAGGAAAGCACGGTCAACTACACAACTCTTATGAGTAAATATTGAATGAACCAGTATGATTGCATGAAAGATACAAGATTCATTATCACTTTTTCTTGCGAATAATGTATTTTATTTATATTACCAATTTATAAATAGCATTCACCAGCTCAGTACAAGATGCCTTACATTAATTAAAAAATAAATACAATATGCACAAAATATTGGTCCAAAAAACTCTGTACCTGATTCTCCACTATCTTTACTTTAGTCATTTATATCCGTGCTAACAAATCACCATAGTAATTGGTGTTTAACAACCACTTGGCATTCCCTTTGCACAGGTTTAAAGAGATGACACAAGGCACAAAGTCATGCCTTTTGTGGTGGAAGCAACATATCTAATTTTACCTGAAGATGTAATTGTGAGTAAATGTGTTTGGTTGCACTTCTAGTATACCACTGGTAATGACACTTTTTGAAAATGGGCTTTTGCCTGTAGACAGCAGCTCTTGTGAGGGAAACTGCCTATTCAGAAGTTATTCTCTCTTCCCTCTCCAACATGAAGGTGAGATGCTCCAAATGTAGAGGTGGTGGTGTCTCCTGTGATAAGATCTCATCTTCCACGGCTTTCCTTTGAGCAGCTCCCATTTTCCTCTAAGGGACACACTGCAAATGGCATGATACATTTACAGCATTCCTGGGCATCATTCCTATAGTCCATGTTTCAAATGCATTTGAATAGTCTCAGGCTGGTCTTTACAGGGCTGTTAAACACGCACACACAGATGAGGTGTTTATCCACCCAAAAGAAAAAAAATCAGAAGCTAAATAAAAAATAAAGAGATACAGGCAGATATAAAGCTAATGGATCTGGGATTTTAAACATACAAGTAGTAAATCTGAGATGGTGCCACTTTTTATGAAGTGATGCCAGCCATCAAATTCTCTAAGAGCCCAGTTGTTTCTTAACAGCTGTTGGTATCATACACTGTAAATTCAAGTGTTTTTTTATTTCCTGGGTAAGAGAGCAGAAAATTGCAAATTTATACAAGATAAAAAAATCTCATGTAACAACTTGTAGTCAATGGGAGCTGGTGGATGCTCAGTACTTTTGAAAAATAGGTCACTTAGTTAGAAGCCTAAATAAGCCTAGCAATCGGCTTGGATTTCTGAAACTCTTTGCCTTACATACATAATCAAGCACTTATATGCCTGCAAAGAAGTGCCCTGTGTTTCAGTGTGTTGAGCAGAGCACTTGCAGTTCCATTGACTACACATATAGACACCCAGGATAATCTCCCCATTCTTCAACCAGAATTCACCCTATATGAAGGCAGGCCGTGTAACTTCATCAGGGTTTTCACTGGGATGTAGGTTAGATTTGTTACTGGGGTTCCACAAGAGCCTTGCTAGTGGACATGCTGAAGGAAATACAACGAACTAGAATCTCCCCAGACTGCCTTGGCTCTGCTAATTTCTCAGCTAGTGTCACTCACTTTTTGGGCTGTGCTGGCTACCTACAGTAGAAAGGAGGCTGCAGCTGATTTCGACTGCCACATTCTTTATCTTGATGGACTTTCCATCACAGTGGGCATCTGCCAGCAGCTACACTGGCAGAAACCAGTGTGAAACCTGAAGTGAGTCTGGCCATCCAACTGAATAACATTTATATAGGACATTTGGCCAATCCACTGTATGTTGACTGAAAAAGACCTTATGCATTTAAAAGTTAACAATCTAATGGGCTTACAGTTGGAAACCCAGAAACAGTTTCTATCCCAAGACTCATTTTGAGGAGATCTGGTCAGATTATCAAATTGACTGTGTGGTACAATTTCTTGGACATGGCACCAAGGGCAACAGATGGAGGGAGGATCAAAGACCCATGAGGAAGGGATTCTCACCTGCTGCAGAAAGTTTAATTTCAGACAGTTGATTCTCCACTCTGTCTAAACTGTGCTCAAAAGCTCCTCACACCTCTTCCCCCCTTCCCACCTTCTCCATGCCCCACTCATATGACACAAGCCCAAGATGCCTCCTCCTTCCCCTTACAGCACGTGGCAGGGAGTACAGGCACAACTGTCACCAGCAAAGAGTCTCCCTGCACATAGGGAATCCTGTTCTGACTATTGGCTGGCTTCAGGCCAATTTATGAAGCACAACAGTGGCCTTACTGGCATGAGAATTTACTCCTCAAGTAATACAATTTAGTGCAAATTATGGGTTCCTTTAATAGAAGATAAACAAACAAGCAAGCAAACAAATAAATATAAGACACCTTTATTAAATGAATGAAAGCACACAAGGCGAATGCTACACTTCATGGGTAATTTAAAAGTATTCTTAATAGAAAGGAAGACTGATCCAGTGGTTAGAGTGCAAGCCTGTAACCCAGAAGACCAGGGTTCCATTCTCCAAGGTGCCATTGACTTCCTTTGTGACCTTGGACAAGTCACTCCACTCAATCTCTCTGTATCTCTCAGTACCTCCTGTGTAAAGTAGGAATAATAGCACTTCCCTACCTCACAGGGTGTTGTGAATATAAATCAATTAAAGATTATAAGGAGCTCAGATACTACAGGAAGGGAATCCAGATGAGTACCAGAAAGTACCAGGGAATCCAGATGAGTACCAGGTAATAAAATGTTATTTTTTTCCATAGCCTGTTTCCTTGGTATACAAGTACTGAAACAAAACCTATTCCAAAGTAAAAAATAATGCAGTGCAATCCGTGATGGATAGTGGGAAATCCATCAGTGCTAGAATCCACAATATTTAAGTCATCAAATGGCCAAGATCAGCAAAAACAGAATGAACCCCACCCAAAAATCAGAGAAAAAGATACTGTAAATGTATTCAATTGCCAAACCAAACATATTGTGTTCTGAAGGCTGCCAGCAGAGGATGTAGAGGACAGTCAATAAGAGTAAGTTTCACCCTACAGAGAAAGTTCTGGAGCTGTTCTTGAAGAGCTCAACCTTAAAAGCTCTCTAAAAAGCATCTCTGCCAATCTTAAACTTCCATGGTGGGGCATGAGATGAGAGGCCATCTCTCAAGTAGTCAGGTCCCAGTCCATTCAGGGCTTTAAAATTAAGCACAGTAATCAATACTCTGCTTCTTTATAAGACATAGCTAGTGACATGATTAGCTTGGCTTTATTTCTAATAATAATATTTTTAATACAGAGTCCTTGTTTTTCTGCCTCTGGTGACATTATGTTGCATTCTTTTCAAATAGATACTTCCCCTGCATGTCCATAATGCATATAAATGTGAGTATACCAGAACGGTGGAACTGGAAGTGCTTTACAAACATTGGTTAATGCCCCCAACACCTTGACGAGTTAGTATTATTATTCCCATGGAAAAGTGAGTCACAGAGAGGTTTTGTAACTTGCCCAAATCACACATGTCAGTGGCAGAGGCAAGTGTGAAAATCAGTAGCCCCCTCACATTCACCTTTAGAGAGTATTACCTGTTTTCAAAGGGTATGGAAAGGTTTTCAAGTTGCACAGCTAAATAAAGCTACACACTGCTTTGTAAATGTGCCGTTGAAACTGGAATGGTTGTTTTGTTACATGGTGGGTGGTGGGAGAGAGACAGCGAGAGAGAGAGGAATTAAGGCAGCACGGATCATTTTATACTTAGTCACTACAGATAAAATCACAACACATATGGGGTCTTTGGATGTGGAAAAGGCTACAGAGCTGTAATGCTCAGCTGGCTAGGGGCTGCGAAGTAGTCAGATAATATACTACCTCCACAAAAAGAATCTTGTGGAAATCTGGATGAGTCTAGAGAATGGCAACAGAACACACAGTCTTTATTTAGTGCTAGAACATTATTTTAAATTCAGTGTAGGTCAGCAGTGGTCATA